>NC_057398.1:8985661-9338360 GCF_019320065.1 Cervus canadensis
GCAGCAGATATTATACCAAACCTAAAATCGAAGTGTCCCAAATCTGTATCTAACAGACATAAAATAGCCTCTTTTTTTGCTTCACAGAGTTACTTTTCACTTCAAACTACTTAGATTTGTTTTTATTTTAGTAATTCCTTTCCAATTGTGCCAGCAACACTAAAGTACACCATATCAATGCGTTTATAACTACAGCTATCAAAAACCTATCTTTCAAGAACATAAAATACAGGAATTGGGCAAATTGGGGTTTACAAAATTTGCTTCTTTTCTGGACAATTCTGCCTCAAAACAGTGTCAGAAACCTGAAATTAATACTGTAAAGTTTCATTCTGAAAATAGCCACTTAAAAAAAAAAAGAAAGATTTTCCCCAATTTAAGGGATGTTTTCTTGGTCTTTAGTCTTTTAGATAACTCAACTCTAGACTGGAGTCAAGAGGTCCCATTAATCTAGTCATTTTACAGACAAGGAAATGGAAATTATAGAGAAATGACGTGACTTGCCCAGGTCACTGGGCTAACTCACAGCTCACAGGGGAACCCAGGCTTACCACACCTGGCAGAGTGGTCCTTCCCCAACCCCCACTCTGTTCCGGCAAGCCTCCCAGGCGTGCGTTTGAGACGCTGTCACACCTGTCACTGCGTACATCTGGGCTGCATCTAAAGCACATCACGCACATTGGACACGGTGGATTTCCACACATTTTATGACAACGCCCAGGCCACGGGCAGAAGTGCTGTGCTGGGACAACGGCTCATGAAGCCAAGAGATCTTAGAGGGACCTGAGTTACCTGCCAGTTTCACCAGCTCCACACACTGCCCCCCCCACACACATTACACATACACACACATCCCGTAAATTCATTTTTTCCTTTAAACTCTACCCCTCCTTTAAGCCAACGTCAACTTTAAAGAGAAAAAGGCAAAAAGAGCCAAGAAACTGAGAGATTTATTTTAAAAGAAAACTTCCAGGAATGTGCCCTGCACTTCATCTTGGGAGCAGCTTCCGGCCCAAGTGCCTGTATCAGCAGTGTCTGCAATCCTGTGATCCCTGATGTCTAGAAATCATCATCCCAAAGCACTGAACGATCCCAAGTCAGGAAGGAACAGTTAAATGACATCTAGGACACCGTGCTCAGATAAGAAAGTCTATTATTATTACTTTTATAATGGTTTTCAACCAGTATTGAAACAGAAAAAAAGGGGTTTTCTGGCCTAACCAGAAAACATCTATTCCCTGAGCATTCCAAGTCATTGAGGTTGTATTATAAAGAGACTGCTGTTTCTAGACGATCAAGTCTAGCATTACCTAACTTGCCAAGAAGAACTTAAACCAATCAAAGGAAAGGATCTGCCCTCCTAACTTAAAATATTAAGATACTAAATGTGGGTGATTTTTTCACTCTAAGAAACAAACAAACAAAAAGTCTGTATTATATATAATCACACACATATTGGAAAAAACATTATTAATTTCCAATCTTTCTATGTAATTGTTAGCTGTTGTTTGGGTCAATTAAATACTAAAACAATAAATTAAGATTGCTTTAGCAGGGAAAAGAAAGGTAAATAGTTGAAATAATATGGCAGGATGTTTCAATTCTGCCAGACCAGTCACTCTCAGAACCCACAAGACCAGATGTTTCAGGGGACACTTTCAACTCCAACCAACTATGGGAGGACTCTGTTTCTATACCCTGGGTAAACCCAGCACCTACTGATCAGAACTAGGATTTCCCAAGGCCCAGCTCAGAATTAGAGGTCTATGTCAGGCAGCAAGTGATGTATTTTGGTAGAAAAGCAATCAAATTTACTAATTCAATGATTCCAATATGTGACTTTTCCTGAAAGAAAAAGAAAAGGCTCAGCCACAATAAAAGCAACAATAGCAAAACAACAAAAGTGTTAAAGATGAAATGAAGGGCTTGGTGGGAGAAGAAGTCAGGAAAAAATAAAAATCTTTCTGGTTAGGACCCCAATTATTTCTCAAACTAAATTTTTAAGAAAAAAAAAAGGTTTTTTCCCCCAGAATGTCGCATTACAGAAACCGATGAATACATGGATTCCGCATTCTAACGTTGGTATCTTAATCCATAAGAAAAAGCAAACTATCTCCGCCCAGCGGACCCGCCCCTGGGAAGCCCGGGTGCGTCGGCGGCGTGGCTAAAACCGCGTGTAGGCGTTTCGCTGCTGTTGCTGCTGCAGCGGCTGCTGGGCCTGCTGCTGCTGCAGGCGGATCTGCTGGGAGTAAGGGTCCTCCAGGGACTTCACGAATATGGTAGTTCGGGGACCAGTCTTCCACACGATACCGTTGGCATCTCTCACAGAAGACTCCACCGTAATGTTGTGCGTACCAAGGATGGCGAAGTTCAACAGAAATTGAGTACTGAAGTAATCGTTATGTGGCTCAACTCTCTGCTCCATCTCATTGGTCATATTGTCAATGGGGATCTGGAATGACAGAACCGTTAAATGACAGCAAGGGCTGACATTACAGAGGGGCATGCTGTGAGCCAGCCGTGTGGTAACAGAGTACTGTTTAGTCCTTGCAAACAACCAAGAGGCAGGTACTAAAACTATCCTTGCTTCCTGAACGAGGAAACTGAGGCAGGGAGGTTGAGTAACTTCTCCAAGGTCACACAGCTAATGAGTGGGGCAGCTGGCATCTGAACCCAAGCAGGGTGACTCCGGGGCCTCCTCACTGTCCTTGAGAAGGAGGAGCTGCCTCTACCTACCTTCTCACGCTGGCCTGTCTGTTTTGTGAAGGAGTTCAGAACATGCCACCCCAAGTAGGTTGCTGAGGCAGAGTTAAGGGCACTTGAAAAACAACAGATACAGAAAGGGCTTTCTGACCTGCCCCACACACTTCTTTTTTTAACCTAAAACACATATCAAATTCTCCATGAGAAAGGTAACCTCCCTGCACGAGGAACAGAAGATGATCCTTAGCACCAGAGCCTGGGAATCGACACTGAAGCGGAGCTGTGCAAACCAACCTCTGAAGAGAACCCTCACCTTCCACTGGCCTCCCTGCACCGTCCCAAGAAATCTCCTAGCCTTACAGTCTCCTTAACTTACTGTCTCTAGCCCCAAACCCCTCTGTCTTGTCATTTTGTCAAAAATATACTGTTTCTGTGTCTAACGAAAGGCATTTAAGTTTTCTGTCCTGGTCACTTCTTTGGGTCTTTATTCTTCTGTGAAGACTCCCATATATGTGTAAAATGCTAATAAAACTGGCATGCTTTTCTCCTGTTAATCTGCCTTCATGTCAGTTCAATCTTAGGCCCAGCTGGAGACCCTGAAGGTAAAAGAGAAAGTTCTCTTCCCCATACACGTGCTAGATTAACCCCAACCCAATTTCCATCTTTCTTTACCCTGTGAAGAGATAGTCTAAAGAAAGAGGATGCAGCCATCTGTTTCAGGGAGTTTAAAATCTAGAAGACAGAAGAACAACATAATGCTGAGTAAATATATAGTTTCCCCCCGAATCCTAGCTGGTAGTGATTCTTTCCTCCTTCAACAAATTGACTTTTTTTTTCAAGATTTTTTTTTTTTTTTTGGGTGTGGACCATTTTTAAAGTCTTTAATTCTTTACAATATTGCTTCTGTTTTATGTTTTGGTTTTTTGGCCCTAAGATATATGGGATCTTAGCTCCCTGACTAGGGATCGAACCTGCACCCCCTGCTTCAGAAGGTGAAGTCTTAACCACTGGACTCCCAGGGAAGTCCCAACAAATCAGTGTCTTGTTCAGACTGTCAGTATGATATATTATGAAACACACTGATTATTATATTATGAACACATTGGTCCACTTATTTAGTTAGATATTCAAATCTCTGTCCTTCACAGAACAGAACACCAACTGTGGATGTACCCTTATCTGTACCCAAGATGAAGTATGTCAAGAGTGACATTAAATCTAAGAAGGCATATGGAGGTAATCAGAATGAATATTTGACCTGATTGCTCTATGTTTCTGTGTGTTTCTGTTGTATGATTAATTATATAAATGTGCCCTGAAGCTTTGGGTCTCTGTAGGCAGTTATTACGAGATCAGTTTTCCAAAGACACTAATGTTACATTAGTGAAATGAAGTTGCCAACCAATTCAAGATCTTAGAGTTATCTGTAAGTCCTTTTTTGTTTTTTATTTGCACATTCAAATTCTGTAAGATGTTTATTTCCCTAAAGAATATGCCTACCAAACAACAACTTCCTTAAAAGGACCAGAAATAGGCCTAGGAGGCAACCTGATCCCTCTAAATGGATGATGCATTTTAAGCTGCAAACTCACTACAAGTAACATTACGAAGCAATGGCTTGTTAATATCAGCTTCTTGACTTTCAGCAATGTCTCTTGAGAGGAAAGTCAACAATGAAAAGACACCTTGATTTAAATGTATGTTTTTCTAAAAACAGAAATCACCACTGTTCTTTCAAACTCAAAATGAGCAGAGAGTTGCAGACAGGGATAAGATAACTATGTAAATTCTCGTTATGATCTTCTGTGAGTGACAACAGAGATCACTGCAACATAAGAAAATTGTACTAAAAACACAATAAATGATTTTTTCCTTACTCACCACATATCTACTGAGTGGCCACATAAGGTGCCATGCTTTACGCCATGGAAGTCAAAAGAGAGGGAGGGAATGAAGACGGAGCCTTCTCAGGGTGGGCACAGAGCCCCCGGAAAGAAAGAGTCACCGAAAGGAAAGTAGTGATGGCTTACACCAGACCTTCCCTTGGCTGTTTAGCCTGAAACCACCAAAGGGAATAAAATGCTCTCATTTTATATCTTTACTGATACCCCATTTTCCTTGCTCTGGACCTCAGTTCACAGATGCCGACAAATAAACTGAGACATCACCAATTTGGGCCTTTAAACAACTCTGTTCATACAACTGTGCACTTGTTCCCTTGTTCCATTTATGATGAAAATCTCCAAGCAACTGGAAAGAGATGTCTATAAAGACAGAACATTTTACATTTGGAACGTTGGTGTCTCATGGGCACAGATTCAGAATCTTAGCTTTGACTAACAAAGTAAGCATGATTTTGGCTAATCTACCTCATGATTTCTCAAAGCAGCACATTCCTAGGTCTAAATCCTTAACAAGAGGTTTTACTTCATCTGATCATTGCATATCAATATAGTAGATTTTTTTTTTTTTGAACATGCTAAAATTTACTTAAAGGAAAAATAAACAGATGTATTCTTTTGGGGTCAGAGGGTTAGGGAGAAGTTATTCCCCACTCCTGATGCTTCCGTCCATGTGGAGGGACCTTTCATTAGATGAACAGTACCTGTCTCTAGGGGAGAAGGTGAATCCTACTGATTGGTAGGTTGTCGGGTGGGGGTTGGACTTGGGGTGCCAAGCACCTTCTTCCTCCCTTCTCCTTTGGGCTTCAGGGTACTGCTCCTCCCAGTTTGACAGGGGCAGGCTCTTCTGTGTACTGGTGGAGGCTGGTGGGAGAACTCAATTCAGAGCTACAAGGCTAGGTAGTCCTTGCTGCCAGGAACCTGAGCTAGGTTCCCCCAGCTCTAACAGGGGTGACACTCCACTGCATGGATGCTTTGTCTGTCAACCGGTTCAGGCAGGGAAAAGAGAAGTGTTGCTGATCAGCCCCCTCACACCGCAATACGTGCTTTGAACTTATGTCCATCTGTGTCCTTTGCGAGGTGTAAGTACTGTCTGCTTAGCCATGGAAAATGTCAATCAGTGAGCTGACAAAACCCGAATCACAACTCTGCCTCTTCTCTACATTACCTTGTAGTCCTGTCCGGATTTACTTTGCAGCGTGGAGGACACGTTCAGACAGACGGACTGAATTCTGCGGAACAGTCCCGGTTTAGACCCATGCTGGACCACCCCCTCCACCTTCAGCGCCAGCTGCTGGTTATTCTGGACTGCGATGGGCTCTGCAGGGTTCCGGGGGGACGGTGATAGGGCAAGCTGGAAAACCAACACCAAAATGAACGCTCACAACCAAAAGCAAGCTTCCTTCCAGCAAACACGCCTGTGCTATTCGCTGATCACAGATTAAAACGGTAGGTGCACACAGAGACACACATCCCCTGTTAATGACCTGACTGTGCGGGGACAACCAGATATGTGTGCCTTTAAAGTCTACAGTTCCTTATCCCCAGTGCCTCTTTTACAAGACCAGTGCTCTAACCCCTGAGCTATGGAGCCAAAGTGCCCCAGTGCCTCTTTTAAAATACCCATTTTTGTTTGTTTGTTTACTTGAATTTACCCCCAACAGAGGGGAACAGAGGATTACAGAACAGTAAGGGCCCTTCTCTCCCAATTTCTGAGGTGGGGCACTTCTTTGACAATGAACCAACTCCAGCAGGGAAATGCACTATGGAAATTTTCATGTCCAGCTGCTGTCTCTTTGGCCTTAGGTACTTTTAAATAGACTAAATTCAAATGCAGATGACTCCAAAATTCTAGGATTACATACACCACCAAGTCACCATGGTATAAAAGTCAATTTCCATTAAAAAAAGCCAATGAAATTTTTTTTAAGCCAAAGACATTTTTAACCTCACTAGTTTTTCTTTCAAAAACATATTAAGAATCTTAAATACACTTTAATTACAGAAAGCTCAAATTTTACTTAAATAAACCGAGGGAAGAAATTGGGTCTTTTTGATAATGTTGTTGAGCCACTAAACTAATTAACCCTGGAGACATGGTGCCTTTAGGACTTCTTATCTAGATAATCAAAATTTCCTTATTATTCATTCCTTATGTCATTCTGAAATGGAATGCTCTATCAGCTGCAGTCAAAAACATTCAAACGGATGCAGAAGTGCACTGAAGACATTTACTGATACAGATAATCCAGGGAATCTCTTAGAAGCGACAATTCCCCTCTTTCCCAACAATTTCATCCTTTGAATCAAAACAGCTTTTAAATGTTGAGTGGCTTAAATACTTTAAAATACTAACTCTACTCACTGACTAGCTCCTCAAAACTTGCTATTCACAGACAAAAGTGCTCTGGAGGTGGGGCTGGTAATGTTTCACTGGACCTGATTCATTTTAAGTTGGGTCTGAACAGGCTGATTAGACATGGATTCAGCTCAAGACCCTTGTGCGCTACTATGATGAATCCCACTCGAATCATTCCTGAAGGCAGGTTAGAACTCCGGGCACCCAGATGCCTGTCACACTGCCCTGGGTGCTGTCAGGGAAGAAAGGAGCAGAGGTTTAACTCCTAAAGCAGTTGGTGAAGGAAAGGCTTACAACTGAAGAGTGTAAGTCTCATCTAAACCAAAGGTAAGATCCTGAAACAGAGCTCTGCCCCCTGGAATCTTCAGAAGAAGGTATGAAACTACATTAAACCTGAGTGTTCTTCCTATATTACCTTGATGCTGGTAGACTGAAGTTTCTGGAAAAAATATCTCTGAAATGAAAGAGGAACTTTCAGCAAAGAAATGATGGCATTGCAGAGGCATGCTGTATGCTGGGGGGAAAAAAAAGAAAAATGAAGCGAAAATAAATTTCCAAATTTCATCAACAAATAGTTACTTTCAGGAAGAAGTTTAAAAACTTCAAATGTTCAGAAGATTATGACAAAAGTACACACCAGCCATGTTAACAGACATAACAGTTAGAAACTCATACATCTGTCAAATCACTCTTGCCGAGGTCAGAGATTTATAGCCCTTGGGCCCACCTCCACAGGTATGTTAGTTGCAGGTAACTATCAACGTGCCAGTCTGGAGATGTGAAATCACACCTCATATCACATGATATGATAATCACACATCATGGTTAGTAAACTGGCAGGAGGACTAGTCCACCACCAATACTCTCTTCAATGCAAACCCAATACTTTTTTAGCCTTTGGATTTTTCTGACATTTCTCTGGCACCTGACAACGGTCCTCTTCCGTGAAATGCCCCTTCATGGCCCCTGCCCTCGCTTTTTCTGCCTGCTCCCTTCTCCCATCTTCTTTCCTAAGACTCTCTTCTTTGCTTGTTCCTTCAGTGTTGACACTTCGGTCCTTTTGTCTCCTCGGTCCACTTGTTCTTCACAGGCAATTTTCTTCACTCCCAGGACATGAAGAATCTCTACGTCACGACAACTTCCATGCATCGCAGTCTACCTCCTTCTGACACCAGACCTATTATCCAACTGTCAAGGTCTGAGAGGTTTAAAAATAAAACCTTCACCTCTCCCACTGTCCCTCTGTATTCTGTCTCAGTAAAGTATAGACCACTTGTGCACCTGATCACCTAAGCTGGAAACCCAAAGGTTGTGTCTGCATCCTCTCACATCTGATTTAAAGTAAACACAAAAACAAAACCAAGCCTTGAAAATATTACACCTAAATAATCTTTAATAGCTGTTCTTCTCATTCTTACTCCCATTTTATCAGTTTGGCCCTTACCTTGGTTACTGCAAAAGTCTTGTAACCACTCTTCTAATTTCATGCCCTCCAGGCCATGACCTGTTCTGTTTCTATAGAGCCATAATGTACAATCTTAGCTTAACCACTTCTCTTCCACCCCCATTTAAAATTCCTAAAGAGAGCCCCCACTGCCTATGGGATAAGGCCCAAACTCCTAAGACTGTGTTCAAGGCCTTTTGTCATCTGGTCTCTGGCCACCTCTCTAGTCCCGAGCCTGGGCATTATACTGCAGCAGTAACACTCTGTCCCCAGGAGACATCATGCTATTTTCTGCCTCTGCTGTAGAACATATTGTTTTCTGCCTCGAATTCTCTACACTTCCTTGTCTGTCTGGAAAACCTTCATGGAAGTACATCTTCTCTCTGACTCGCACCCTCACCTGTTTTCCCCATCCTTCAACGTGAATTACTTTCTTTTTTGTGCTACAACTGGATTAAAGCTTTGCACAGAGCTCTATCACTGCAAATGAACTGTATTCGCTTACAGAATCTTTCTTTCTTATCAGACTATGGACAACTTGAGGGACGATCCTCTTTGTCATTTTTCTATTCCTAGGATTCAATAAACACTCGTTGAATTGAATTTTGGGTTCAGAAAGTACCAAATCTATAAAACACAATTTGGAAAGGGAATCAAGATTTAGTAACCACTCCTTTTATGCCGGGCCAGACAATGTGCTAGGCATTAGGCATGATCTCACTTAAACTTCACAAAAACTCTGAGGTAGATATTTTTCCACATCATAGAAAAGGATATTGGAAATCTGCCCCAAATCATGACCTGCTGATTGGCAGTGGTAGAACTTGACCTGAGGGGTCTTCTCTTATATTGCATACCTACTGAGCAGAAAATTCCCATTTCTTCCATTATATTCAGTGGATTCAAATGTATCAAACTCAAGTTACTGTTTGGCATTTATTTAACTTCTTAGGGTGGAGCTTAGAGGAAATACGAAAATATTTTAACCAGCATCTCACACAAATATGTCTATTTCCTAAAGATAATCTTTACAACCTTCCTTAGTAACCAGTTTCAGTATCAAACAGCTAACTATGTCATTTCAATTCAGCAAGTACATACTGACAATCTAACGTGGAAAGCAGTGTGTAAAGGAAAGTATCTAACCTTGATATCTAATCTGACTCCTATAATTTCATCTAAAACACTTGATAAATGATGAGTTCAGAATGAGGAGAGCAGGAGACACAAGAGAGCTACAGGGAATATCAGCATCCAGTGTGTGGGGCCAGGGACACCCTTCAAGGTGTAAAGTTCAAAGACGGTGCTACGGACTGAGTGTGCTGTTGTGTCCAGACCCACATGCTGAAGCCCTAACTTCCCAATGTGTTGATATTTGGAGGTGGGCCTTTGGGAGGTCATTAAGTTTCGATGAGGACATGAGGGTGGGGCCCTGTGATGGGAGAAGAGAAAAAGAGATCAGAGCTTCCTCTCCCTCCAATTCCTGAGGACACAGTGAGAAAGCAGCTGGGAGGCTAGCAAGAGAGCCCTACCACGAAACAAGCTGGTTGGCACCCTGATTCTGGACTTCTCAGCCTCCAGAACTGTGAGAGAATGGCTGTTGCTTAAGTTACTATGTCTATTTTTTTTTTTTTTATAGGAACCTGAGTTGAATACGACACTGGAGAAATGGTCAGACAGGGAGGAGGAAATCTGGGTGGGAGTGTCGAGTGTCTTCTGTGGCTGGAAAGTCAGGGGATAAAGAGCAGGTGCTCAACAGAACCAAAGGCACCAGAGACTCAGCAGGCTAAGTGCACAGGTATACTAAGATGGCCAGGTAAAATAAAGGACAGCACTGGCGTTGCCTGGCAGGAACTGATTTACTGACAGACAATAAGCCCAGTTCCTTCTGTTTGAATTGGCCAGTGGTTTTTAACCCTCGTGGAGTGACAGAATCACCTGGGAGCTTTTAATAATACTAATGTCTGGGCCTCGCAGAGATTCAAAGATAACTGGTTTGTGGTGGGGCCTGGATATTGATGTATTTTTAAAAAAGCTTCCAAAGTGATTCTGGAGTGTACCCAAGATTGAGAACAATTGAAATCTCAGTTGAACAGTTTAAAAAAGGGGAAAAATAGTTTTATCGGCATTCTGGCAGAGCAGATTTGACATGCTAGTGTGACTACGTAGCCACTACCAGCTGTGTTAGGTAGTGGCTTTCACGGACTACCATTTCATCCTCACAACCACCATGACGCAAGTACTGTACTAACCCCGTTACAAAACAGGCACAGGGAGGTTAATATGTTGAAGTCACAACACAGTAAGTGCCAGAGACAGACAAAAACTCACTTCCACACAATAAAACCTCAATAAAACAAATGCAACTTGCCATGTAAGAAACAGGGGTATATTTCCGATTGAGTGATTCCACCTCCTCCAAGACATGATTATATACAGACATCATTCTTCTCTCATATTCACTATCAGCATGAGCTGCTCCTGTAGACCCATATTCCTGGAAACTGAAGTAAAAAATTAGGATCAATTAATCAACCAAAACAGTAATTTAATGTCAAAATGTGTCAGGTACTTTCTACACACTCTCATTTAATCTTTAAAATAACGAAGTAGACACTGTTATTTCCATTTCACAGATGAGAAAACTGAGGCTTGGAGACATTAAGTAATTTGCCTTCAGTCACATTAAGTGACAAGCTGGAATGCAAATCCAGACCTGATTTCAAATTACACAAGTCTTAATCACTTTGGTTGTTAGCTAGATGAAAAATGTTTAATTAAAAATTGTTCCTGCCATGAGGTGAAAGAGACACAAGACATCTAAAAAGGTAACTATCAATAAAGCCAGCAGACAAGGGCCAAATAACCAATAAAGATATGCAAGTCATCAGGTTATAGAAGGAGATGAGGAATGTCATAGAAGATATCAGTCCTGGATAAATCACTACACAAGTAGCAAGGATAAGATGTGAAGAGATGAAAAGTATGGAGGGCATTCACAGCTGGGAAAATGGCATGAATCCAAAGCAAGCAGGTGAAATGCACAATGGTCAGCAGAGAGCTACCAGATGGAACATGCTAGAAAACGTTTTACTCAGATTTCTTCAGTTTTCCCACTACTGCCTCAAATCCAAAGATATTTTTGGAAGTATTTCTAAATGGAAAGAGGTGGCAAAACTGCATTCTAACTAAACTTCAACAGGGCCATTGGAAAATGCAATATAGATAACTTAACTATGTTGAGTTAATACTATTGTTATCACTCCCTTATTATCCTTTTAATGCCTACTATGCACAAGGTACTTCAGCTAGATACTTTTATAGAGGTTTTCATTTAACCGACACAACTACTCTTAAGAGACAGGTATCATTACTTACCTATAGTTTATGCATAAGAGGCTCAGGGAGATGAAATTACATGTCTATATTCATACAGCTAGGAGTGAGTGATAAGGGATTTACTCACTCCTAGCTGTAAGCGCATGAGCATCTGGCTGGCTCCTAAGCTTTGTTCCCTACTCTGTACTACATCTTACGTTGCATTAAGACAAGAACCAAACCTCATTTATATGATGGACTTTACGGAAAACTACACCACACAATAAAGCATGAAGATTTTAAAGTCTTTGACAAAGTGACCTAATAAAAGGGTATACAACCAGAATACATTTTTCCATCTTCTACAAAAGGAGTATTCCTTTACTTAAAAATAAATTTTACTGAGATATGTTACAAAATCACAAAAACGCACCCTTCCTAGTCAAATCCCTACTTTTGGCCCCCAGCAACCACTGCAGTTGGTGACTGCAGCTATGAAATTAAAAGATGCTTGCTCCTTGGAAGGAAAGTTATGACCAACCTAGACAGCATATTAAAAAGGAGAGACATTACTTTGCTGACAGAGGTCCGTCTAGTCAAAGCTATGGTTTTTCCAGTGGTCATGTATGGATGTGAGAGCTGGGCCATAAAGAAAATGCATGCCAAAGAATTGATGCTTTTGAACTGTGGTGTTGGAAAAGACTCTTGAGAGTCCCTTCGACTGCAAGGAGATCAAACCAGTAAATCCTTAAGGAAATCAGTCCTGAAAGTTCATTGGAAGGACTGATGCTGAAGCTGAAGCTCCAATACTTTGGCCACCTGATGTGAAGAACTGACTCATTGGAAATCACCCTGATGCTGGGAAAGATTGAAGGCAGGAGGAGAAAGAGATGACAGAGGATGAGATGGTTGGAAGGCATCACCAACTCAATGGACATGAGTCTGAGCAAGCTCTGGGAATTGGTGATGGACAGGGAGGCCTGGTGTGCTGCAGTCCATGGGGCTGCAAAGAGTTAGACATGACTGAGCAACTGAACTGACTGAATATTCCACTGTATGGATATACTAAAATTTATTTGTTCACTCATCTGTTGACATATTTGGCTCCTTCCAATTTTTGTTGTTATAAATAAAGCTGCTAAGAAAATTTGTGTATAGGTCTCTGTAAAAATATGTTTTTATTTCTCCTGAGTGAGTAAGCAGGCATGGAACTGGTGGTCATATGGTAACTGCCAAACAGTTTTCAAAGCGGCTGAATCATTTTGTAGTCCCAACTATATGAATTCAAGCTCTTCCACAAGTAATTAATACTTGGCATTGTAGGGCTTTTCAACTTTAGCTGTTCTTTCTAGTGGGTGTTAGTTTACCTCGCTGTGATTTTAATTTGCATTTTCCTGATATTTAATGATACTAAGCATCTTTTCATGTGCTGATTGGACATTAATATGTCTCCTGTTTTGAAGTGTCTCTTCAAATCTCTTGTCAAGGGCTTCTCTGGTGGCCCAGGGGTAAAGTATCCACCTGCCAATGCAGGAGATACAGCTTTGATCCCTGATCCAGGAAGATTCCAGAGGCCGTGGAGCAACCAAGCCCATGCCCCACAGTTACTGAGCCTGTGCTCTAGAGCCCAGGAGCTGCAACTACTGAAGGCCGAGCACGCTACAGCCTGTGCTCTGCAACAAGATAAGCCTCCTCAGTGAGAAGCCCACACCCCACACCTAGTGAGGAGCCCTGCTTGACCCAACTGGAGAAGAGCCTGAGCAGCAACAAGAACCTAGCACAGGTAAATAAAGAAATAAAATCTAAAAAAAAAGTAGCTTGTCAATTCTTAAAAATTGGGTTATCTTGAGTTTGGTTTCCTTAATATTCTGAACACAAGAACTTTGACAGAGTATGTTTGACAGTATTTTCACCCTGCAACCTATCTTTTCATTCTGTTAATGGCATCTTTCAAAGAGCAGAAGTTTAAATTTTTAAATCCAATTAAACAAATTTTTCTCGATGGTAACTGCTGTTTGTGCCCTTGCTGACATCAAGGTCATGGAGATTTTCTCTCACGCAGTATTCTAAAAAGTTTGGAATGAATCAGATAAGTGGGAAAAAAACAGCCAAGTGGCTTAGTCTGAGAGTAGACGGACTTCAAAACAGAAGGCCAGGATTCTGATGCTGCCTAGGAAAAAAAATGGTTAAGTCAGTGCTTTAGGATAGAGAAATTTAAAATGCTTTGTTTAGACATGGAAACAATCTAAATGTCTATGGACAGAGGACTGGATAAAGATGCGGTACATGTATACAATGGAATACTACTCAGCCATTAAACAGAATGAAATCATGCCATGTGCAGCAACATGGTGGACCTGAAGAGTGTCACACGGAGTGAAATGAGTCAGGCAGAGGAGAATTATCGTATGACATCCCTTATATGTGGAATCTAAAAAGAAATGATACAAATGAACTTACAAAACAGAAAGAGACTCACAGACTTAGAAAACAAACTTATGGCTGCTGGGGGCAGGGCTGGGAAGGCATAGTTAGGGAGCTTGGGAAGGTCATGTACACACTGCTGTCTTCAAAATGGATAACCAACAAAGACCTATTGCATAGCACATGGAATTCCACTCAGTGTTATGTGCCAGCCTGAATGGAAGTGGGGTTTGGGGGAGGATGGATACATGTATAGCTGAGTCCCTTCGCTGTTCACCTGAAGCTACCAGACTGTTCATTGGCTATACCCCAATACAAAATAAAAAGTTCAAGTTTGAAAAATAAATAAATGAGTATTATAATAGACATCCTTTCATTAAAAAATAATAATTAAAAAAATAGAATGCTTTGTTGATAATATTCTGAGAAGCAGGGGATATGGGTTCGATCCCTGCTTGGGGAACTAAGAGCCCACATGCCACAGAGCAACTCAGCCTGCACATCACAACTACTGAGCCTGCGAGCTCCAGAGCCCGTGTGCCACAACGGGAGATGCCCAAGGGCCGCAACTACTGAGCCTGCATGCCACAACCAGAGTCCGGGCACCACAACACAAGATCCCAGAGGATGCAACAAGGATACTGCACGCTACAATGAAGGACCAAAGGCCAAATAAATTGTAAACATTTTTTTAAAAATGAAAGCCTTAAAAAAAAAACAATACCTTGCTGATTCTGGGTCCAAAATGAGGGCTTCAATTGCATGAGATATCAGTAAACAGCTCTGCTGCTGTCTGAATTATGTTAAGGTTATATGTTGTACATGATAATAGAGAAATGTACTACAGACTTTACATTTCAATATTAAACAAGGCAAGATGAAAATCACCATAGTCTTGGTGAAGGTAACTATGTTACCAATTCAAATAGTCTGTGGCAGTTTTGATTTTTTCCTTTTAAGGGATATATGTTGTCTGTAATAGTCCCAGGAAGGATGCTTCAGAGGTTCATGTTGCAAAGAGGAACCCAAGCAACAGGCTCTGTGATTCACTCACAAAAGCTTTATCTTAGATATAGGTGTTTCACTGATAAAAGTTAAAAACCACCACCACAATAAGGGTCTGCAGAGTGGTTACCCTGGAGATTCCTAGACTGGGGCTCAAGGGATCTGTTAACCCTCCTGAAATGGTATGCAAACTTTGGGGGGGTTTGTGCATATATGCATTTTTTAGGGGAGAGAGTCCAAAGCATTCATTAGGTTTTCCATCAGGTAAGCCAAATTACCAGAAATTATTGATTTATAGGTGCTACAACTAAAAAGCAATTTATCTCTTTCCTCTTTTCAAAAAGGATCTGAGGCTACTAATAAAAAAATATGGAGAACTAAAGATGGCTTAGGGAACAAAAGTGATGACTGAAACAACTGAATATATCATAAGGTGATGGAATCTAGGGTTGTTAGCTGTGAAGAAAAGAAGGTGAGGCAAGAGTGAAAATGGCTTTCTGGTGGAAAAATGTTTTGTAACTCAAGTGAGCACCAAGACCTCAACACTGAACAAACCTCGGTTTTGGATGCTCTTCTCAAGAGGAAGAAAGACCACCCACCATTGAGTCACCACCTTTTAAAAAGCTTGGTTGAAAAAGAGAAGTATAATTATACTGCTCATACTGGATTTCAAAAAAAAAAAATCATTACTTAACAGTAAATTTGTGGGCTTCCCTGGTGGCTCAACTAGTAAAGAGTCCACCTGCCATGCGGGAGACCCGGGTTCGATCCCCGGGTTGGGAAGATCCCCTGGAGAAAGGAATGGCCACCCACTCCAGTATTCTGGCCTGGAGAATTCCACGGACTATACAGTCCATGGGGTTGCAAAGAGTCGGACATGACTGAGTGACTTTCACATAGGAAATCTGTAGGGTTATCTAACATATATTTTAGTTAAGCATATCTGAAGTATTTACTCTACATTTAAAAGAATACTTTCAAAAAAAATAAAAGAATACTTCCGAGGAACAAGAAATATCAGGCAAGTTTAGGATACAGTTCTACGTTCCTCAAAGTTGCCGAATCAGCATCAAAAGATGCCTGATAGAGATCCCCATATCGGGAAGCAAGGCTTCGGAATTCTTCCATGGACAGCTTCATCTATAAAGAAGGAAAAGTATCAATTATGATAAATAAACAAACATGCTATCATTATTGTGTAAATAACATAAAAATCGAAACCTAAGAAAAAAATCCTCAATTAAAAAATGCAAAAAATACTTTAACTTTTTCATTTTCAATTCACTCAGTTTTATAAACTGTTGAGAATTAACAAAGGTGGCAAATGAAACCACAAATGGGCATAAGATTATAATAATTTACATACCATGTATAGAAACAAAAACTATTGCATTTTTAGCTTCTTCAAAGTTCTACTAAAATAAATAATAGCTATGAACATCCCGAAGTTTCTTTAAAATGTATGTCCTTTCTCTTTATATATAGCATGGAGTGAGGTATCATCAATCATTTTGTCATTTTAATAAGCTTTCATAGCTTGTGTTTTGCAAAGCAGATGAGTTTAGAAGCATTTGCTGTTGCTGATAAGTCAAACCACTGATTTCTAAACTTCAGAATTTTTTTTATCTCACAACTAACCTCAAAAACCTCTAAAGTGTAAATAAAAACTGCACTGAAAATAAAGTTAAGGCATGCCTGATTGGAGATGCGACCACACCGCTGAAGGTCATTCCCTAAGGTCATGGCAATTGTCGTGGCGATTGCAGGTGGGGGGCTCGTCTTGAGGCTATTACAAGTACAGATAAGTTGACAGAAGGCTTGTAGAAGGTCAATCCTGAGCTTTACAAATTCACACTGAAAACTTAAAGGATTCAGTGGTGTACTGGCAGCCTGGGGAATGAAAAAAAAAAAAAAAGATATTTAAGATGAAGTAAACATAAAAGGAAGATGGTGAAGGGCAAAGTATTTGTCATAGTCTGTGTAAAAGACCAATAGTTCTAACAGTGATGGTTAAACACCTGTAACGAGAGGACATAATATAGAAAGGAAGACATTGTTATTAGCGGCAACTCTGAAAATCTAGGTTCCATCAACACTGAGGATCCTTCCTTCCTACATTTGCAAAGACCTTACAACACATGGATCAGCTAGACCGTCAGCAGTAAGATCCCATATAAAGGATGCTTCATGGACATTACCACTCTCCCCAGATTCCCTTATTATATTCCTACCTTTCCAACGTGAAATTTTCATGCTGGAATCATTAGCAGAACTTTTAAAAGGTGGGAGTGGGGAGAAAAGGAAGGCAAGGGCAGGAGAAATATACTGTTAGACAGTCACTGCTTAAAAAGCATGTTGCCGGTAGAGCTGAGGCAAGGCACAGCCAGATTATGAGGGGCCTGCAAGCTACAGGCAAAGCTCTGGATTATATTTTAAACATAGTAAAAAGGCAGTTTCAACAACAACAAAGAAAGCATGTTGCCTCATGGCTGCTTTCTTCCATGACTAGTCCAGGTCCACTTTATTTTACTTATTTATTAATTTTTAAAAATTTGTTTCTTTCTGGCTGCACTGGGTCTTCGTTGCTGCACATGGGCTTTCTCTAAGATGTGGCGAGCAGGGGCTACTCTCTAGCTGTGGTGCTCGAGTTTCTCACTGGGGGCTTCCGTTGCAGAGCTCGGGTTCTAGGGCTCACAGGCTTCAACAGTTGCAGCTCATGGGCTCCAGAGCTCTGGCTCGGGAGTTGTGGTGCACAGACTTAGTTGCCTCGTGGCATGTGGGACCTTCCCAGACCAGGGACCAAACCTGGTCCCCTGCATCGGCAGGTAGATTCTTAACCACTGGACCACAAGAAAGTCTCAAGCCCAGATTAATTTTAAAAAGAATTTCTCATTAGACATTTAGAATGCACAGGGAGGCCACCAAGGAACAGGTTATAACACACAAGTTTCAATGAGAATGGAAAAGAGTCAGGGGTAAGTCTTGAACAGCAAAGAGCAGCATCAGCTAGGCAAAGGAGGCAGAGAATGTAAATCAAGTCAGTGTAGACAGAGAACTAAGACAACCTTTAACTGTTCATCAACTGCGCTAGGGGAGAACCTAGCACGGTGTGTTCAACAAAAGGCATATTAAAAATACATTAATTTAACAACAAAGAAAGTACAATGAAATTAATTTTATTCTCTGACATGACTCACTTAAAACCTGCAGATGCTGTTTTCTTAGTATCTCATACTATTCTTGTACCGGAGAGCCTGCTTAATTCTGGAACTTTAAATTTTCAATTCTGGAACTTTAAGGTATGTGACTTGAGGTTCCAGAATTAAGTTTGTAATATTATGCATCTGGCCAAGTATCACATATTGACCTCTGTGAGGTTCTCTCTAGTTTTAAGTGTCAAATGGTTAAGTTTTATTACTTGGCAGCATTTGTATTTTACTCTAGGAAACAGCCACTTCCTATATCCTTTATGACAATATACACTTGCTATAGTATCCCTCTCAACTGCAAAGCTACGTCTATATAAAATTATATAAGCTAGAGGTAATAACTGTAATCAATGTATCGAATTCTGTGCTTTTCAAACTTTTGGGATGTTTTGTTCTAACTGTGAAACAGTACAGATTTGGATGTAAAAGAGACTATTTCAATTGTTTTTAATTTCTTGGAGATCTAATTTGCTTTTACAGGAAGATAAATTCCCCTTTCCTCTGCCTCTTATGTTCCTACTTGCTATTTTTAATTTATTGCTTTTCAGTAACTTTAGAAGGGTCAGAGATACAAGCAGGTGTATATGATACTGTTATATACAGTGCAGACCATCTTATCAGGCAAAAAAAAAAATTGCAACATTGTCCTAACATTCATTATAAAACTGAGAGCAAAGAAAGATGTAGTTATAATGAGAAAGATTTACTGTTAGCCTGGATTTATTTCTGACTAACAAGAAATATTTGATTGATGATGTAAGATGGCAGCTTTGAAAGTTATTGTGCATCTTAGACTGTGGTACACTGAAGGAAAAATACGCTAGATATAGTATGCATGTTCAAAAACAATACAGAAAGGCTAAACTTGTGCTAGAGGTCAAAGACTTTAAAAAGGTAGTGTCATCCACGAAAGATAGAAAAACATAAAAGTAAAATTTAGACTATAGCACAATGAACAATGCCAATGAGAAATAAAAGGAATATTATTTACTTTTCTTTATGCTGGGGCTAAAGCTTAAATAGAAGTGGGTTCTAAAGTCAGCAGGTAAAGCAAAAATTGTATATAATCACAATTATTCTTGAAAATTCCTCAAGAAAGAATCACCTCTAGTAAATTTAACATAGGTGAAAATACAGCAAACTCAGAGGTCTCCTCTACCGCTCACTCTGGGGTACAAGCTATTTGAGAAAAACTGCCCACTATTTAAACTGCTATTTTGCTTCCCCATTATTGAAATAGCTATTTTTTTCCTTCATTCTTGTTTTTTGCTCTCTTGATTGTTTTTAAAAAAACCTAAGTGCTAGTGCTGAGACACTTCAACCATGTCCAACTCTGTGAGACCCCATGGACTGTAGCCCACCAGGCTCCTACATCTGTGGGATTCTGCAGGCAAGAATACTGGAGTGGGTTGGCACTTCTTTCTCAAAAAACAAAAAAAAGAAAGCCCGAACGTAAGAGTTAAATCTTGTTAAACACACATATAATACTGCTTCACAGAATTTCTGCCTTGTGGTTCATATCCTCATTTCTACATGGATCAGCTAAAAAAAAAAAACTCCCAATGTGGCTGAAAGTAAAGCTACTTGATAAACTCAGTTTAAAATATTTATATACATTGTGATAAAGAACACGGAACAACCAAGAGTGAACCACAGTGTAAATGATGGACTTAAAGCCCCTAGTAGCCACTATTCTACTTTCTTTTTTTTAACTTTTAGTATTTTATTCATTTTTCATAGTTTTATAGTATTAGTAAAAATAATGGTCATTATAAATAAGTATAAAATGGAAGTTGATGACAAAATAACCCCAGGTCTTCCTTGACTCCCACCCTCCCCCCAAAAAACTAGCTGCTGCCGCTGCTACTAAGCCACTTCAGTCGTGTCTGACTCTGTGCAATCCCATAGACGGCAGCCCACCAGGCTCCGCCGTCCCAGGGATTCTCAGGCAAGAACACTGGAGTGGGTTGCCATTTCCTTCTCCAAAGCATCAAAGTGAAAAGTGAAAGTGAAGTCTCTCAGTCTTGTCCAACTCTTAGGGACCCCATGGACTGCAGCCTACCAGGCTCCTCCGTCCATGGGATTTTCCAAGCAAGAGTACTGGAGTGGGGTGCCATTGCCTTCTCCGCTAGTATATGGCAAATATCCTTTTCACATGTTATCTCTAGGCATATATTCACTTTGTGGTGGTGGATGGTTTAGTCGCTAAATCGTGTCTGACTCTTGCAACCCCATGGACAGTAGCCTGCCAGGCTTCTCTGTCCATGGGGTTTTCCAGGCAAGATTACTGGAATGGGTTGCCATTTCCTTCTCCATCTATTTCTGTTTCTATGAATCTGACCACTTTCAGTTAAGTGGAATCACAATATTTGTCTTCTTGGGACTGTATTTCACTTAATACAAGCTCAGTTTTTGAAAGAATAGGCCAAGCTTAAGGCAATGCTAAACTAAATAGTCTTAAACCAGCCCACCTGTTAAGAACAAATGGAAAAATGAATAAAATGTTATCAACATCTATCTGAAAACACTGAATAGCTATAAGCAACAAGAAACCAAAATCACGGAGAGGTGGGCAATTCAAGGAGGTAAGACTGACATTTAGTGACATCTGCTAATTTGAAATCTGCTATCAGGAGTCAGAGAAGCTGAACAGAGCTTTCATCAATCTCACAAAACTAAGAAGAGGGCTGTAGAAAACATTTCAGGCTTTTGTCTGTAACTTCAAAGAGCTATACTCTAGGAGTCAGGAGAACCAAAAATAGACTGATTCTTCTAAGGATTGAAGCTTAGCTTTGAATCAGCTCAATCCTTGGTTGGATTAAGTAACTTGCCCATAGTCTAACTCTCCTCCAAAAGCAAAGATAATATAATTAGTATAATTTTCACACACACTGTCCAAAATTAAATTAAAAATAACTGAGCATGCAACAAAGACAAAATTCCTCAAACCAAGAGGGGGAAAAGGGTCAAAGACACAAACTGTAATAGATTCAGATAATGGACATATATGAATTTCAAGATAACTATAATTAGCATATTAAAGAATTTCAATGACAAGACAGAGGATCCTAAACAAGAACTACAAAATATAAAATAATCAAATGGAAATTTTGAAACTGGAAAAACACAATAAATGAAATTAAGAACTTAATGAATGAGTTCAATATATCAATTAGACACAATGTAAGTGACAATTATGGGAATGGAAGACAGACCAGAAGAAAATATTGAGCTAAGTATGGAGAGATTAAAAAAAGTAGAATATACAGAAGAGAATGAAGAGATACATGAGACCTGGAAAAAGAATTAACAAGTGTTAGGAAGCATTTAACAAAAGGCTTCCTGTGTGCTGTTTTGGATCTGTCAGGAACCCTCTGGCCCTTACTGATTCCTGAATATTCAGGAATTAAGAGGAGAGGCACGCCTTTCCCAGGGCTGAGGAATCCAGGCATTTCTCATTACAGTGATAAGTACCCTCTTCCTTATTATGAGCCAAATGGTAAAAGGTGATCGTTTGCAACTCTCTTTTTGATAGGGATCATCTTATGTTTTGTAAGTCTGGAATTTTAATCTTTGTCTTTGCTGAGAATAACCACCTTGTAAGGCAGTATATATGCCCACGCCATGTTGACTAAAAACACCTTTGCTCCATCAGAGCTTTGGTCCCCATGTCTTTCTTTCTTTCTATTCCTTCTTTTTGTCTTTCTCTCTCTCTCTATTTCTGGCTAATTCCTTGGAGTGCGGAGGCCCGCTGAGCTCCCTTTCTTGCCCGGGCTTCTAAGACCCTCTCGAGAAGGCACACTGTGCCTTCACCCACTCGAGAGGGCACCCGGTGCCCACGTGCAGCAGCGCGAGCCCTAGGAACAGGGCTCTATTGGCTTTCCGCGTAAACCAGGGGATGTCAGCCTCTTTCTCTCTCTTACTCTGGGAACCACCAGGCTCCGGTCCATTAAAGGACCAACAAGCGCTATCAGCCTCTTTTTCTCTCTTACTTTCTTATCGTCGACTCTGGACCACCAGGTTCCGGTCCATTGAAGGCCCAACAAGTGGCGCCCGAACAGGGACTCTGGTACACGTAGCTTCGGACGGAGTGACCCCCAGGGCCTACTGAGGCCGGTAAGTATTAAGACATGGGTCAATTGGCTGGAAAGCCCCCTCACTTCTCTACTTTACCCCCTGTACAACAGAGGCTCTCTGAATTGCTGGCTTTGCATTCGCAAGTCTCTGAAGCTGAAGGTTTCTCCCCCTTTCCAGTTTTAAGAAATGCTGACGCTCAAGGGCAGATAATACCTCAATATGAAGGTATTAACTTTTTTCACATGCAACAAATGAAAAAGGCTGTAACTATGTATGGCCCACATTCGCCTTTTACTAGAGAGATTCTAAATGCTCTGGCATCTAATATTGGAAACTTTATTCCCTATGATTGGCGAATTTTAATAAAAGCTCTCCTTAAACCAGGAGAGTATCTTCAATGGACAATGTGGTTTCAAGACATAGCCAGAGATCATGCTAACAGAAATGCTTGAGCTGGCGCTCCCCAAAACCAAATTACTTTTGAAATGTTAACTGGCACCAGACAATTTGATGCTATAGCTCAAATATGATGTACTCCTTTGTTGCATGATCAATTAAAAACAGTGGCCCTTGAAGCTTGGGATTGAATTACTCCTCAAGGGGAACCTACAGGTAGCTACACTAAAATATTGCAGGGACCTAATGAAAAGTATGCCGATTTCTTAGCTAGATTACAAACTGCTATTTCTCGTACAGTAATTGGAGAAGAAGCTAAAAAGCAACTAGAGAAATTACTTGCTTATGAAAATGCAAATCAAGAATGTCAAAGGGCTATAGCCCCAATTCGTGATACAGGGACAATTTTTGATTACTTGAAGGCTTGTTGCAATATAGAATCAGAAACTCAAAAGATGCAAATGCTAGCTGAAACAATGGTTGCTGCCTTAAAAATAGGAAAATAATAGATGTTTTTTACATGTAGAGATAAAAACCATTAAAAAAAAAGACTGCCCTTAAAAAGTCAAAAAGATTAAAAAAAAAAAAAAACACCTCCAAAAATCTGCCCTCGCTGCCGTAAAAAAATGCATTGGGCCAAAGAGTGTAAATCTAAATTTGATATTAAAGAAAAACCTATTCCAAAAAACTCCAAGCAGGAGACCTCCCGGGTCCCCTTCAACAAAAACCAGGGGCAAATTCCATCTTTTCCCTCAAACCCTCAACATCCGGCAGTGTTGTCCTCGATATACCAGCCCTAAACTCCTTTACCCTCAAGAAGTCCCCTCTAGAATACCTACTAGACTTTTTGGGCCCCTGCCCTCAAACCTTCAGTCTTTAACTTGGCTGATCTAGTTTGACATAACAGGCAGGAAAGCCAGGGCTCTCCAAATGGAAGAAATAGGCTGCAAGTGCCAGACATTTTTATCTCTCTTAAGCGGCAGTAGGAAACAAACCAGCGATATTTTTTCTTCTCTATACAAATTTAAAAGGAAGTTTCTCTTAAAATACTGTGTTGCCATAATGACACCTGGTTTCACTTGAAGTTAACTATTCTCAAACCCTGAGTTAACCAATGCATTTTTCTTATGGAAATATTTGTCTTAAGCTATGTTAATGTGCTATACATTTACCCCAGACTCTGTCTTCAAGTTGGTTCTGCCTAAGACTCAGAACAGACTTGACAAATCGGTATGTTTTACTCATGCAAATGTTCTCTTAAGATATGTTAATGGGTGGGAGGGGGGATCGGGATGGGGAATACGTGTAAATCTATGGCTGATTCATATCAATGTATGACAAAACCCACTGAAATGTTGTGAAGTAATTAGCCTCCAACTAATTAAAAAAAAAAAAAAAAGATATGTTAATGAAACTGCATTTGCTTAGAAACCTGACTTTCTTCAAGATTCATGTCAATCATTTTGTGGCCCGAGACAACTCACCTGGTGCTAAGGTTATCTCAAAGTGCATGTTGTGGGTGAGGGGCCTGGTGCTATTCTCTTCAGTTTTGAGACATTTCCTTTCTCTAATTAACAGACTGCTGGTAGTTATATGACACCTGGCTAAAGACTAGCAGGGGGGCACTCTTTCCGCCCCCTTCTGATGCCTATGTCAGAGGCTTTCTCTATCTCCTTTATACTTTAATAAAACTTTATTACAAATAAGTCTCAATTTGAGAACACATTATAAACTTATACTGATTTCCAAATAGCTTTTCTGGAATATTTTGGAGAAATTTCATTTCATTATCCTTCTGGTAAGCTGCAGAATTTCTTCAAAAATACTGAATTTATTATTTCTCACATTATCAGCTCACAGCCTATACCACAAGCTGAGGTTTTTTTATATAAATGAGACTAAAAACGCCAAAGCTTCTTTCTGGTCTCTTAAAGAATACAAAGTCTTTTACACTAAATTCCATTCTGCTCAACAAAATAAATTATATGCTCTTATTCAAGTTATTTGCCTATATCCTTACCCCATTAATATAGTCTCTAATTCTAAATATTCAGTTTTTGTATTAAAAGATACAGAAACCTCCACCATAAACTCCTAGTTCTATTGAAACAGACACTGGCCCTGCCTATATTTCTAGATACTTTAAACAATTTTTACCATCTTTTTCTATTAAACATGTTACAGGCATTCCTTATAATCCACCGGCACAAGGCATAGTCAAACGAACACATCACACACTAAAGTTACAAAAAAAAAATTAAAAAAGGGGGAATACACAGGAATACTGCTGTGTATACTGTGAATACTACTTATCTAAAGCAGACTTTACTAGATTCCAACATAAGATATTTTCTAAACTCATAATTATTGTTAATACAGCTCTATTTGTTTTAAAATTTTTAAACCTACCACAGGGAAATATTTTAACAAGAGAAGAAAGACATTTCGAGGAATTGAAGGACACTTCTCTTCCTTTGCCCATTTGGGACCAAGATAGGTTCAATAAACAATAGAAATTTGAGAAATTAATCTTACGGGGAAAGGGATATGCTTGTATTTCCCCAGGTGGATCCAACAAACTTTTTCCTCAGAAAATTCGACCCAAGGGGGCCCTCGACATTCAAAATGGAAACAACAAGAACCCTGGGAGGAAGAAATTCCAATACAGGCCATGGCGGCTCTAAAGATCTCCAGAAAGCACCGCCCTCAGCGACATCAACCCCATGATCTCCCCACTTGCGGACAAATAAAAACCCTCACTAATCAAGTTAAGAATCTGATTTCCCAACAGGGAATGCCTCAGAGTCCTGAAACCTTATCGCTATGCTCCATTGGCCTGCAACCACCGCCCCCCCACCCACCCAACCCCCCTTTTATTTCAGGTGATAAAATGGACGGAGAAAAGACCCATCTTATCAACCAATGACTCCACCCATATGCCCCCTCCCTAGAACCCTCACACCATGGGGCGGAGGGAAAACTAATTAACATTTCTTTAGGTTATGAAGTCCTTCCTTTGTGTATGGGCCCAGCAAAATTATGCATAAACGTTGGCCGACAAACTTGGGCTTTCATTCTGCCTCCAAAAGACGACTTTCGGACATTGCTGCTCTTTTTCTGTCTGTGAACCATGTTTACTACTGAAACTTTAGGGAAAGAGTTAGGGAAAGAACAAAAAACATTATGTAAAAGATTTCTAACACAACGTTGAAACACTACCATGACAAAGAACTTCTTGGCTGACACCCTCCTCCTCCTCAAATCATCCTCAATAAACAAATTGGACCTGAACTATAGACATATAAAACATATGGAAACTTGCTGCCAACACCAAAGAACTTGGGACTCGGACCAGACATTTCACAGAGACCAGTCGTGGTCATAGTAACTATTTCTTTTGCTATAATCAGTCATATTTTATACAGGCCTGTGTCCCACTTCCTTTTGTTATAGCTATAAGAAATTTACAACTTGATCTGTAACTTGTATTAATTGCCAATTTTGTGTTACTCCTGTTCATTTCAATCATAGTACCTACAGTTGGGAACAAATCAAATTTCATTTACTTGATAATGCCTCTCTGAATGTACAATTACTGCAAAAAGAAAATCTTTAAAACTTTTTCTAAACATCTACCCTCTTCCACTAATTTGGAAACTTTAGCTGAACAAATTATCCGGGTAGACCCACAAGGATGATTTCAAAGTATTACCCACAGCATCGGGTCTAGAACTGTAACTTTGGTGATTGTCTTGTATCGTCACCTTTCTATAAGGTTGGTTAATACTAACCAAACTCATTTGGTCAAGACTTTTTTTTTTACAAATATAATAAAATGGGAATTGTCAGGAAGCATTTAACAAAAGGCTTCCTGTGTGCTGTTTTGGATCTGTCAGGAACCCTCTGGCCCTTACTGACTCCTGAATATTCAGGAATTAAGAGGAGAGGCACGCCTTTCCCAGGGCTGAGGAATCCAGGCATTTCTCATTACAGTGATAAGTACCCTCTTCCTTATTATGAGCCAAATGGTAAAAGGTGATCGTTTGCAACTCTCTTTTTGATAGGGATCATCTTATGTTTTGTAAGTCTGGAATTTTAATCTTTGTCTTTGCTGAGAATAACCACCTTGTAAGGCAGTATATATGCCCACGCCATGTTGACTAAAAACACCTTTGCTCCATCAGAGCTTTGGTCCCCATGTCTTTCTTTCTTTCTATTCCTTCTTTTTGTCTTTCTCTCTCTCTCTATTTCTGGCTAATTCCTTGGAGTGCGGAGGCCCGCTGAGCTCCCTTTCTTGCCCGGGCTTCTAAGACCCTCTCGAGAAGGCGCACTGCGCCTTCACCCACTCGAGAGGGCGCCTGGTGCCTACATGCAGCAGCGCGAGCCCTGAGAACAGGGCGCTATTGGCTTCCGGCCTAAACCAGGGGATGTCAGCCTCTTTCTCTCTCTTACTCTCGGAACCACCAGGTTCCAGTCCATTCGAAGGACCACAAACAAGGGGTACTTGGAGTCACTGGCTAAAGAGATAAGGGCAAATGTTCCATAACTGACCAAAGTCATCAAGCCATATATTCAAGAAGTACTGTGAACCCCAAAAGGCACTTATATTGATAGGAGTATAAACTGGAAACCACCACAGACAACTTTTTGGCAGTATTTATTAAAGCTGAACTTAAAATATATCCTATGACCCAGTACTACCATCCAGAAAATAGGCACACTTCTACCAAAAGATGTGCAAAGAAAGTTCATAGTCAAATTATTTTAAATAGCCCCATCCTGGAAATAACTCAAATGTTAATAAAAAAAAGATAAATAGATTGTTATAACAGTCATCCAAAAGAATATCATGATGAAATGAAATTAACAAACTACTACAATATGTAACAAAACCCACTACTGTATCACACAAACATAAAGCTGAGTAAAGAAGCTAGAATCAAAAGTCTAATACTGCATGATTTCTTAAATGATAATGAAAAAATAAGGCAAGACTAACTTATAATTTTAGAAACCAAAAGTGATTTCTGTAGAGAAAGGTAACGGTAGTGACTTGAAGGGAAAACATTTCTTAGAGTGATTGTGAATAAAAAGATATTTGCAACTCATATTGCCTACAAAAGACTGGTATTTAGAATATACAAAATGAAAAGGCAACCTACTGAGTGGAAGGAAATATTTGCAAATCATATATTTAATAAGGGGTTAATATCCAAAATACATTTAAAAACTCATACAACTCAATAGTAAAAACAAAACAAAACAAAAAAAAAACTGATTAAAAAATAGGCAGTGCTCTGAATAGATATTTTTCCAAAGAAGAAACATAGATGGCCTCAGCATCACTAATCATCATGGAAATGAAAATCAAAACCACAATGAGATATCATTTCACACCTGTCAGAATGGTTATCATCAAGACCAGAGGTAACAAGTGTTGGAGAGGATGTGAAGAAAAGGGAACACTATACACTCCTGACAGGAATGCGAACTGGTGCAGCCACTATGGAAAATAGCATGAAGGGTCCTCAAAAAATTAAAAATAGAACTACTACAAGATCCAGCAATTTCACTTCTGCGTTTTTACCCAAAGAAAACAAGAACACTAATTCAAAAAGATATATGCAACCATATGTTCACTACAGTATTATTTACAACAGCCAAGATATGGAAGGCATTTAAGTTCCCATCAATAGACAAATGGTTAAAGAAGATGTGGCATACATATACACAATGGAATATTAGCCATAAAAAAAAGAAGGCAATCTTGTCATTTGCAACAACACCGATGGACCTAGAGGATATTTGGCTAAGTGAAAGAGTCAGACAGAGGAAAACAAATACTGTATGATTTAACTTATAAATGGAATCTAGAAAACAAAACAAATGAGTAAACATAACTAGACAGAAACAGAGTCACAGAGAGAAGAGGCAGTTACCAGAGGGGAAGAGGGTGGGAAGATGAAACATGCAAGGAAGAGTAAGAGGTACAAACTATCAGACACAAAATAAACGCGCCACAGATAATGTGATGCACCATATGAGAAATACAGCCAATAATTATGTAGTATATTTTTATGGTGACAGATGCCAACTAGACTTATCACGGTACCATTCTGAAATATATGCAAACATTGAATCAGTGTGTTGTGCATTAGGAACTGAGTTTTGTAGGTCAATTATACTTAACAAATGAAAAAAAAACCAAATTCATAGACAGATCAAATTTGTGGCTACCAGAGGTGGAATATTGGGGGTGGGGGTGGGCGGAGAACTGAAAGAAGGTAGTCGAGGGTACAAAATTCCAGTTATACATAAGTTCTAAGGAAAAAATGTACATAAAGACAACTAGCACTGGTGTATGATATATATGAAAGTCAAGAGAGTAAATCCTACATGTTTTCTCCACAAGAAAAAAAGCTATTTTTTCTATTTCTTTAATGTTCTATTTATATGAGACGATGGATGGTCACTAACCCCATTATGATAATCAGTTCATGATGTATGTTGATCATCATGTTGTACACTTTAAACTTACAGTGTTTCATGTCAATTATATCTCAATAAAACTGGAAGAAAAAACAAGTTTTAAAAATACTATACCGAATATTTGAAAGTTGCTAAGATAGTACATCTTAAAAGTCCTTTTCACAAGAAAAAAAAATTAGTAACTATATATGTGACAGATTTTAACTATCACCATACTTACTGTAGTGATTTCATAACAGATATAAATATCAAATCTTATTACACATCTGAAACTAATACTATGTTCTATATTAAGCAAAACTCAAATATGTAGATACATAAAGTTTAATTGTATTAACAACTCCAATCATAACTTCCAGAACATACCAAGGGGGGAAATGTAGAGTAACAAGAACTCTTACACACTGCTAGAAATACTGTAAATTTAAAACCACTATGGAAAAACTCCTGGTATCAGCTAGTCAACTGAAGATGCACATAACTTATGCAATTCTACTTCAAGGTAGTACTTTAGATCAGCATCTTTTAATAGGAGCAGGAATATCCTCAGCATTTCAGAAAATTCAGCATCTCCAGTCAATGACCATTAGGCCAGGAGTAGTCTCTCCAACCACTCTATCACTGGGACAAACAGAAACATCCTCACATATTTCTAAACTGGAGCAGGGGGCAGATACACAGTTTTGACTGAGGTATACTGCCCCAGAGAAGGGTTTTCAACCTCAGCATACTAGTGACATTTTGGAATAATTCTCAGATCTTGAGGGGAGCTGTCTTGTGCTCTGTTGGATGTTTAGAAGTATCTTTGGGCTTTATCCACTAAATGCCAGTTAACACCTAGTTGTGATAACCATAAACAACTCTAGACATTGCTAAATGGAGCTAAAATCATCCTCAGTTTAAAATCAGTGTCCTAGAGAAATCTTTTCATAGGTGCATCAAAATATGTCCAAGAACATTCACAGCAGTAATGGTTTAGCAGCAAAAAAAAAAAAAAAGGGAAAAAAAAATCAAAATTTCCATCAACATTAAAATAAACTGACATATATAGCAGTGAAACTGACCTATAACTTTATGGAACAAGATGGATCTTGTTCTTAGGAACATAGGAATCTTAGGAATATAATTTAGATAACCAAAACAAGTTGGAAGAAAACACGATTTCTTTTCACATAAAATTCAAAATCAAGCAACATAAAACAATATCTTGTTTAAAAGCAAAGCATGTTAAAAATGTACAGATTCAGGATGATGGTTACCTTTGTAAGGTAGAAAAGGTACAGAAGCATGGAGGGGTACACACGGATTTTAAAAGCTATGGTAATGTCCCATTTCCTAAACTGAGTGCTAGTTATACTTGGATATTTGATATCTTTATACACCCTACATAATATATAGATATCATACTTATTCAATATTTAATAAAATAAAAAATAAAGACCCACCACCTGTAGGCAGATTGCTAAAATGGTTTCTCTAATCATGCTTTCCCACACCCATCCCAGTCTCCACAACTTGTGTAATCTCGCTTAAAGTGTGGATAGACCCTGTAACTTGCTTCTGATTAATGGAATATGGAAAAAGTAACAGATTGTGAGGATGTAATTTAGGTCCCTAATGATCTGACTTTTTATTCATCAAAAGGGAGATTATTCTGGGTAGATCACTCCTCATCAGGTGAGTCCATTAAAACAAAATCTTGAAGGTAAGAGATGTTCCTTCTGGCCTTGAGGCCTCCACAGTCTCACAGCTGTGAGGACATGAGTCCTGCCGACAATTACATGAGTTTACAAGGGGACCCTGCACCCAAGTCCCAGACAAGACTGGCCCTGGCTGTCACCTTGACCGCAGCCCTGTGACAACATGAGCAGGGCACCCAGTTAAGTCGTGCCTGGACTTCTGACGCATGGAAATGGTAAAACAATAAATAATAAAAGGGTGCTGTTTTAAGCCACTAAATTCGTGGTAATTTGTTACATAGCACAGAAAGCAGATACAAACACTTTTTATGAATTTTATTCCTAAGAAGCAAGGTAACTATCATTAATCACTTTACTGGGAAATCAGACAGCCAACATTGCTATAGCACATCCAGCAAGCACAGAATTCTTAACTTCTGCTTAGTTTGGTTGAAGAAGGTTTGAAAAGCATAATCATCATAGCTGACAACCTCAAATTAGATCATTCATGTGTCAAGGAGCAAAAGGACAATTAGGCTTCCCTGGCTGCTCAGCTGATAAAGAATCCACCTGCAATGCAGGAGATCCCAGTTCGATTCCTAGGTTGGAAAGTTCCCCTAGAGGAGGGACAGGCTACCCACTCCAGTATTCTTGGGCTTCCCTGGTGGCTCAGACGTAAAGAATTCGCCTGCAGTGTGGGAGACCAGGGTTCGATCCCTGGGTTGGTAAGATCCCCCGGAGGAGGGCATGGCAACCCACTGCAGCATTCTTGCCTGGAAAATCCCATGGACAGAAGAGCCTGGGGGCTACAGTGCACGGGGTCGCAAAGAGTTGGACAGACCGAGCGAGTAAGCACATGCTCAAATCATCTCTGTTAAAAAGACAGAGAGCCATCGTCAAAATCCATACTTGTCAGATAAACAAACTTTCTAAAACTCTTAAAAAAATCCCAAAACCGTGATAGTATGGTATTTATAATCAGAACTGTGAGAAGTTCCAAATGATTGTCAAGGCTTATACTTCCTTCCTCTTGAGACTATTCTCAAGTGAAGAATTATTTCCTTATTCTTTTATCCTCAAAGCACTGTTTGGCACATAGCAAGTGCTTACAGTTTGCTGGATAAAGGAACTCCATTTCAAAAGATGATTTGAAGATCAATAACCTGCCTTAGGTCACAAAGTGTTAATTGCAGAACAGAGGCTAAGACAAGGTTCTTTTGCCTGTCAATTGGCTGCTTTCTTCCTATATCGGAATTCACTTCTTAATTACTGCCAAACCTCATTAAACACACATACCACACAAATCATTAAAAGACTATTAAGTATTCAATAAGATTTTTTTCATAATATTAATTCTACCTGCCTTACTATTTTGTTAGCCTATACCACAGTTCGTATCATTCACTGTACTAAATGATTGACAATTTTCTGCTCCACATCAACTAAAAAATGAAATAATTCTACTGACCAGAGCCAGTAACAGTACTTTTAGATTTTCTGAGGTATTTATTAGCCTGATATAGGCAACAATGGTCTTTTCCCAGGATAATCAAGGGAAGAGAACCACAAAAGTCAATGCTACCCCTTAAAATGGAGGGGAGCCACTCCTATATTCCTGTTTTAAAACAGCAATCAATCCCAGCCCCCTAAAATCATTCCTCAAAAGATATGCACCAGTTATCTGAACAGTCTGTCTCTTTTGTGACATCTGTTTGTTCTCTGTTCTGTTTGCAACATTTCTCTTTGAATGGCCCACCATTAAAAATATTTTAGATTATATGATGAATATAAAACAGGTACCAAAAGTTTTATGGCCCCATCTAAATACATATAATTTTTAAAGTCAAGTGACAATACTGTAAACATCTTTAACGGTGATTACACAAACTCTCTACTCTTAAGGGGAAAAAGTCCTTGTATTAATATAGAAAATGCACATTTTAGGGAACAGGTACTTACTTAAGGAACAGAACTGGTTTCAAGGAAATGTTAAGGATCTGCTCTCTCTGCACCCCTCTTTCTTTCTTGGCAAAAAAAATGCTGATTGTTAATTTGGAATGGGAAGACATCACAGAGGGATAAAAGGTGAGATACTGGCATCCTAGATAATTTCTTCTTTATTTACAAAATAAGAAACTCTCGTGAGTAGCTGCCAGGTATGAGACGGGGTGGAGGGTTTACATTTGACAGCAGTAGTGATCCAGGTTGGGGTCTTACTCACAGGAGTCTGGAAAGGGAGGACCCCACCTCCACTTATCCCCCCTGCATGGGTTCAGCAGTCCTCTTCACATGTGTGCCTGATACTTGATACAAACCAAATGATAAATGTGCATCTCTAGGAACAGTAAAAAGTGGGGGAGGGGTTAATGATCTACTTCCAGGTCCCATTCATCATTTTAATACTGCCAAATACATGTGTATCAGCGAAATTTTCAAGGCTGAAAGAGAATAGCCCAAAAAGAAAAGAGAAACCATTCTCACAAGTCATCGTCACCAAAGGAGAATTAATCGGACTTACTGTTAAGGAAGCAATCCCTTTGTGGTAGAATTTTAAAGACTCAGCAATGCAAGAAAGTGCTGAACTATAATTCTCTTCTTGTAACCCAGTGAGGCACTGTTCTGCATGTGAGAACTCCTTCAAACTATTCAGCCAGAAGTAGAAATGTTCTGAGGCAACCTGAGTCAGCAAACTCTGATAAAGCTCTCTGGCCATGTCATGATTACCCTAAAAAAAAAAAAAAAAGTGGGGGGCGGGGCGGAAATGGAGGGGCATGATGAGATTCTTACACTTGAATTGGTTGATGTAGCAGCTAAAAGAGAAATTCAAACCCTGGATAAGTTTTAGCAATCATTCCTCATATTATATAACTGTGTGAGACTCCATCAAAGTATTTCTTCAGAGAAAATATGCTGAGCTGCTTTTATGTAACGTAATGCCTCAAATTTTGTACCAAGACAGTTCCAAAGAGAAAACGAATGGCGTTATCTATAACCAGGGTCTAGAATTCTAGTTCAAAATTTAGAAGGTATAAATCCTTATTGTATGTCATTTTTGTATGAGCTATTTAGTGGGGTGGGCAGAAGTCCAGTTAAGTTCCATCAAGTATTACTGTGCCCTCTGGAAATGATCTACGGAGAGGGAGGGAGCTGAGAGGGGATGTGAATGCCTGTTAATGCCTGGGGGCGAGGGATGCTCACTGTCCTGCCCAGTGTAAGAATGATAAGGTGGGGGAGAAAAAGGGAAAAAAGATGTGGGAAGCTGAAAGGGGAGGAGAGAAACATGAGTGGGAAGGAGCTGTGTTTCCGAGAGCACAGGGTAAACTGAAAGTGCTGCCAACAACCTATAGCCGGAAAGCTCCTATTTTGGGGATTCCCATGGAACTTCTCCATAACAACCTATATATTGTTCTCATGTGTATATGTTAAAAATTAGGTGCTTTCCTTCATCATCTTTTAATCCCATGACTAAAAAGTACTTCCACCTTCATCTTTAGTTTTGACTAGCAGTAACAATCACACAACCTAAAGGTCCGTAATCTGCCCTTTTCACCCACCCAGTTCCCACAGAAGGACAGTACATACCATTCGGGATGCCTGTCTGGCAATTCGGTAGACAGTCCATCCATTGGAAACACTTTCAAGCTGCTGCTTTATTACTGCCTTTACTTCAGCAGACAGTGCTTTCTGACTGGCTACAAAAATCACAGTAGCCAAGCTCACCTAACATCGAGCAAGAACAAAGTAAAGAAAATCGTTAACTCTATCCAATGTTATAGATAACTTTACCCAGAAGGGTGAAAAACTAATTAGAGCCTACTGAAAAAGACCAACATTTGTCTTCCTTTGACACTTACTAAATTTCCACTTTATTCCATTACTCAGAACGTTGTGTATAACAGCAAATAATTAGAAACAATGCCAATTAATATGGATAAACTATGATATTAATATAATCACACAATGAAAAACTATAGAGCAGTGAAATGGATAAACCAGAAATACTCTTATCAATATAGAATCAATATAGATTCACATAAAAGAGGCAAAATGCAAAAGATTACATGTACGATAACATATAAAGTTAAAACATACAAAAAATGTTGCATATCACTTAGGATACATACTAAAGCAGTAAATATAGAACAACATGTATGGGAATGACAAATACCAGTTTCGGGGTAGTGGTTACCCATCCTGATAGGAAGGAAGATGACACCATCAGGGAGATAATAGGTGGGTACAAGTCAACTGTACTAGCAACACTTTTTTCTTAAACTAGGTGACGGAGGCAAGACCTCTCATCATATTATTCCTGATGTGTTTTTGAATATTTTGCTTCATAATTTAAAGTTGTTTTTAAAATAGTACTAACAAAAAAAAGGGATAAAGAACATTAATTGAAAATGCTGCTTTAATGAAAAGCAGACTTGGCTACCTGCTTCTCAGTATTCCAAAGCCAACACATACAAGGATCCATACATACTGTGATAAATGCATGATTTCCACAACCACTGCCACTTAAGACATCAGGGTAACCTTTCCTGATAGCAAATGATGAGATGGGGGCGATCTTTTACATAATGCCCCCTGCAGGATTAAACATAAAATGGGCTTGAGTAAGTAAGTTCATTAAGCGTTTCCCCAAGCCATATAATCAGATGACCACAAACAATAGGGAGAGGCTACTTTGAAGCTTAATTCCAATCTATGCCTATTTACCACGCAGGCTCCTCTCAGCCCTGGAGAACTTTCAAGTAAACATTACACAACTTCCATGCCCTCTGGTTTTTTCTAAGCATGTACCCTTTCCAACCCCAGGACTGTACTGAAACCTAAACTGGATCCTCAACAGCTAAAGAGGTCCTGGACTGGCAAAGAGGAACTGATTTAATTCCTCTTATGGTCACTGATATCACTAGGTCATTTTACTTAGATTTTGGAAGGACAAAACAGGGTTTGGTTCATTATTTATTTGCTTTGTAGAAAAGAGGGGAAAAAAAACCCTTCAGTTTCATTTTGTCCTTTGTAATAAAGCAAAAATATCAGATTGAAGGCTTTGGCTACACTAAGCTGATTTGACAGGGCTTAGGAAGAAAGCAGTTTTACATGTGAACTAAACAGGGCCTTCTATATCAAAAGTGGAAACAGCAAAAAGCTCCAGGTCGCCACCCTATTTTCACTTCAGCATGTTCCTGGTCTTAGCTAATTATTTTAACCTGCTGACTTCCTGGATTACTGATAACCCTCCCTAGACCAGAACCCATTCATCCACAGGAGGTTTGAAAAGTAGCTCTTTACCAGAAGCTCCTGTTGCTTGTCTGTGGCGGATCGCCCGATCACCTTGTACAGTTCCACGAGGTCGCCGAGCATCCCATCGCCCAGCACGGGCAGCTGCATGGCAATGGCGGCCAGGCAGTGGCACATCAGGATGCGGGCAGCGTCCTGGGCGCTGTGCAGCTGAGTCAGCAAGGTCTCAACCACCGACTGGCTGAGGTGGGGCCTGCCCTTGGCCAACTTCACCATACAGTTCAGAGCAATCTGCGTGGTGAATAGAAAGCGGACTAGTTACATTTGGAAGGTATGAAGGGAAGCTTTAAAGAAAGTAACTCTCTAAAGTTACTAGGAAGAGTCAAAATTGATGTGTTGGCAGGCACAAAAAACATACTGTGGTCCCACAGGGATTCTGGGGATTTGCCAATCACATGGTGCCTGTTTCCTTCATCACCTCTTGATTATCAGCTTCTACTTAACAGTGCTAGCATCTTTATTATTCATCATTATAACCACATCATACCCTTTCTTAACACGCTGAAATAAGTTATGGTTTTTCTCAAACTATACCTTAAACAAGATACAGTTCTTACTTTCTCCAGTGTCTATCTAACAGCCTTTTATTTCTATCAGTCCTACTTTTCTTAATTATTTTGTGCCATCAACTATTACACTTCATGTTTAACTCCAACAATAGTCTCATTTCACCTTAAAATTTTTAACTAGCTCTAAGATGATAGCAAGGCGAAAATAGATTAAAACTCGAGCTTTTATACTGTATAAACTAATATACACTTACACATTTATGAGTTGGGCTGCAGTAATTTCATTAGTTCTTTGTGACCTTATCAGTGTTACCTCAGATTATAAAACTTGCAAAAGTACAGGAGCTCTGTCTGTTTAACTTTGCTTTACATTATCTAGGACCATCATACATATCTATTACAACTGAATAAACACTTTCAACTTATGGCAAAATAGGCCAAACTCAAATTTTTACTTCATCTATTTTTTGGAATAACAACAGTCAAAATACTAGCTTTGAAAGTGAAGATCAAGGGCAAATATTTGTTTAAGCCAGAGGCTGACAAACTCTTGCACTTGGACCAAATCTTGCCTGTTTATGCAAATAAAATTTTACCAGAACACAGTCATATCATTAACCCTTCCCTTAAAAAAAAAAAATTGTCCATGGTTATTTTTTTCCCTATAATAGTAGAACTGAGTAGTTGTGACAAAGAGTGCATTGTCTGCAAAGCTTAAAATATTTACTATCTGACCCTTTACAGAGAGACTGCCAATCTATACTTCCAAACAGGCATTATATTAAAATAGCTGATGTTTTCACCTTTAAGGTGGCTTGAGCACCTGGGCTATCATCTTGACTACAAAGCACCAGAAGGGATTCCAGGCCAAAGACAGCATCTTGTTCCAGTGCCAAAAGGTCTAGAGGAAAAATACTGTGTTTTTAATGGTCAAGTAGAGATGATTACATACACACACACAGATGCACACAGAAGAAAAAACATTCCGGACAAGAAAACACAAAACAGCCTAGCTAAGCAAAATACTAACAACAGCAAACCATGGATTGACATGGGTGTGTCAATCTTCCAAACTAGCCTAACATTATACAGGTCCATTTTCACCTAGGATGCAACCTTCTCATTGAAGTGGAAATGCTTTCTAGAAATAATCCAGATCCCACTTCATCTTACTAGTGTTTTAAGTCAGATCATAAAGAAACGAACCCTTTAGATGTCTCATGTAATACCAGTACTGTATCATCTTTTCACTACCTTTGAGCTAAAATTTCTCTAAAGTTCTGTGTGTGTGTGTGTGTGTGTATAAAACCACATTTAGGTTAATATTAATATATGTCAGCTTTGAGAATACAGAGCAATTTTCTGTGTTACATGGTAGATAATACTTACTACTATGCCAAAAATTGAGCTATTGAAATCAGAATGAACAAACAACTTATATGCCTTTTGAGTTAGTGTAAGAGCTTGGCAAACTGTGTCTGGTGAAGATCAAGGTGCTGGGAAAACAAAGGTACTAGTCACAAGCAGTGCTGAAGCCTAGTGGGGATAAGAGGGACGGCTGATCCTTAACAAAGATCAAAATAAGCAATGAAACAGATGAAACATACAGAATGCATTCCTGTTTTTGAACACCAGCATGAATTTCTTTAGGTCAAAAGATGTTAAGAATACAAAAAAATATATGCATTATTTTCTATGCACATCCTCCTTGACTAAGCAAGTCATTTAATGCCATAGATACCAAGAGATAAATTCAGTGACAATTTAATTTACTTTGCTCTGTTAATTCATTTGCCCTCTAGGAGAAACTACTGGTTACTTAAGCCTCTCAATAACTTCTATGTTTTTTCTCCCCTAAATTTTCTAGTTTTTTTTTTTTAAACAAGTGAACAAACTGATAATCACCGGATAGTCATAAGCAGTCTCTATCCACAGCACCGCATGTGCAAAGGTAAAGCAACAGAAGATGGGCAATGCTCCATAAAATCTTTCAGTTCTGCACTCCCGATCCCAAGGTCCTCATTTTGTTTTCCCAAAGAATTAAGTAGTCTTGAGAAAATCTGCCCTAAGAACATTCAGGAGGAGGTGACTAATAGATAAAAGCACACAGTCTAAAAATAATAGGGGATTAGAAAACGAAATACAAACAGGGCTCTGGTGAAACTCCAATCTAAAAGTTCATACATAATATCAGTCTTGATCAAACTTACCTTTTTCTTGACAAGATACAGTTATATTAGTTAGGACTCTCACTCCATGAGCTGCAATGCCCCTGTTATTATGGTAACAGCACTCTTGGGCTAATTTGACTAAATCAGAGGATCTAGGGGATGAACCCACATTTCCTAAACAAGCAAAGAAAAGTAGGACAGATTTAATGAATTTACACAGTCCAAAAGCAGTTCATTTTATAGGTTTATTTTTCATCATTTTCAAGAGAAAATCTCTAACAATGAATTTCAACAAAATTTTCTACCTCTACCCTATGATCAATAAACAAAACCATTCCTTTTTCTCTTGTTCACATACTTAGAATAAGTATATGCTAAGTACTTTTGTAATGATTAAGATCTAAAATTAACATAGTTCTCCCCCCCCCAAATATTAATAAAAATTGACTAAGAAACACAGCAAAAGCCAAGATTGTATCTTGGGCATTCAATTGGATCCTCCTTAAAATAGAATCATTACAAGGCTTCTTGTCAGATAAAAACCTTTCATTCAAGAGAGGAGAGAAAATAGAAACAAAAATTTTAAGTTTGCTGTTTCCACCTCAATTGTTGGCATATAGTTATACTGCAAAAGGTTTATGTAAGAATTTATGATTTTAGAGCTAGCAAGGACTTGGAGACCTTCTGATTCAATACTATTTTTACAGAAGAAATTGAAGACTAAAGGTCTTAAGCATCCTGCCAATGAGGTCATATAAACTTGCTAGTTATGCACCAGCTTTGTGCTTTATATGTTAAGTTCTATCCTACAGTTAAAAGTCACACTTGAAATTCTGTAACATAAAGCTCATAATGTTTTTATTTATAGCAGAGAAGCTCTCAGTTATAAGTGAGTGAGTACCAAGAAGAATCTGAAGATTAAAGCTAATTCAACTTCTCAGCAGGGTCTTTCATTCCTGTCTTTCTCTGCCCTGTTTATTTTTCCATGATTTCTATCAACTATAACCTTGTCTTTTACACTGAGGGCAATCACACTTTTTGAGGTTTGAAGGGGACACCATTACTAATAACAACACGCATAAACCAAGACTACCCCAGGTAGTTTGGGACATATGGTCACTTCACTGATTTCCAGTTTAACATAAAACTACTAGCATAGGTAAAGCCTCAGTGTTTTTTCAGTAGGCAAAACATGTGAAAGATGAAACTATGATTTCTTTTTACAAAACAATGGAAATTGTAATCTTCTCCATTCTTTCCCTTGTACATGTAATATGGACAATGACAACTCATCTACAAATTTACAAATATGTTTTGAACTGCTTTTTTCCTTTTTCTTTCTCATTGAGATGTCAAAGAAAACTTGGGGGAAAAAAAACGGGGAAAAAAAAAGTCCCCTAAACTCACAAACCAGCATGACCTTATTATTAACTTTCTGTAATACTTTAAAAAATCTTTTCCCCCATGCATACAATTACAATTTTAAAATTCATAATCAGGATAAGTAGATACTGTCAATATTTTGCCTTTAAAATGTAATATTTGTGAGCATTTTTCTATGTCCATTGTTTCATGGATAAAATTATTATTTTTAGTTTTTTTATTTAGAAATAATTTACTAAGATAAGTTTACTCGGTTCAAACAGTTCAACCAATAGTAGGGAAAAGGTAAAAAGTTAGTGAGTGAAAAGTCTTTCTCATCCCCCTAAGGTTATGTTTCCTGTGTATCATTCCAAAGAGTCTACACATTTGTAAGCAAAACCCTTCCTTTCTTCCTGTGTCACACACCGCTGCGCACCCTGCTTTATTTCCCCCTAGACATGACGTCATGGAGATTACTCCATATGCATCCTTTTTCGTAAGCTGCACCGATTGCTCTTGCACTTATGTATCATAATTTCTTCAATGAGCTCCCTACTGATGGACCTTCTTATGCTACTCCATCTCCAGCGATGGACAGTACTCTGCTACTACATTAATGATGCTATGAATAACCATGTACGTATCATTTCTCAAATGTGAGGATAAATTTGTAAGATAAATTCCAAGACATGGAATTTCTCCATTTTTCACTTATAATTTTGATGAGTTCTTCCAAATTACCTATGCTGAAGTTTAACAATTTACATTCCCACCAGCAGTGAATGAGAGTAGCTTTTGATTAGCCACACCCTTGTCGACACAGCATATTATCAAACTTCTGAATCTTTGCCAATCTGATGGATTAGAAAAATATTTCAGTGTTGCTTTAATTTGCATTTTTCTCAGGTATGTATGATACTGAACATCTTACATGCTTAAGGCCCATTTGTTAGGGATAATTTAGACACACTAAATTTAAGTCTGTTTTACAAACTGTTTATCTGGTTATACTAAAACTCTAATCAATGAAAATATACTTAAATATTTACTATTAGTTATGGAAATCATCTGACTTTAGAAAATACCTAACATTTATTTCTTGTATTACCTAGCGTGATTGTTTACGTCGTTTGCTTAATTCCATATACAAACTACAATTAAACAAAATTAAAAAAAGGAGAAAGAAAATATCTAGCTTGTGAAGTGCTTGAATGTTATAACCTGACACACTTACAAAGGTCTTTGGAATTAGCAAATAAAGAAAAAGAAAAGACATCTAGTTTCTAGGTCAGTTTAGTATAGAAAAGAATCCCGAGTCAGAGTCCTTGGGCTCGGGTGCTTCACAGGTGTGTGACTTTGGACGTGCCACCGAAACCCTGTGAGCCTCAGTTCCAACACTTGTAACTTCCGTGCATGCGCCTCACTTAACAGGTACTTGTACAGAGACCTCGTATGGGAGGGCTCCTATAAACTCTGAGATAAAATTAATACTCTGCCTCCTGCTGCTCTTTCAGAGTGTGATGGCAGTCAAGGATATTAACTGCAAGCTGGAGAAGACTCCTTAAAGTCCCTTGGATAGCAAGGAGATCAGACCAATCAATATTAATGGAACTTAACCCTGAATACTCGTTGGGAGGACTGATGCTGAAGCTGAAGCTCCAGTATTTTGGTCATCTGATGCAAACAGCTGACTCACTGGAAAAGTCCCTGATGCTGGGAAAGATTCAGGGACAGAGAAGGGGCAACAGAGCATGAGATGTTTGGACGGCATCACTGACTCAATGGACACAAGTTAGAGCAAACTCTGGGAGACAGAGTAGGACAGGGAAGCCTACTGTGCTGCAGTCCATGGGGTTGCAAAGAGTCAGACACAACTGGGTGACTGACAACAATAAACTGAGATTGGCTGATTTACGCAGAAAAAAGAATTTATTGAAAACACAATGAGTTTAAGTAGATCACTGATTTTTTTTAATTGTTGATTTTTTTTAAAAGGCTGTGATAATCTCTCTCATCTCTTGTAGGCATGCCCCTTTGCAATGTAATGTTCTGTAATCCGGGTTTGGCCATGTGACTTGCTTTGGCCAATGAGACATTAAAAAAGATGTGCAAGCAAAAGGCTAAAAAAGTGCTCATATGTTGGTGGCTTGCCTTCTTTTGGGTGCTGTTAGAATGGCAACCCACTCCAGTATTCTTGCCTAGAGAATCCCGTGGACAGAGGAGCCTGGTGGGCTGCTGTCCATAGGGTCACAAAGAGTCAGACATGACTGAAGCAACTTAGCATGTACGTATGCATTGGAGAAGGAAATGGCAACCCACTCCAGTACTCTTGCCTGGAGAATCCCAGGGACAGAGGAGCCTGGTGGGCTGCCGTCTATGGGGTCACATAGTCGGACACGACTGAAGCGACTTAGGAGCAGCAGCAGAACCCTAAGAACGTGATGTCAACAAGCCCAAGCTAGAATGCCAAGAGACACAAGGAGGAGAACCATGGTGCCTCAGGTGAAAGTCTTTCCGACCTGTAGCTGGTGAATGAGGCCATCTCAGACCATCCAGTCTGGTCAAGATGGCAGACAACTGTGGTTTCAAGCCACAAAGTATTGATTTATTATGTAGCAATAGATAACTAATAGAGGTATCTCACACAATTATTGAAAAGGCTGGAAAACTAAGTTCAAAAGATGGATAGGAATAAGCTGAGGCTAGAGATGAACCAAAGGCTATAGCTCAAAACCATGCATAGAATCAGCCCAGTGAAGACATGATCACCACTGTTACTGTTGCTTGCCGCCACAGCTTACATTGCTGTCAAAGGACCAGAGACAGCAAACATCCCTGCTACAGTTTCACCCCGGAAACTGGATTCTGCTGTGGTCATTGCTGTATCATCAGAATGGATTCTCAGATATCACTACTTCTTGCTGTTACTGCCTTCCAATTTATTCTCCAGTATGAAAATGATTAGTTGAGTCCAGACCGCTGTGTGCACCCTAGATGGCAGGAGCCTTGGCAATAGAGCATCAGCTCTTTACAGCTTCCTATCAAGACTTCTATGGTGGGGAATTTCCTTTACCCAATTAGTGAGTTTATATGCTGTGAAGCCATAAAAAAGACAAACGCATAATGCAGTTCCTTAATTAATTCAATTCAGAATAACTACCTCCATGCTAGTAAAGTAATGATCAAAATTCTCCAAGCCAGGCTTCAACAGTACGTGAACCCTGAACTTCCAGATGTTCAAACTGGATTTAGAAAAGGCAGAGGAACCAGAGATCAAATTGCCAACATCCGTTGAATCATCAAAAAAGCAAGAGAGTTCCAGAAAAACATCGACTTCTGCTTTAGTGACTACGTCAAAGCCTTTGACTGTGTGGATCACAACAAACTGTGGAAAATTCTTAAAAGAGACAGGAATATCAGACCACCTGACCTGCCTCTTGAGAAATCTGTATGCAGGTCAGGAAGCAACAGTTAGAACTGGACATAGAACAACAGACTCATTCCAAATCGGGAAAGGAGTACATCAAGGCTGTATATTGTCATCCTGCTTACTTAACTTATATGCAGAGAACATCATGAGAAACGCTGGGCTGGAGGAAGCACAAGCTGGAATCAAGATTGCTGGGAGAAATATCAATAACCTCAGACATGTATATGACACCAACCTTTTGGCAGAAAGTGAAGAACTAAAGAGCCTCTTGATGAAAGTGAAAGAGGAGAGTGAAAAAGTTGGCTTAAAGCTCAACATTCAGAAAACTAAGATCATGGCATCTGGTCCCATCACTTCATGGCAAATAGACGGGGAAACAGTGGAAACAGTGGCTGACTTTATTTTCCTGGGCTCCAAAGTAACTGCAGATGGTGACTGCAGCCATGAAATTAAAAGACGCTTACTTCTTAGAAGGAAAGTTATGACCAACCTAGATAGAGTATTAAAAAGCAGAGACATTACTTTGCCAACAAAGTCTGTCTAGTCAAAGCTACGGTTTTTCCAGTAGTCACATATAGATGTGAGAGTTGGACTATAAGGAAAGCTGAGTGCCGAAGACTGATGCTTTTGAATTGTGGTGTTGGAGAAGACTGTTGAGAGTCCCTTGGACTGCAAGGAGATCCAACCAGTCCATCCTAAAGGAAGTCAGTCCTGAATATTCATTGGAAGGACTGATGTTGAAGCTAAAACTCCAACACTTTGGCCACCTGATGTGAAGAACTGACTCTTTGGAAAAGACCCTGATGTTGGGAAAGATTAAAGGCAGGAGGAGAAGGGGACAACAGAGGATGAGATGGTTGGATGCCATCACCAACTCAATGGACATGAATTTGAGTAAACTCTGGGAGTTGGTGATGGACAGGGAGGCCTGGCGTGCTGCAGTCCATGGGGTTGTAAAGAGTCGGACACGACTGAGTGACTGCACTGAACTGAACTAGAAAAGAAAGCAATAGAGATCCTACAAAACTTGCATTAAAACAACAAAAACCTTTAGGCTTAAGTGTGTTATGTAAGCAAGCTCCTCATACGGCATTAATAAGGCATTTGGAGTTAAATCATCTTGAACAGGCAAGTAGGAAAGCATTATTGAACTGAGGCAAAGTTTTATTTTAATCATTTTCCAGAAGGATAACATATGCGTAAAAGGAAGCATATGACATTTGCTTTTAAAATTCACCACCACTTGGCCTTTGAAATATACTTAAATCCAAAGGGCAATTTAAGTCAGAGACATACAAAAGCAAACCAGCTATTTTAAGCACTCTCAAAAATATTGTTTCATCCACATACAATGCAAAAAAGGGCAAATCCAGAATAACTATAGCCTTGACTTAAGATCAAGGATGCAAGATTTTATTATCTTAGGAACTGGTTAAGAAATCTTTTTTGAAGAAATTACTAACATGTAACAGTAAGAAACTGAAACCTTTCTTGATTCTAAAGCTTTACAAAGGAAAGAACTTGATATATCAACATGGCATGAATGAAAGATTAGCATGTTGTCCGTATATGATCTTTCTTCTCTTTACCTGAAGCTATGCTGAAGTAATGTTTGACGGCGATGGTCCCTGACAGCGTGCCAAGGACAGACAGCATTCCAAGTTTCAAGCTGTCATACGGAGTCTGCAGGGCACACTCACAGAGCGCCTGAAACGCATGAGAGAAAGGAACACAGAAGTCAAAACATCCATATACCTTAAGACTGTCTACTCACTGTGAACATTCCAGCTTTTAGAAAAACTGTATCTTTCTTCCATAAGAAAATACTTCAAAGTTGCCACAGCCAAGAGGAACCTAAGGAGACATGTTAGCTAAATGTAATGCATCCTAGATGGATCTGGAACAGCAGCAACAAAAAACAACACTGGGTAAAAGCTGAAGAAGTCAGAACAAAAGGAGCATGAGCTTTGGTTAATAACAATAATGTTTCAATACTGATTCACTGATTTTTAACAAACCTACTATACTCATGTAAAACATCAGTAACTGGGGAAACTGGTTGTGGGTATGTGGGAGTTCTCTGTACTACCTTCTCCTACAGATTTTTCTGTAAATCTGTACATGTTCTAAAAAATACAGTCTGTTAAAAAAAAGTCATGATGAACTTTTTATTAAGGTCATTATCAATTATGTACTGCTTAGCCTCACAAGCAGAAGTTCCAACATATTTACCTTATCTAAGAGATATGAATATTAGCTGAATATAAATGAATATACGTGTGTATATATATGTGTATGTTTATACACATATATATATATTTAAAAATAATTGAGAGTGTAGCATTCTATCTAGCTAATAAGTGAGTGGGCTGTCTCTCTGTTCTCCATTTCAGGTCACTTACTCTATTCCTGACTAAGATGCTCTGATGTATTACTAAAATCAAGATGCTAGTTTTTCTTTCACTGCAGTTAACCCTGAATACGTGCTTCTAGCATAGTGACTGTTGGCTCATCCTGGATATTTACTCTTAGGACCTTATAATAATATATATATGGTCAAATAACTGTCCTGCTAAATTAAACTAATTCCCATTCTCTCACAAAGTTTCAGAAGATGAACAAAACTGAAAGACTAGGAAAACAAAAATTTTAATTTCACGAAGAGTTAAATAAGAAATTTAAAATGACTCCAGTAAAAATGTCAACAAAACCTTGGGGGGAGGGGAGAACTTAGATAACCTTTATCTAAAGATCATATGGAAAAATAAAAATCAGAAAATATGACGAACATTCTGACAAAGTATAATGACAGACAAAACAAGCCCTATCAAACATTAAAATATATAATAAATTTGAAGAAGTAAAATATATTTTTCCTACTTCATAGAAATTGAAAGAGAACTGGTCCGAGAAACAGATCCAATTACACAAAGAATTTAATATAATAATGGTCTTTCAAATCAGAGAGACCAGGTAATAAACAGTTCAAGGTCAACTGGCCAGTCACCTGAAAAAAATAAAACTTGATTCTTTTTTCTTTTTTTATGGCAAATCAAAAGAAACTATAAAAGTACGAAGAGTTAACAAGGGAAAAGGAAATGTAAAATGATAATTGACAAAACTGGAAAGAAAATTCATATCATGTAAAGTCAACAAAGGTCCAATAATCTTTATATTAAAGTTCTTACTAATAGATAGGCAAATAACCCAAAAAGAAAAATCAGTAGTTCACAGAAAAAATTTATACAAATGTTTTTAAAGTATGTTAAACTTCATTCATAATTTGAAAAATTTAAATTAAAATTAGAGTTGTTTTTCACCAATCTGATTGGCCAAGATTAAAATTTAATGATACATAACACTGAAAACAGTGTGGGGAAACAGGCACCGTCCCACACTGTTGACAGAAAGGTGCGTGTGTGTGCGTGTTCAGCTGCTAAGTCATGTCCAACTGTGTGTGACCCTACGGACTGCAGCCCACTGGGCTCCTTGTCTACGGGACTTCCTAGGCAAGAAAACTGGACTGGGCTGCCATTTCCTACTCCAGGGGATCTTAATGACCCAGGGATCGAATCCCCACCTCCTGCATTGGCAGGCAGTTTCTTTACCACTGAGCCACCTGGAAAGCCCTGATACAAAGGAAAAGGGTGTAAATCTCATCGATTGGTAACTGGCATTAAATACAAAACATTTTCGAGCCCTTAAATTCCTCTTTTGGAAATTTATGTCCACAAAGGCAACTTTTCTTTTAAACAAACTAGTCAATGTAGCAATATAAACAGCAGCAGTAAAAATATTGGCAGCAACTCTAACTTCCATTGATGGAGTACTGGGAATAAAGAGAGAGTACTACACAGCTGGTAAAAGAATACAGTAGGTCTGTGTGCTAATATGAGATGTTCTCCAAGATATACTCTTAAGTGATAAAAAATTCTTAACATGCATAGAGTATTATTTTCCTTTGTACAGAAAAAAGATGGGACACACACTTGCTTGCATGTGGATAAAGAAATTCAGGAAGGATACCTAAGAAACGAGTAAGAGTGATCACCTCTACAGAGGACACCTGAGGGAAGAGAGGGAAGACACTTATATTTTGCTCACTGTGCACCTATGAACTGCTTTTTTAAAATACATATATCATGTGCATGTAATACTTTTTCAATTGAAAGAAAAACTTAGTTAATACAAAAACACCATCAGCAGCAAACACTACTGTCGAAAGCATGGAAATGGACTTGAAACACAAAGTAGGTTTTTGGTAATGGAAGGGAAGACAGTCTAGGTGATATAAAGAACTGAGGCAATAAGGCCAGCATATGAAGTGCTTATTTGTGGTAAGAAGAGATGTAGCCAAAAGGGATGAAAGCTAAGACAGAGAAATATTGAGTAGGGAAGATTAGGCCAGACTAGAGGGCTTTGAAAGTTAGGCAGAATAATTTAAACAGGATGAGAAAGAAAAAATGAAGCCACTGGAGAGGAATAACATCATCTAAAGTGTTGGGAAGATTATTCTGGCAATGGTAAACAGAACAAGTTAACAAATAAAGTTGAGAGTTAAGGAGCCATCCTATAGTTTATGGCAGTAATTCATGCACTGGTGATGGCCTGAGCGAGAACCCAGTGGTAGGAGTGGAGAACAGAGGATGAATATGAGAGACACTTGGAAGGAGATTGTACATGAGGGAATGAACAAGAAGGATTCAATTATTATTACAACATTTCAAAACTGATGACCAGAGAATGTTGGTTCCATTTACAAAGACTAAGAATTTATGTGGATAAATGACTGTTTGAGTAAGAACAGAAAATAGGAGGAGATTTGAAATCCAAAAAGCAATATCTACCGGGTATTTGGAATCTGAGATGTAGCAGATTTTTAACTGGAAGACTTGCATTAGAATTCTGGCTCTGCCACTTACCATCTCCATGATCTGAGCCAATAATTGAAATCTTTGAGTCTCAACTTCTTTGTCTGTAAAATGGGGGTAAAGATTTACACAGAATTTATACATCTCTGGAAAAAAATATAAGAAATTAGACACTGGTTGCCACCGGGCAAAGGAGCTGAGTGGGTGGCAGAAAGGTGGGAAGTATTTTACTATATATATAGCCTTTTGCTGTGCTCAGTCATGCCTGACTCTTTGCAACCCCATGGACTGCAGCCTGCCAGGCTCCTCTGTCCATGAGTTGCCATTTTTCCCCAGGGGATCTTGCAGACCCAGGGATAAAACTTGCGTCTCCTGTATCTCCTACACTGGTAGGTAAATTCTTTATCACTAGCACCGCCTGGGAAGTCCAGATAGCCTTTTAGAGCATCTGAATTTTGACACATGAGTGTACTGGCATTAAAAGAAAGGAAGTGAAATTTATTTTGAAATTTAAAATATAAGAGGAGGTGACATACATCATCTGTGAGATCAAACAGCTACCAAGAGACAAAAAAGCACTCACGGCCTCTTTAAGCTACTGTGCTGGAGAGCAACTGAGCGCAGGTAAGTGGACTCAATTGTTAGAAGATGAACCAGCTGAGGTTAGGGAAGCTCTCAGAGGGGCAGAGAATAAATGGAAGAAAGCACGTAGACGGAACTCAACTCAAAAACTTCAACTCTGAGGAAAGGGAGCAGTGAAGAATCCCAAGAAGGTGCAGTTCAGAGAGTGGGAAGAGCAAGTGAGGACAGTGAGGCCCAAAGAAGCCAAGAGAAGGGAGAGGCTGACGGTGTCCTATGGACCAAAAGGAAAGATGGGAAAGGCAGAAAAAGGCTCTGGGTTTAGCAATAAGAAGAACACTGGTGATCTTTTAAGTAACTAAGCAAAAGAATAAGGAGACAGAATTATATTCAAGTGTGTTACAGACAGAGTAGGGGATGAATCAGTACAAGCAGATAGAGATGCTTTTTTGAAGTTCAAAAGAAAGCTTTTTTTAAAAACGGTGATTGTTATTAGGTAAATCACAGTTATAACTTATTTATTCAAATACTGAGGCCACTTCCACTTATCTACTTTTTATTGCCTAAACTGGTTTGCCTTGTACTGCTTGTATCTAGGAATAAAATTCTCAATCAAATAGCCCCAGAGGTTATGTCCTGTATTTACACATATTCAAAATTATGTATTATGATGTGCTCTATGGATAATAGAACAATTAACCTTTTGGAATAATCAAGAAGGTAAGAGAGACATATTATGTAAGATGATACTAAAAGTTTTAAAGAAGAAAAAATTATCATTTAAAAAATTGAACAAAACATTAGAAAATCTTTTTAGAATTATTTACAATGTCATCTTCTAATTAGTGTCACGTTGCACCGTACTGGATATCTAAAATGCTCTCTGTAATGACACACTGATCTTAAAGGTCCAATTAATTCAAAGTAGTGATTAACTGGGTTCATCAAAGCTCCCTAGAGATAGCACATCAGTCATATTTCAACGATAAACTCCGGTTCACGTCTCTGTTTCAAGGATGTTACCTATTACAAAATTGTTCTTACCAGGACCGTTTTTCATATCAACCAAAAGGAAAAATCTAACTCTTCAAATGAAGGCCCCCTTTCTCACACACCACCACTGTTATTGTCACTGATCATCTGGTCTGAACTTCTCTCCCTCTAGGCTGGTTTAACTCACTGCTCAAAGGAGGCTCTGTCCTGATTTACTGTTTTCTGGGTCAGCTCCTGAGTGGGGGCTTCTCCTAGTCTCTGGAATGGGACTGGCCACCAGGGATGTGTTCTAGAAAAGCACGGCAAACAGTTTACAATGCTTAAAGACAAATGTCACGTTAAAAATACTCTGTGAAGGGGATTAAGAGGTACAAACTTCCAGTCATTAAAAAAAAAAGTCACAGCATGCAGTGTACAGCATAAGAAATCTGGTCAATATACTACAGTAACTCTGAATGAGGACAAATGGTTACCAGATTTATTGTGATGATCCTTTCATAAAGTATTTAAATGTTGAATCACTGTGATACATCTGAAACTAACATAACATTGCACGCCAACTACACTTCAATTAAAAATAAAAGCACAGCGTCAAAGACACTGTTGTTCAGTCGCTCAGTTGTGCCCCACTCTTTGCGACCCCACGGGCTGCAGCACGCCAGGCTTCCCTGGCCTCCCCTCCCTCCCTGTCACACGTGCAGTCCGTGGGGTTGCAAAGAGTGGGACACAACTGAGCAACTAACACTTTCACTTTTCACATGGCAGAGATTAACACAATATTGTAAAGCAATTATCCTCCAATTAAAAATAAATTTTTAAAAAATCCACAGAAAAATATAAACATGTGAAAAACTATCTTTGTTCCTATGAAATTACTTTTGACAACCTTAACAAGAATACAGTATTCTTGGGCCTTGATTTTAAGCTCTTCCTTCCTTCAGGTTTTTAAAACATTCAGAATGGAGGTACTTCTTTTAAAGCTGGAATATTTGATTACAGGTGGAAATTATAATACCTACCAACACACCAGTAAAAGTAGCAATAAAATAGACTCAATTTGCATTGGAAATGCCAAAACTCAAAAATCAATCACCAGAGCTAAGACTGGCTGAGAGGAAGAAAAGAAGGAAAGAATGAAGAAGGAAGAGGGAGACCTAGAAGAAAAATAATTATTCTTGGTGACTGAGAGCAAAATTCAAATTTGAAATCAAGCTATTACTCTGTAAAGATTAAATCATTAGAACATTCTCCTGCTCTATTTTAATATTTTCAAAAAATACATCACACTTTGAAAAAAAGGATCATTTGATCATATCCATTTAAGTAAAATCCATTTAATTAAAATCAAGTTTCAGGAAAAAGTTCTTTGTGGGAGAGACAAATATTCAAAAATACATATTTTCAATTAAAAACAACTAATGAAAAAAGCCACAAGAGATAAATCAGAACCAAAAACTCCAGAGAACATGTGGTATACTGAAGAAATACTAGTAAGCTGTGAAATCAACAAAACAGTTAACACTTAAGTGACCACTCATGTGGTTGTGAAGTTCAATGAAAATATTATGAAAAAATTTACTACAAAAAAGAAATTGCATAGTATTAAAGAAAAAAACAGTAACTGGTAATTAAATTCCAGATTTTCTTAACACAAATGGGAAGGGGAGGAAATGAAAGGAAGTAGAAAAGAGTATTTAAGCCTGCCAAAATCTGCAACATATCAACCACCATACTTTTCATTCTGAATAGAGATACACAAGTTCTTATATTAATATATAAGTATAGAGGTAGGCAGAGTAAGAATACTGTTTAATTACCATGACAAAGTCTCTTTAATTCTCTAGAGAATAAAGGAACAAAGAAAACCTGATCAAAATAACAAACGAAAGTAATGAAACAAAAGAAACAAAAAGGACATGTTATAAACAGTCTAAAATAAGAGGAAAGAAGTAAAAAAAACCTCAGTTACATCAATAACTGTAAATAAGACATGTATACTACTAAAAAAGATTCAGATTAAGTCCAAAGAGGTAAATCTGACTATATATATAGATTTCATATGGATTTATACTGAAATAAATGTTAATAATATATAATATTAATACATAATATGTATATATTATATACTTATCTATATTATCTAATATATCACATCATATAGAAAATATACCTTCTTTTCAAATTCTATGAACTGTTTATAAAAAGTGACCCTACACTGGGCTGCAAAGAAACTTTAAAATTAGGAATTAATAACGGACATGAGTTTAAGTAAACTCCAGGAGTTGGTGATGGACAGGGAGGCATGGCATGCTGCAGTCCATGGGGTCGCAGAGTCGGACACAACTGAGTGACTGAGCTGAACAAGAGGTTAGCAACAACAAAAATCCCATCAACAAATATAAAAAGCTTATCACTTTAAAAACAGAAGCTTCCAGTTTTAAGAAAAATAAGTACTAGGCGTGTAATGCACAACATGGTGACTGTAGTCAACACCGCTGTCTGATACAAGAAAACGGTTAGAGCAAATCCTAAGAGTTACCCTCACAAGCAAAAAAAATTTTTTTTATTTTTCTTTTTATCTATATGAGACAATGGATGCAAACCAAAACTAATTCCATTGCCAAAGGGGAAATTAAAACGACTCTCAAGGAAATTAAAAGAATGAAATGATTTAAAATACAGTCAACCTTCAGTATCTGCAGGGGTTCCAAGACCCCCTGCGCTGCTGTGGATACCAAAGTCTTCAGATGCTCAAGTCCCTTCTCTAAAGTGGTGTGTTTGCATATAAGCTGCGTGTGCACATCTTCCCATATATTTTACATCATCTTTCAATTACTTACAATACCTAATACAATGTAAATGCTATGTGAATAGTTGCTGGCAAATTTGCAGGTGGCACATTCAAGTTTTGCCTTGGGGGACTTTCTGGGTTTTTTTTTTAATACTTTTTTGAGTCTGGGGTTGGTTGAATCTGTAGATGTGGAACCTGAGGATATAACCAAAAACCATGAGATATCTAGGAATATCATGCAGAATATGTACAAAATTTGTATGCTGAAAACTAAATACCACTGATGAGAAACAGAGGAAGCTCTACATAAATGGAGAGATGTGCCATGTTCAGAGATCAGAAAACTCAATACTATTAAGACGTCAGCTCTCTCCAAGTTGATCTGTAGATGCAAATGCCGAACAGAATCCTAGCAGACAAACTGACAAGTTGATTCAAGGCAAGGCAAGGAAAGGCAAAAGACCTACAACTTTCAAAATAATGAAGAAATACAAAGTTTAGAGGACCCACACCACCCGATTCCAAGGCTTACAGATTTCAAGCTACAGAAATCAGAATTGTGTGCTACTGGCTTAAGAACACATACATGGACCAAAGGAACAGATTGGAATCCAGAAATAGATCTACACAGATAAGGTCAACTGATTTTCAACAAAGATGTTGAGGCAACTCAAAGAGAAAGCACAGTCTTTTCAAAAACTTGTGCTGGAACACATGGCTATCCAAACACATCTTGATTCCTACCTTGCACCATACACGATGAAAAGTGAAAGTGTTAGTTGCTCAATAATGTCTGACTCTGCGAACCTGCCAGGTTCGTCTGTTCATGGAATTCTCCAGGCAAGAATGCTGGAGTGGGTAGCCATTCCTTTCTCCAGGGGACCCAGAGGATATTCCCAATGCAGGGAACAAATCCAGGTCTGCTACACTGCACAACAGTCAACTCAAAATGGATTACATAGAGTTAAATATGAAACTTAAAAGTATAAAATTTCTAGAAGAGAATATATGATTAAATCTTTGTGACTCTGGGTTAGGTAAGGACTTCCTAGATAAAAGACAAAAATACAACCCCAAAAGGAATGAAAAATGATAAATTAGATTTCACCAAAATAAAAACCTTCAGAAGATACTTATATTAAAGATGCAGTTACAAAGGTGAAAACTTCAGGAGACGGATGACCGCGATAGTTGCACAGAAGTGTGAATGTACCTAGTGCCACTGAACTGTACAGTTAAATATGGTTAAAACAGTAGCTTTTATATTATGTGACTTTTACCACAACAAAAAATTTAAAAGGCACTGCATTAAAGGCACATACCGGCAGGAAATATTTACAAAATATACATCTGATAAAGAATTTGTATCTAGAACATAAAGAGAACTCAGTAACAAGAAGAAAACCTAAAAAAAAAAAAAAAAAGCATAAAAGATTAGAATACGCACTTCACCAAAGAAATCTGGTGATAACAAGCCTAAAAGGTTGAACACCCCTTGTCACTAGGGAAATGCAAATTAAAACCACAATGGGATACCACTACACAATTATTCAAATGGCTACAACTACAGAACCATACAATAGAAAGTGCAAGCAAGGATACAGAACCACAACTCATACACTGCCGGTGACTACTTCAAATGGTGCAGCCATTACAGGAAACAATATGGCAGCTTCTTACGAAGTTAAACATACATTTACCACACAGTCCAGCAATTCTACTCCTAGGTATTTACTCAAATAATGTCCTACAAAGGTCTGTACAACAGGAATTTTATTTATAATAGAAAAAAAACTGGAAACAATCTAAATGTCCACCAAGTTGTGAACAGATAAACTGTGGTTCATATACTGGGATACTACTTGGCAGTAAAAAGGAATGCACTAACTATTCACGTAACAATATGGATGAATGATGTTAAGCATTATGCTAGGCCAAAGAAACCATACCCAAAAGGCTACATATTATATAAATCCATTTAGATTTTGGAAAGGCAAACTCATAGGGATAGAAATTCGCTCAGTGGTAGTCAGGAGTTAGGCGAAAAACTCAACTACAGAGGGGCTTGAAGAAACTTTGGAGTGATCTGAAAAATGTTCTATATCACAACTGTGGTGGTGGTTACACAACTGTATAGATTTATCAAAACTCGAACTGCATATCTAGAACTGTATACCTGGGAAAGTTTCAGTGAGTAAATTATACTACAGTAAATCTGACTTAAAAAGTGTACTTCAAATTAATGGCAACGGGAACACTAAAAGTTGCAATTTACGGAATGTGGCCAACCTGCACTAAGATGAAAATTAATAGCCTTAAGTGCTTCCATTATTAAACAGAAGAATAAAAATTAATGTACCAAACACCTGAAGCATAAGAAAGCCATGCTGCTCACTGTTTATAATAGCCAGGACATGGAAGCAACCTAGATGCCCATCAGCAGATGAATGGATAAGGAAGCTGTGGTACATATACACCATGGAATATTACTCAGCCGTTAAAAAGAATTCATTTGAACCAGTCCTAATGAGATGGATGAAACTGGAGCCCCTTATACAGAGTGAAGTAAGCCAGAAAGATAAAGAACATTACAGCATACTAACGCATATATATGGAATTTAGAAAGATGGTAACGATAACCCTATATGCAAAACAGAAAAAGAGACACAGAAATACAGAACAGACTATTGAACTCTGTGGGAGAATGTGAGGGTGGGATATTTCAAAAGAACAGCATATATACTATCTATGGTGAAACAGATCACCAGCCCAGGTGGGATGCATGAGACAAGTGCTCCGGCCTGGTGCACGGGGAAGACCCAGAGGAATCGGGTGGAGAGGGAGGTGGGAGGGGGGATTGGGATGGGGAATACGTGTAAATCTATGGCTGATTCATATCAATGTATGACAAAACCCACTGAAATGTTGTGAAGTAATTAGCCTCCAACTAATAAAAAAAAAAAAAAAAAAAAAAAAAGAAAGAAAGCCATGCTGCTGACAAGTTTAATAAAGAAAAGGGAAACATAAACACAATAGTAAGAATAAAATAAAGATAAAATTTTAAATACATACTACAAATTATAAAGGTTTTCCTTATGTTGATACTAATGAATCTGCAAAAAAAAATTAAATGAAAAAAAAATTATCAAGATTGATTCAAGAAGAGCTAGAAAACTTCAACAGGGCCACAACCATGTAAGGAATAGGAAATATTCTCAAAATGCTATCCCTGGAAGAAGGCCCAGGTTCAGACTGATTTATGGCCCTTATAAAGCTATATCCTCAGAAGACAGAAAATTTTTATGTCAAAGCTCTTAACCACTTCAGGGCATGGAAAGGACAACTATTTACACTGCATTTAGATTTTATTTACAGAGTATTTACTTACAGAGCATTTACACTGCATTAGGCATTCTGAGTAATCTAGAGATTAGATTTATGGTATATAGGAGGATATACATAGGCATACGCAAAAACTGTTTCATTTTATACAAAGAATTTGAGCATCTGAGGAGTATGGTACCCAGTAGGGAGTACTAGACCCAATCCCCCAATGACATCAAGGAACACTGGAATAGCAACGAAAGGAAAAAAACATGCAGCCACGTGGATGAGTCTCATCAGTACCATGTTGAGCAAAAGCAGTAAACACGAAACTAAACAGCGTGTTTTTAGGGAGGCGTAGATGGTAAAACTACGAAGAGCAAAAAGTGACTATCACAAAAGTCAGGAGTGGTTTCCTCTGCGTGGTATTAAGGCTCTGATCAGGGAGAAGCATGTGCGGGCAGAAAGCAGGGTCCTGTGATTCCCAGTCTTCTATTTCTAGCTCACGGAGACTCCATGGGCTCTGGCTTACAATTATCATTTAAACTATTAAATATACATTGCACAAGTGTGTGTGTGCGGTTTATTCACAATAAGGAAAGAAATGAGATGGAATAAAACAGTGCTTTCACTGGGTCTGGTTCCCTAAAGTGGCTGAGCACATTCTCTTCCTGTTTAGTAGGAAAAAAGCACCAGAGGACAGAGCTCTCTTAATTAAATTCCTAATTAAGCCCTCTTAAGAAGCTCTCTTAAGCATATTAAGTCTCTCTGAATCCTAATTTGCTCATCTATTAAGTGCAACTACTAATAACTGTCCTCATCTCTTGGGATATTTGCAACTATCAATCATATTATACTAAAACATGTTTGGCTTAGACGCTCAGTCGTGTCTGACTTCTTGCAGCCTCATGGACTGCAGCCTGCCAGGCTCTTCTGTCCATGGGATTTTTCCGGCAAAAATACTGGAGTGGGTTGCCATTTCTTCCTTGGGGGGATCTTCCCAACCCAGGGATCGAACCCAGGTCTCCTGCATTGCAGGCGAATTCTTTACGAGCTGAGCCACCAGGGAAGCCCAAGAATACTGAAGTGGGTTGCCATCCCTTCTCGAGGGGATCTTCCTGACCTAGGGATTGAACCACCATCTCTTATGTCTCCTGCACTGGCAGGCAGATTCTGTACCACAAGTGCCACCTGGGAAGCCCACTGAGACATGTTTAGAAAATTGCAAAAAACAAACTAACCAAAAAAAGAGCAGCTGAGTTTTCATAATCTGAAATTCAGAGGTTTTTGCTACACTGTAGCTATGATGATACCAAGAAATAATAAAATCCATGAAAACAAAGATTGAATTTAACAATTTTCCATTTCACTTTAAGCAGCTTTTAAAAAGTGGTACATTATCAGTAATGGGTAAAAAAATAGGGTTCTACCTTGAGAAAAATATTAAACATCAATGTAACCTAAGAAATGCTATAAATGCTATAAAAGATTTCACATTAAAAGTCTAAAGATTGAGATCTTCTCTTGCATTTACAAAAGAAAACTTAAGACTGTCTTATCCTCTGTGTGAAAAGGAGAAATAAGCTTTACCTCTTCTCTAATAAATCATAGTCAGCACCAAAACCATTCTCCCTAAATTGAGTAAAGGACACAGGAATAAAATAAACAACTTAACGGGGCTTCTCAGTTAGCCACGGCGCTGCTCTGGGACAATTAGAAAAGAAACTAAGGGAGAAGTCTAATGAACTACAACAAATCTAAGCATTAAAGGATATAAGCTTTCCAGTCACTAGGCAACATCTTTGCATGGGGACATATCACAACTAGACTTCTCATGGTGATCATTTTGAAATGTATAAGAAAAAGCGACTGCATTGCTTAACAGGAACTAACAGTGTTATAGCTCAATTACACATCAAAAGCAAGAAAACAAACAAACATACAAACTCACTCAGAAAAAGAGATGACATCTGTGGTTACCAGAGACAGACAGTAGTTGGATGAAGGCAGTCAAAAGGCACAAACTTTCATTTATAAGATAGGTAAGTACTAGGGATGTGATGTACAACATGGTTAATATAATGAACACTGCTGTAAGTTATATATGAAATTAGTTAAGAAAGTAAATCTAAAAAAATTTTTCTTTAATTTTGAGTCTATATGAGATAGACAGAAATGGATGTTCACTAAACTTACTGATGTTCACTAAACACTTTAGGATGTTCTAAGTTAAATCGTTATGCTGTATACCTTAAACTTAGTGCTGTGTGTCAATTATATTTCAATAAAATTAGGAAGAAAGTAAAGGGAAAATAATAAAGAATTTTTATATATTTACTTTGCCAGTTCTAACTTCTGCCATTAATATCAACAATACTCTTAGAAATTTTCCATATTCAAATACTTAAGATGACAAAAATAACATAAAAATGTAAATTGAAACACTTTGATCTATGACAACATCATATTATTTTTCTATATAAAATAATGATGCTTGAAGTTCTACATACCTGAATGTTTTCTCTACTCCAAGTATGTGGTGTTTTATTGGCAAGTAATTTCAGATCTTGAATAGCAAGTCTCTTTACTGCTTTCCTAGGGTCATTCTTCAAATACTGCAATAAAAGCTGAATCTATAAAGAAAATAAGTCACTCCGTGAGTAACACCATCACTGAAATTATCATTAGGGATGCAGTGTAGTTTCGTGAAACTTTCAGGTTTGAGACAGGGCTCATTTCAAATTACAGCCCTGTCATTTGTTCGCTATGTACCCATGTTTGGGCTTTTCTCCTCTTGTACAAAAATATACCTTCATTTAACTTGTAAGGTTCTAGCACAAGACCTGGCCTTAAACATATCAACTCTTCTTTTTTCCGCCCACCAGCTCCATGCTCTGTACTCTCACCTCCACCTCATTTAATTTTTATAGGACTCCCGAGAATCAGCACTGTGACTACAACCCAAACCTTCCTGCCCGCCGCACCAACTCTGTGCTCTGCTCTGTACCCTCACCTCCACCTCTTTCTTCACAAGACTCCCAAGAGTCAACACGGTGAATACAAAGAGGGAAAAGAGCAAGCAAAAGGAAATTAAACTTTCTGTGACCTTTATCAGAGAAAGGGATCTCAATACTATCAAAACTTACACACTACTTATTTTTTAGCATATAACACTTAACAGGCAAGTTTACTGAAGAAAAAGGAAGTTTAAAGAAAACTGAAATTACCTGCTTAGGCGTATCAACCAAAGATGAAGCTGCAAGCAGAGTGAAAGTGTGCAAAGAGACAATCACCATCTTGGTGGAAGGATAGGCGGTGACCAGCTGCTGCAGGAGCTGACGCGCGCTGGACGCCAGGATGGCATCATGGTGCATGTGCTGCAGGATGGGGATCAACTTCAGCTTCAAGTCTACTGGCGTGGCCAGACCTGGACACAGAAAGAATGCTTAAGAGGTTTCTGACTGTCATCCTGGATAATATCTCACATTCAAAAGGTCTGATTCCATTAGCAAAATGACTATTTAAAAGCAAATAGCACACTCAATGGTTAGTTGCTCAGTCATGTCGGATTCTTTGCGATCCCAAGGACTGTAGCCCACCAGACTCCTCTGTCTATAGGATTTCTCCCAGTAAGAATATTGGAGTGGGTTGTCATTCCCTTTTCCAGGGGATCTTCCTGACCCAGGGATGGAACCCACTGGAGTGGGCCCTCCAGTATTGCCATGCCCTCTGCCAGGGGATCGTCCCAACCTAGGGACTGAACCCAGGCCTCCTGCACTGCAGGCGGATTCTCTGCTGCCTGAGCCACCAGGGAAGCCTGTCCCCGTTCCTACCCTGCGCTTTTCTCCCTTTCTCTCTGTACCTCCTGAGGGTGAAAGTGAAAGCAGCTCAGTGGTGTCCCAACTCTTTGCGACCCCATGGACTATACAGTCCATGGAATTCTCCAGGCCAGAATACTAGAGTGGGTAGCCCTTCCCTTCTCCAGGGGATCTTCCCGACCCAGAGATCCAACCCAGGTCTCCCTCACTGCAGGCAGATTCTTTACCAGCTGAGCCACAAGGGAAGCCCAAGAATACTGGAGTCGGTAGCCTATCCCTTCTCCAGCGGATCTTCCTAGCCCAGGAATCGAACCAGGGTCTTTTGCATGGCAGGCGGATTACTTACCAACTAAGCTGTCAGGGAAGTCCTGTCCCTCCTAATTCCTGTTTATATACTTTAATTTTGTACAGATAAAACCAAAGGAACACAAACACATTGCAGGTGAATTCTTTACCACCTGAGCCACCAGGAGGCCCCAACAGTACATTGGTATTATGTTTAAATTCATATTATGCTTATATATATTATGTTTATGTAATATTATATTAGAGGTAATCAGGTTCAATAGTTTTTAAAGTATTTAATCTTAATTTGGGGGTGATTATACCAGCTGACTGGAGAAGGAAATGGCAACTCACTCCACTGTTCTTGCCTGAAGAACCCCAGGGACGGCGGAGCCTGGTGGGCTGCCGTCTATGGGATCGCACAGAGTCGGACACGACTGAAGTGACTTAGCAGCAGCAGCAGCAGCATACAGGCTGATAGTAGAAAATATCCTTAAAAGGCACAGTAGAAAGCAGTCATATTTGCTGCTTCTTTCTTCCCATAGCATACCAAAACATATACATATCCATGAACATATATACACATGCATAATCACAAACTCAATGGCAATAACCTGTTATATTTACAATTTTAATTATTTCCTTCAACACTAAGTCAAGATCAGGATGTGAACACACTTATGTATGGAGCACTTGCAAAGTTCTCTGAACTTTGTGTAGCATTGCCTTTCTTTACAGCATACACAGCTGGAATCTCATTGAGGATTGATTCCAAACCATCTTTCCTTGTCAACACTGGAGCTAAATAAACAGAAAGTCTTTGCTTCTATAGCATGGTTTAACGGTGTAGTAAACAAAAAACTGTCAATCATAATGTCCTACTTATGTCCTACTTATATGCCAAAAGCTAATTTATCTCTGCTGATGAGTGCTTTTTGCCACAGTGAGTAACTGTTAGTGTGAATATATGACGCCATTTCAACATCCAACAGTGGCTTACATCAACTGACGCCCTTACTGTTTGGCCTCTCTTCAAATTTAGCCAAAGCAGAGTACCCCCAGGAGATGGGAGAGAGAAGAATGAGGTCAGAGTATTTACTCCCTGGTTTTCTCTGTGCAGGGTCAGGTCAGGCCTGTGTTATGACTGTTTTGATCCTTAAGTTACTGAATGCATTTGCAAGACCATTCTATCTTTGAACTCTTTCTCAATGGCTTTTGCTTTTTCACTCTTCCTGGTTTTTGTCCTTCCTCTGGCTGTCCTTTCTCAATCTGTTTGTATTCTCCTCTTTTACCCACACTTTAATTTCTGGTCTTCCTTGGGGTTGCTAATAAATTATCTTCTTATCCTATGTACTTTCCCTGAGTGAGCTGATATAATCCCATGGCTTCTGCAATCAGCTATTTGCTTTTAAAGACTGCCTCCCCCCTCATTCCTACCCCCTGAATTTCAGATGCATATGTCCCATTACCTTCTGGTCATCACCAATGGGATATCTCAGAAATACTTTATGCTTAACAGGGCCCAAAGAGAACTTCTGATCTTTACCATGAAACTGCCTGTGCAAAACTTTCCCTGTTTCAAGATATGACAGCTCCATCATCACAGCTCCTCAGACCCTGGAGTCTTTCCTGATTCTCTTATTTCTCTCACATTCACATCCAAATTTATTAACAAATCTTGTTGGTTTCTATCTTCAAAATATAAACCAAATCTGACAGTCTTCCCACCTTCACAGCTGTACACTGGTTCATTTCTACCACTATCTCCTGACAGAATCATTGCTAAGCTTCCTAAGTACTGTCTCTACTTAAGAGCTTCCCCATGGCAGACTCCTGTCTCGAGCAAGACTCCTGTGTCTGCAAGCCTATTCTCAGTCCAGCAATCAGAGGATTCTTTGTGTTTATAGACACCTTTACTGGAGGTTTTGTTGTTGTTTAGTTGCTAAGTCATGTTTAGGGAGACTCAAAATTTTACTTCGCAGAAACACAAGCAGCTTAAAATGTAAGAGTATTTATTCCTCAGACTCACCTGCCGCTTCTGTGTGCTGGGCTCCAATCTTCCTCTACCTTGCCCCCATTTCTGGGCTGTGCTTAGCTGCTCAGTCGTGTCTAACTCTTTGCGACCCCATGGACGTTAGCCTTTCAGGCTCCTCTGTCCAAGGAGATTCTCCAGGCAAGAATACTGGAGTGACCCTCCAGTATTGCCATGCCCTCCGCCAAGCGATCTTCCCAACCTAGGGACTGAACCCAGGTCTCCCACACTGCAGGTGGATTCTCTACCATCTGAGCCATGAGGGAAGCCCACTCCCATTCCTACCCCATTGCTTTTCTCCCTTTCTCTCTGTACTGAATTCCTGTTTATTTACTTTAATTTTGTATACATGAAACTAAAGGAACAAAAATGAATCTTAAACATGCACGTTAATGGATTTCTACCTATGACTGTATCTATATTCATATATACACAGCACTCACGCTATACGAAATCCTCCAGCATCCTAGGAGGCCTACCTGTACAGCTTTCATCAGCTCCCTTGCTATCTACCCTGTCTGTGTGGAGAGCCCCAGCAGATGGGAAGTTCATGTCGGGTCAGCGTATTTATTCTTTGGCTCCTCTACAGGGTCACATCAAGTTGCATCACCCTGAAGGTCAGTATTCCCAAGCGGCCTTCTTGATGTGACTCCAGGTTCTGATAAGCACTCCTTCCCCCGCACCTCAGACGGTGCAGGACATCGTCCCCTCTAGCATACTCTGCCCACACCTTTGTAAATGGCTCCTTCATTAAACCCTACTTGAATTACTGCAGTTCAAGCGTGACATGTTTGTTGCTGAGATGCTGTCTCATACAGCAGGTGGTCAGCAAAACCCTGCTCAATGAATGAGTGATGCTGCCTTCTAAGAGAGCTTTCTGCAGGGCAGCCTCTCTCTGGGAGTAGCGGGGAAAGACAAAGGAATAAAGGGAAACCGGACAAAGATCAATCACTGTATCTTGGTCTTCAACTAAGTGATCTTATTATGGCTCCATTTCCTTTTCCATAAAAGAAGTAAGAGTATTACCTATCCAAGTCTGCCAAATTACACAATACAAAGACACGCCATTTAGAAAAATACAAAGCAGGTCGTGTTCCCCAGAGTTGTGCAATGCTGTAACCCCAGAGCTTTCTTTTATGACTATGATGAGGGTAAATGAGGTAATACATGGGAAGCACAGTATGGAAGATGAGATTAGAATAAGGCTTTGTAGGCTACAGTAAGCAATTTGGATTTGGGTTTAGCTGCAACTGGAAGATACTGGAGGCATATTAGCAGAGTGAAGAGAGTCCCTGAGCTTTCCCCCAGGTCAGAATGTTTTCCCCCTAAAAATATGCATTTCTTACTCAAGTATCAACTTGATCAGAAGTCTTCCTTGATCAACAGATATAAAACAGAAACATCTCCCCTTCCATCCTGCCATCGACTCTAGGGACTATCCTTCTCACCTCACCTTTTTTCCGTAGCACCTGGTGTGTCATAAGTTTACTCATCTATTGCTACCCCCACTCCTTCCACCGTTCGAACGCAGGCTACACGAGGGCTCTGCCTTGCGTAGTGCTGCATCCTAAGCTCCTAGAATGGTTCTGGCATTTAGAAGACACTCAATAAACATTATTTGGGTGAATAAATGAATGAATAGTGATTAGCACATAGTAAGTACTTAATGAATGTTAGCAGCTATTATTAATATGCATACCATTAAGTCACTTCGTAACACCAAATGAAGAATACATACCTTGAATCATTTCACTGATTTTGTTACAGATTCCTACAGCAAAATCCCTTTGGAAAGAGAAAACAGTATAATCTTTAAAACCAAAAAAAATTAAATTTGCTTCAGTTTTCTAAGGACTTATATAGAACACGATAAGCACAGGAGAAATGCAATATTCCAAATCATAACTAACATTCCTAAGGTCAGGTGCTGGGGATGGGGAAAGAAATGCAACCAAAACCAAAACCCCACAAAGCAAGTGGGCTTATGCCAACACTGTTCCCACATGATCTTCAAGGAAAGATGCTCTGACTTATGAGTACTATTGCAGTTTCATTACTGAATGACACTGTCTGAAATACTCAAGGTTACTATCTCAGTCTACAGTGTTTTAGGACACACTTTTAATTAAAAAAGGCTTTTAATACACAAGCTAATCATTTATATAAGCAATAAAATATACCCAAATATTCTGAATTTTAGAAAAACAAAGTAAATATGAAGCAGTAGAAATGCAGTGGGAAATATGGGTAGAGCCAAATTATTTAAAAGTGGCCATTTTTAGATTAAAGACCTAAATGTAAGACCAGATACCATAAAACTCCTAGAGGAAAACAGGCAGAATGCTCTTTGACATAAATTGCAGTAATATCTTTTTGGATCTGTCTGCCAGCAAGATGGAAGTAAAAACAAAAATAAACAATGAGACCTAATTAAACATAAAAGCTTCCGCACAGCAGAGGAGACCATAAGCAAAACACAAAGACAACCTACAGAATGGGAGAAAATACTCACAAACGATGCAACAGACAACAGATAAAATCTTCAAAATACACAAGTAACTCATACAGCTCAACATCGAAAAACAAAAAACTCAATAAAAAAAAATGGGCAGAACATCTAAATAGACATTTCTCCAAAGAAGAAAGAACAACTACAGATGGCCAAAAGGCACATGAAAAGACGCCCCTCATCACTAATTATCAGAAGTGCAAAGCAAAACTATAATACAATGAGGTATCACCCCACACCAGTCAGAACAGCCATTTATCAAAAAGTCTACAAATAATAAATGCTGGAGAGGGTGTGGAGGAAAGGGAACCCACCTCCGTGGGTAGTGGGGAAGGTAAATTGGTGCAGCTACTCTGGAAACCAGTATGGAGGTTCCCTAAAAAACTAAAACCAGAGCTACCATGTGATCCTGTAATCCCACCACTGGGCATACACTCGGAGAAAAACATAACTTGAATAGATACATGCACCTCAATGTTGACTGCAGCACTATTTACAATAGCCAAGACATGGAAGTAACCTAAATGTCCATCAACAGATGAACAGATGAAGAAGACGTGGTATATATATACAATGGAACATAACTCAGCCACAAAAAGAAGAAATAATGCCATTTGCAGCAACATGGATGAACCCAGAGATTATCATACCCAATGAAATAAGCCAGATTAACACAGACAAATACCTTATGATATCACTTATATGTGGAATAAAAAAAAATGATAGAAATGAACTTATTTACAAAACAGAGATAGACCCACAGACATAGAAAACAGATTTGTAGTCACCAAGGGGAAGGGAGGAGGAGGGATAAATTAGAAGTTAGGGTTTAACATACACACACCACTAAATATAAACTAGACAACCAATAGGACCTACTATATAGCACAGGGAACTATATTCAATATTTTATAATAACCTATATGGGAGAAGAATATTAAAAATATACATATGTATAATTGAATACTCTGCTGTATACCTAAAAATAACATTGTTAATCAAGTATACTTCAATTAAATAAATAAATAAATAATTTTAAAAGTAGCCATTTTCAAAATATTGTATATCTGAAAAGTATTTTCTAAGGTGTTGCTTTTGAGTCTGTTGCAGCTGAAATAACACTGAATGTTGCAAAAGTTATCCATAACATGAATGTTTGGGATAAAACGTTATATAATATGTAAGGAAAGATGACACAGATAATATGATCAAACTTGGTTCTTTCAGTCATGATTCATGACACATAAGGCATGAAATACTTTCGCTCTGCAGTTCAATGGATGTCTATATAAAATATTTTCTGCCATTAAGATATTATTTTAACATTCTCTGACAAAGTGAATAGCACACGTCAAGTACACAGTGGCTGTCTGCAGGGTAAGCACCATGCAGTCCTTAGAGTCATGAGATGAACTAGCCATTTTTTCATGAAACTCCATAACTACTCAGAAATGGTTATTTGCAGGTATCTTCTGAAAAGATAAATAAAGTAAGCATGTAACTTTAAGAAAAATAACTGGGTAAATTTTTTGCCAATCCTAGCTTCTAAACAAAAACTAGCACTTCAGAAAACTTGTATCTGTCACCATGAGCTTGACACTTAATATTTAAAGCCTTTACTGATGAGATCAGTGGAGATAACAACAAATATGATCCTTTGTTATTTAACAATATGATCCTCTGATATTTTACAATGGAAACGGTCAACATTTGGTAGACCTGCATTAACAGAGTGAACCAATATTTCCCAAAAGACCAATGTCTAAGTTATAAAACCATACAAGGTAAGGGATGCCAATGGATTTCAATGTAATAGTACATGTTCACTGATACGGTTTTAGAGTTCACATTGCAACTAACTTTTATGAACCAAAAATTTTCTAGTTCTGTGAGAGATCAAGGAAAAATATCCATAATTACCTATAAAACCTTTAAAAATACTCCTCTCTTTTTCAACTATCTGTGTGAGGCTGGCATTTTTTCATATACTTTAACCAAAACAACACATTGCAAAAGAAATGGTGAATGCAGAACCAGCTGTGACAATCCAGCCAGACATTAGAGAGATATGTCAAAATGTAAAAAGAAATGTCCCTCTTCCCACAAAATTGATTTTTGTTTTGGAAAAATATTTTCATAAAGATATTTTTGTGTCAACACATTAGGACTTTGCTATTCTTTAAATGAATTAATAATATACTTTAAGTTTAGGCATTTTCATCTCTAATACAGTAAATATCAATCGATGTAATCTGTATAAACAAAAAAAGCTCTTTGAGGACTTCAATAATGCTGAAGAGTGTAAAGAGATTCTGATACCAAATAGTTTGAAACTTACTGCTCCGATATCAGCCTTATATTCAATAAGAAAAAGTAAGCTGTAAATGTCTTTTGAGCACAAGGCAAGAGGTATATTAGGTATCTATAGATGACCTGTTCACATTTCAGAGCGCTCTTGTATTTGTTATTCCTTCTGTTTGGAATATCCTTCCTCCAGATGGCTGCCTCTTCTTCAGGACTGTTTCAGTTCAAATGCTACCTCTTCAGGGAGGCTATCCCCGATCACTCTACCCAAGGAACTTACTTAGGTCTTCATCATAATGATAAAACGACTTTATTTTTCTGTAACATTAACGAGCAGCTGAAACTATTGTGGGTTTACATAGCAACAGAGCATTCATCTTTTCCACTCCTGTATTCCTGGTGCTTGGAATAGAGTCTGGACATGATGGATATTCACTAAGTATTTCTTAACTATATAATAACTTTTTTTTAACAAATGCAAAGTTTAAAATCTGTTACAGGCCTCTAGGGTCAATAAACTGCAAGTTTGAAGCCTGTAGTTTCTTTTTAGGTCTAATAATATTTTTAAAAACTCTTAATGTCAGCATTAAAAATATGCTAAGAATATATAGTCTCATTCGCTGAGACTAAAGAATAATCTGATTCTCCAGCTTTTTCCCACCCCAAATTCAGATCTGACAACACTGGTCATGGTCCTGCACCATCACGGTCAGCCGGTACCCAGGAGCAGTCACCCTTTCAGATGGTGTGCACATTCCAGTCCACCAGTCACCACTAGAGGTCACCACTCTGCTTGACAACGCCTCCCAGGTTCCTGAAGTCGTTTGGGTTTGCAAATCCTCCTCTGAGACTAGCTCTTAACAATTAAAACCTTTTTGGTGGCACAGTGGCAAAGAATCCACCTGCCAATGCAGGAGATTCAAAAGAAACAGGTTCAATTCCTGGGTCAGGAAGATCCCCCGGAGAAGGAACTGGCCACCTGCTAAAGCCTTCCTGCCTGGAAAATTTCACGGACAGAGGAGCCTGGCGGGCTACAGTCCATGGGGTCACAAAGAGCTGGACACGACTGAGCACGCACACCCTCAGAACAAGTTACATGTGGTTACGGTAGCAGACAGGTAGAAATAGGATTAAGTCAGTTTTTAAAGCCCTTTTTTGGTCAACTACTCTAATTTGTTTAAGATCCAAAACTGATACAGACACTAAGATAAAAATCCATCTGTATTGGTTGAGATACCTGATCTCAAACCAGGTCGTCGTTTCTGAGGGAAGTGCACGCATGCGTGTGTGCGTGCATGCTGTTGCTCAGTCGGGCCTGACTCTTTATGACCCCACGGACTGCAGCCCACCAGGCTCCTCTGTCCGTGGGACTTCCCATGGTAAATGCTAATCTGGAAACGGCGTATTTTCTTGATTTTCATACTCTAGTACATTCCGATAAGTACTTCAGACTTAACTATTGCATTAATTTGGTATGTTTAAACATCACAAATCACAAGTATACCATATTGAAGCCTGGTATGTTAAAAACTGCTTCTACATAAACTGTTAAATGTTTACTGGTCATCAATTCTATAAAGGAAGAATCATGTTGTTCCTGTTACTTAATCTTTTCCAAGATAGATCAGAAATTCCACAGCTGATAAAATTAGCTTCTGATAATAACACATGAGAAAAACTGAGCCAAAAATGATTTCCATAAGCAAATTCCAATACTAAATCTCAAATTTATCATCTACATTTAGAAAACTATTTTTAGAGCTACTCAAAGTACACACTTAATTGGACAGATTTAAAGTACTCACACCTTGACAGTGGTGATCAGAGGATAAATATTCACTAGATATAACTCTTAACCAATAAAAGTAATTTTTAAAAAGTTCTTGCAATACGCATGACTCTCAATAAGAAAAAAAAATGCCAATTTTCAAAAGCACCAATAGGGATTGTCTTTACTTAGATATTTCTCTTCCTCAATTACTGTCACACCTACTACTTTCAATCAGTAAATAAAAGTCTACACAGTTTATGTTCTCTAATCTCCTTTTCCAATGAGTAATCCTGGAATTCTCAAAGTTTGAAAAGAGCAGCTGAAGAGATGAATAAGTATATAATTAAACTATAAAGAAAGATCATTGGTGATTAACTATTTCAAGTCTTATCCAAATTTAGCAGAAGCTCTTAATATAAATGCTATTTTTAATTTAAAAAATTCATTAGTCACCTGATTATAAAACCAAAACTTGCTCCTAGAAGGATATACAGAAATTTGTAAAAAAGAAAATAAAAATAAGATAATATCTTCACTCAGAGACAATATTTCGATACATATCCTAGTCTCTTTTCTATTCCATAAACACTTGCTTTTCAAATAAATCTGTAATATCACATAACCTATTATGTAACCTGTTTTCAAATATATTTCTAAAATACATTAGTTATAAAAGCTGATATAGTATTTCATTGTATGATCCTATTCATCTTATTGGCACACTGGTTGGAATTTGTTACCGATTTTTTTTGTTATTATAACCCTATAACTAGCATCCTTGCAAGTAAGTATTAGTACACACTGCTGACTCCTTAGGATAAATTCTCATAGGTGGATTTTCTAGGTCCACGGGATGTACAAAATACATATTACAAAAATGCCCTCCAGAAAGCAGTGTTACTTTAACAACATCAGTCAGTAAAAGGAATAGTATTATTTTTTAGAGAGGATAATCCAGTAAGTCAAACACATTAATAAAACTATGGTCAATATTCCATCAAAAAATAATACATTTATGGAGACAGAAATGCTATTTTATAAGATAATAGAGTATGATACCCCAAAGAAGTTAAAATTGGTTTCAATTCCAGTTATTATCTCTGTCAAACTGTCCAGACTTGAGAAGACAGTAAGAAAAGAATAATTTAGTATTAGGACAGTATAGGTTTGGGGAAGACACCTCAATGGACAAAGCTCCTGCTTCCCAATGAAGCCTTCCCCAACTATTCTAATCCCAGGCTGATCCTGTCCTCCTGGGAACTTTAATTCCATTTACAGTTAATGCCAACATCTGTACTTAACTTTTCTGTTTTATGTATTTAAGTCTTGTTTTCCCAGCATGATAGAAACACCCTTGGAAAATACATCTTGCCGTTCACATTTTTCTATATCCCTTAGTGTTTACATATATAAATTGAGCTATTCTTTCAAAACCTCTTCTTGGGGAGCCAAACTATAAAAGGCCTAGGCTTACTTCGACTGTGCAGAGAAGTTAGCAGCAGCAAAAACAGCAGCTTCAACTTCTACATTATCATGTGAATCCAGACTCTGACGAATACTATGATGAGCATTCTTCCTCTCAGGAATTATTGATGCCAGGCTTCCCAACATCCTACACAAACAGAGAAACCCCAAAAGAAAGGAAATGCAGTAAGTTCAAGGTCAGAAAAGGAAGAAATAGGCAAAGCTTACCAAAACTAAAGTTTGTAGGTCAGTCCATAAATCTCAGGTTAATGAAGTATCAATTTTAGAAACCAGTGACTCAAATTTTGTAAACATTTTTCCATACTTCAACATGTAAGAAAAATTAACATGGTTAATTTAATACAAGCAAAAATTTTTTAACAATTACCTTGAAGTACATGCCAAGTGCCAAAGAGAGCCCAGGAAAAGAAACTTTTGAATTACTAAAGCGTCAAAATGCCAATTTTTCAATGTTGTATAAAGAAGTCCATTTTAGCAAAGCATTAACAGTCCAATATTTTTGCTATTAAGCAGACCCACAAAGTAAAAAAGTAAGACTTCCCAGTCTTTTTTCCACATCAGTAATCACTGGTATCATGATTTTCAAATCTCTCAACATCAAGAGAAGTAGAGGATGTCCCCCTGGGGCTCATATCAGAATAGAGGAAGGTATAGTTTAGGAAAGTGAATTTCAAAAATCCAAAGCTTACACATACTAATTTCATAGATGACAGACCTAGAAAGAGGATATGGTTCAAGCTGGTTTTAAGGCTTACAAAATGAAATTCTACCAACATTTTTTTAATGCCAAGAAAAAAAAGGAAATGCTGAAGAAACTAAGGTGGTTGTTCCTGGCATTCTCCAAGGAGTCTAGACATAAATTATCATATATAAAAATGAGCACATAACCAAGGATGAATATAGAAAACAGACATGAAACAGGAAGAACAAGGTCAGAAAGGTAAAAGTTCAAAATAAGCATGAGGCTAAACCATACTTACATTTGAGTTAACAGATCAGAACATCTACCCACAAAAGGAGTAACTCAAACATAAGTTACCAAAACAGTATCATAGACGGTTAGCTCTAAAGCATTTATAGACTGGGATGGTTACCATATTTTCCCATTGACTCTTACTAGGAAAACCAAAAATGAGTTCTTAATATTCAGAATAAGAGAAGTAAAGGTACGACAGAAATACAACTCAAAGAGTCTTGCGGTGACTCAGTGGCGTAACAGAATATACCGGAGAGTGATGGCTCTTGCTACAGGGTCATTACTGTGAATCACAGAGAAAATTCTCTTCACAAACTCATCCACATTTAGGATCTTCTCCAAATGCTTCTCACTTTGTTGGGTAACTTTAAGAACACACAGCCTCAGGAAATTGTTTCTAGGGAGAACCACAGATAAAATGAATTAGACCACTTCAGGAAAGTAATATTTAATTAGGAATCAAAGCAACACAAACGATACTAATAAATTTTAGCAACAGGCCAATGTTTTTCAACCTTAACATTCTGTTTTACCACAGAAACAGTCAAAAGTCTGTACAGTCATCCTGTGATATCCACAGTGTGGACGGGAACTGATTCCACGACTAGCTCCCCACCAAACCCAAACCCTTGGAGACTGAACTCTCTTCTGTAAAATGGCACAGTGCCTGCGCATCCTCTCACATAGTTTAAATCATCTCTAGATTATTTATAATACCGAATACAATGTAAATGCTATGTAAACAAGTATAAGTACAATGTAACTAGTGGCCAGTGGATGGCAAGTTGAAGTTTTGCTTTTTGGAACTTTCTGGAATTATTTTCCCAAATATTTTTGACCCGTGGTTGGTAGAACCCATGGATGCAGAACCCTGAGATGAGTGCTAAGCATAAGCAGTTAGCAGAGTGCAGTCCTGCAGGAAGGAACCAAACAGCTGTAACGTAGAGAGAAGTCCGGGAGCCGAACTCAATCTCCTCAATCCTATTAGAACCAAGAAGATGGTCTTCCTCCTCTCAAGCTAATTCTATAGCTTCTTTTCGGCAGGTCTGATTAGATGTGTATGTGAGCACACGAGTATATGGAGAATGGTGGAAAGAAGTGGGAGAGGGAATGGCGTAGAGAAACAACAGGTATATATTCAGGGTTTGCTTACATGTTTCAGGCACTTCACAGTGGCCCATAATCTCATGTAACATGTAATGTCATATTATAAAAATAAATTGTTAAATCAGAAACTTCTCAAAATGAAATGCACAAAGCCACAGATATTTCCAAAATACACAATTATATATCAAGGTTGTCTTTAATTTTGAATTATCCTGTCCTCCAAAGAACTAAGTACTCTCTGCCTTATACCCTTTACTTTGGCTCAAAATGCCATTAAATTTCACACCAAAATTTGTTGTGAATTTCCACGTGCATCCACTAAAACGGTAAAAAAACAAAAACAAAAAACCATCATGTGGAAGTCCTAAAAGGCAAAAAGAATACAGACTACAATATAAAACAAAGAAATATGAACAAAGTGCTTTAGGACACCAAGGGCTTAAAAAGACTTACCCAACTCTGAAAACATCAGCTAACTTTAGGAATGCAGAATTGATGAGAATGGGGAATGGATACTTCTGAAAGAGCCTGGGAAAGCGGACAACTGCTTCACACTGTTCACCAAGTTTGCCAGATCTTAGACCTATGGAAACCATTAAAAGGGAAGAACAGATTAGAAATTTTTGACTAACAGTAAGGCAAAAACAGCAAATACCAACACAGTATTACAGACTAAAATTATTTACACGGTAAAATTACAATCATTGTTAACAATTAGATAAAGTACAACAGTAACTCGTTATGTTTTCAAAAATAAAAGTGACACATGAAATAGTAATTTTGGAAAGTGCCACCTTAAGATATAAAGAGAAACTTTTGTGCTTTTTTTTTCTTCTTTAAAAGATTGAATTGATAGAATATTTGGGGCCACAAGTAAATCTCAACAAATATGAAAGGACTGAAATCATATTATGTATGTCCTCCATTACAACATAATGGAATTAAATTAAAAATCAGTGAGAGAAAAATATTTTAAAATTTTCAAATATACTAGAAATTAAGCAACACAGTTATTTAAAAAACCCAATAAGATGAATCATTGAAAGAATTAAAAGTGTAAAAGATGAAATCAGAAGAGAAATTTAAAAGAAGAAAAAAAGAAACTCAATCCTTAATTTGCACCATATACAAAAATTAATTCAAAATGAACCGCAGACCTAAGAGTAAGAGCTAAAATTATGAAGCATATAGAAAAAAAGAAATCTTATGCTTGTATGCTTGTATGATGCAAATAATTCTTAGATAAAACACAAAAAGTGGGCTTTTTAGACTAAAAGATTAAAAAATGACAAGTTAAAACTTCACAAAAAATTTAAAACTTACGCTCTTCAAAACATACTGTTCTGAGAATAAAAAAACAAGCCACATACTGGAAGAAATATTTATAGAACATGTATTTGATAAAGGACTTCATCCATAGTTCTTACATCTCTAGAAAACTTAGTTTTTTAAATGGGCAAGATGTGAAGAGAAATTTCACTAAAAAGGAAATACGATGGCAAATATAAGCACATGAACAGATGCTCATCATTATCAGTCATCCAGGAACTATAAATTAAAAACAACAGTAAGATACCACTACACATCCACTAGAAAGGCAAAAAATTCCCAGTCCATCAACTGGTGAATGAATAAACAAACGGGTATCTCCATACAATAGTCTCCTATTCAGCATTCAAGAAACTAAGATAAAAAAAAAAAAAGAAACTAAGATAATGGCATCCGGTCCCATCACCTCATGGCAAATAGATGGGGAAAAAAATGGAAACAGGAACAGACTTCGTTTTCTTGGGCTCCAAAATCTCTGTGGACAAAATCTCCAAAATTTCTGACTGCAGCCATGAAATTAAAAGATGTTTGGTCCTTGGAAGAAAACCTATGACAAACCTAGACAGTATATTAAAAAGCAGAGACATCACTTTGCCAACAAAGGTCCAACTAGTCAAAGCTATGGTTTTTCTAGCAGTCGTGTACAGATGTGAGAATTGGATCATAAAGAAGGCTGAACACCGAAGAATTGACAATTTCGAATTGTGGTGCTGGAGAGGACTCTTGAGAATTCCTTGGACAGCAAGATCAAACCAGTCAATCCTACAGGAAATCAACCCTGAATATTCATTGGAAGGACTGATGCTGAAGCTGAAGCTCTAATACTGTGGTCACCTGATGCGAAAAGCCGACTCACTGGAAAAGACCCTGATGCTGGGAAAGATTGAGGGCAGGAGAAGGAGGCCCCAGAGCATGAGAAGGTTGGATGGCATCACTGACTCAAAGGACATGAGTTTGAGCAAGCTCCGGGAGAGAGTGGAGTTTATGGAAGCCTGGGGTGCTACAGTCCATGGGGTCAGGAAGAGTCAGACACAACTTAGTGACCGAACAACAACAGCAGCAAAAAAAAAAAAAGGAACCCATTACTGATGCGACAACATGGGCAGATCTCAAAATCATCATGCTAAATGAAAGAAGTCAGACCCAAAAGACTACTGTATTATATGACATTCTGGAAAAGGCAAAACTATGAAGACAGAAGGTAGAGAGTGGTTGCCGAAAGCAAAAGAAAGACTGACCACAAAGGGGCACAAGGACATTCTGGGGGTAAAACATTCCAGGTAGTGGTTTCATGACTATATACATTTGGTGAACTTTATTACACACAAATTACGCCTCAATGAATGATTCCTTTTTTTTTTTCTTGGCTGCGCTGCTTATGGGATCTTAATTCCCAGATCAGAGATTGAACCCAGGCCCTCAACAGTGAAACCAGAGAGCCCTAAATGCTGGACCACCAGGGAATTCCCTCAATGAATTTGATTTTTCAAAAATCCAACAAACAGTTCATGTTCAATCCTTAAAAAATTCATTAAGAATGAATATCCTGATATGAAATTAACAGTATCACCTTCAAATAATTCTTCTATTATTTTGCCACTTATAAAATGCTGATTATATCTGCACAAGAATAAGTGCCCAAGAATACCTCTGTTCAGTAAAGTCTGTTCACTGTTTAAAAATGACAAAGGAAATGTCTGGGGTTAAAACAAGGAATGTCGCTCGCCATTCAGTCCTATGAGGAATGAGTCACTTACCTAAAGTACACCCTGTAAGGAATTCAGTTTAAAGAACTAGATGAAGCACTCTGTGTTTTAAGGAAAACAGGTCAAACATGCCCTTAGGCAGTTATATTTCAGGGGGAAAAAAATTTAGGAACCTGAAGACCTGCATTTTCCCACACTTAGAAAAGCACTGAAGTCATTAACCGAGATGTGCATTCCTTGAGATGTCAGTAACCTACCGAGACGTCTGCCGGCTTGCACATACTCCTTAGTCAAAACGGCATGATACACGGACCTCTCCCCCTACCTCTTCAGAGCGATTTCTCAGAGCTTTCTGGAAAGCTGTCTCCAGGCCACAGTCCTCAGTGAGACGCGGACTAAAACTCAGCTCACAGCTCGCACACTGGCGGCTGATTCCCAGTGGACAGAGGGCTCTCTCCTGGGTGCCACTTTGTCTCAATGCGGAAGACTTTCACAAAGGGCATGTGCACGTGCAAATTCTACAGCTTACTAAGGAGTTCAGTTCTGTAGGCACACTCAGGTTAGTTATCTGGTACTTAGAACATATTTCCTCATAGGAAAACAAATAGCACTATTAGTACTTAAAGTACTCTGTAATCTAATGGCTGCTTATCATAAAAGTTCCTAAGGGAAAATTAATTCAAAATTAATTTCTAATTGAGATATTCAGAACATATCCCTTCTTTGCCTGCTCCTCTCTCCCTACACACCTCACTCACCAACTTCCATACACACAAGAACTGCCATTAGGAGCTCTTGGGAGTCTTCTTCCCATTAAATGCACCAAGTACCAGCAGAGACCTTCTAGGTGACTAGCAATGGCTCCTGAAGCCTTGAAAAGGCGGTCAAGGACACAAGGGAAGGTGAGGGAAAGAAAGGCAAGCCTCAGGATGGAGGTGAAGGCGCAGAGAAGGGAGAGATGTGTGCTTACGTACACATGCTGGGGGAACGGACTGCTGGGAGAACCCAGAGTAGCTGGGTTTGCTTCCTTCCCTCTCTCTCAGTAGGTGAGTGATGCACATGATAGCAAAGTTCTGTTTGTAATAAATTACAGGGAGAAATATCAATAACCTCAAATATGCAGATGACACCACCCTTATGGCAGAAAGTGAAGAGTAACTAAAGAGTCTCTTGATGAAAGTGAAAGAGGAGAGTGAAAAAATTGGCTTAAAGCTCAAGATTCAGAAAACTAAGATCATGGCATCTGGTCCCATCATTTCATGGGAAATAGATGGGGAAACAGTGGAAGCAGTGTCAGACTTTATTTTTTTGGGCTCCAAAATGACTGCAGATGGTGACTGCAGCCATGAAATTAAAAGACGCTTACTCCTTGGAAGGAAAGTTATGACCAACCTAGATAGCATATTAAAAAGCAGAGACATTACTTTGCCAACAAAAGTCCGTCTAGTCAAAAGTATGGTTTTTCCAGTTCAGTTCAGTTCAGTCGCTCAGTCATGTCCGACTCTTTGCGACCCCATAAACCGCAGCATGCCAGGCCTCCCTGTCCATCACCAACTCCCGGAGTTTACTCAAACACATGTCCATCGAGTCAGTGATGCCATCCAGCCATCTCATCCTCTGTCGTCCCTTTCTCCTCCTGCCCCCAATCCCTCCCAGCATCAGGGTCTTCTCCAATGAATCAACTCTTCGCATGAGGTGGCCAAAGTACTGGAGTTTCAGCTTCAGCATCAGTCCTTCCAATGACCACCCAGGACTGATCTCCTTTAGGATGGACTGGTTGGATCTCCTTGAAGTCCAAGGGACTCTCAAGAGTCTTCTCCAACCACAGTTCAAAAGCATCAATTCTTTGGCACTCAGCTTTTTTTATGGTCCAACTCTCACATCCATACATGACCACTGGAAAAACCATAGCCTTGACCAGACGGACCTCTGTTGGCAAAGTAATGTCTCTGCTTTTTAATATGCTAATAGGTTGGTCATAACTTTCCTTCCAAGGAGTAAGCGTCTTTTAATTTCATGGCTGCAGTCACCATCTGCAGTCATTTTGGAGCCCAAAAAAATAAAGTCTGACACTGTTTCCACTGTCTCCCCATCTATTTCCCATGAGGTGATGGGACCAGATGCCATGATCTTAGTTTTCTGAATGTTAAGCTTTAAGCCAACTTTTTCACTCTCCTCTTTCACTTTCATCAAGAGGCTTTTTAGTTCCTCTTCACTCTCTGCCATAAGGGTGGTGTCATCTGCATATCTGAGGTTATTGATATTTCTCCTGGCAATCTTGATTGCAGCTTGTGCTTCTTCCAGCCCAGCGTTTCTCATGATGTACTCTGAATATAAGTTAAATAAGCAGGGTGACAATATACAGCCTTGACGTACTCCTTTTCCTATTTGGAACCAGTCTGTTCCATGTCCAGTTCTAACTGTTGCTTCCTGACTTAGTTGGGATGAAAAAGGGAAAGAAGGAAGTAGCCCAGGTACAATGAGTCTCCTCAATAGCCAATATGATCCACTTTACCTTCCCTTTAAAACAGAATCTCAGACAAATCTATTTAAACTGATTCAAATTGTACCAAAGATAATTTTGCATCTGCCAGATAAATATTCTGATTTCTCTAGTGCGGTCAATTTTTATTTAAGATAGACACATATTCCTCTAACAGAGCCTTGGGTACATGAGCTAAAGAACAGTAAATGTCTTGCTTATTTTCTGATATGAGAGTCTTATGAGAGAGGAAATGAGAAGGTAGGGTGCAAGGGAAGAGAGAAGTGCATTCAGTTCAGTTCAGTCGCTCAGTCGTGTCCGACTCTTTGCGACCCCATGAACCGTAGCACGCCAGGCCTCCCTGTCCATCACCAACTCCTGGAGTTTACCCAAACTCATGTCCATTGAGTCAGTGATGCCATCCAACCATCTCATCCTCTGTCGTCCCCTTCTCCTCCTGCCCTCAATCTTTCCCAGCATCAGGGTCTTTTCAAATGAGTCAGTTCTTCGCATTAGGTGGCCAAATTATTGGAGTTTCAGCTTCAATGTCAGCCCTTCCAATGAACACCCAGGACTGATCTCCTTTAGGATGGACTGGTTGGACCTCCTTACAGTTCAAGGGACTCTCAGGAGTCTTCTCCAGCACCACAGTTCAGAAGCATCAATTCTTCGGCACTCAGCTTTCTTTACAGTCCAACTCTCACATCCATACATGACTACTGGAAAAACCATAGCCTTGACTATGGCTACAAAGTCAACAAAGACGGACCTTTGTTGACAAAGTAATGTCTCTGCTTTTTAATATGCTGTCTAGGTTGGTCGTAACTCTCCTGCCAAGGAGTAAGCATCTTTTAATTTCATGGCTGCAATCACCATCTGCAGTGATTTTGGAGCCCCAAAAAGTAAAGTCAGCCACTGTTTCCCCATCTATTTGCCATGAAGTGACGGGACCAGATGCCATGATCTTTTTTCTGAATGTTGAGCTGTAAGCCAACTTTTTCACTCTCCTCTTTCACTTTCATCAAGAGGCTCTTTAGTTCTTCTTCACTTTCTGTCATAAGGGTGGTGGCATCTGCATATCTGAGGTTAAGAAGTGCATTAAGGCCTATGACATGGCAATATTCCTGTGGTAGGAGATAGATGAACCCCTGGGCCGGACAGCTGGTGTTTGTTAAGTGGAATAAAATTGAAGCTTTCTTCTCATCCAGACACCCCAAGGACAAAGCTAGTGGCAAAAGCTGAGCTCTGCTAAAGTAGAGAGATAAGGCCCCCATTCCTGAGGTCAGGGAAGACTTCCCTGTCTATACAGGCACAGGAAGGCTTCTTGGGGGTCAAAAAGGGAAGCCCCCCCCACCCCGCCACAGTAAGTGTGGATGTGCACCCACAAGCCTGTGCAATGGGATCCATCATAACAAAAAGTTGCGCACCCATCTTGGGGAGGGTCCTAGGACCAGTCAGGCGTAAAGAAAGAAACAAGATAATTGGCCAAATGCAAACAAAGACCCAGAAGCACTGTCCTATTTAAGTGATTTAAACCACATTCTTTCTGCACTCCTCATTCAGGATGTCTGTCCTCCTCTCCTGGTGTGTATCTCTGCCTAGTTTCTGATTTACTGTGCTCCTTCTCATCAGACAGGACACCCAAACCCTTTAGCTCAGGGTATGTAATTCTGCCTTGCTTTGGTCTTAAAACTGTTTCTGTGTGCTCCCCTACATGTTATGCTCTGCCTCTAATAAAAACTTTTACCTGTTTTCATGGTTTTTGCTTCCTGAAAACATTCTTGATTTCAAACTGGGGAAAGAGCCAAGGCCATTTTGTTTCTAGCCTCCAGTCTCTGGCAGTTTAGTGGTCAGGATTTCTGTTTTCCGTCCAGGCTACCCAGGTTCCAACCCTGGAGAAGGGAGCAAAGACCTCTCTTCTGAGCCGCTCACTGCTCTCCCTGGATCATTCCTAGCCTGGGACAGTATGGTATCCAGCTTGCTTGCTCCAGGCCAATTTTAACTCCAGTAGAAGCCAAGCACCTGAAAATAAGGGCTCAGCACAATCAGATCTTACTCTTAGAGGGTTTAAGAGAGGTTGTTCTCTTTACTTCTGACGCCAGCTTCAGCAAATCTGAGGGGAAATGCCCTGATCAAAAGACCTAAGTTTGATTATAAGAATGCTCTTGTGAAGAGCCACTGTGGAGGGATATGACTGCCTTTTACTGCATTTACCCTTTTATTCTCCCACCAAAGAAACAGAGTTCTCTTCCCTTCCAGTGCCTGGAGATAAACAGTGCTTAACTTAGTCACACACACAGGGAGAATAGGAAGAACTAAAGCAAGTTGTCTGTAAACTGCTTACTCAGTCAAAATTCATTTGGCAGCAGTGAAATTTCTCCTATTTCTCACTTAAAATGTGCAGAACATTTTGCTAAACCAGTGGTTTATCAGCTCTGGTTCTGCATCAGAAACATTTGGGAAAATTTTCAAAAATGTCTATGCTAGGGTTCCTCCCCAGAGCTAGCAAATCTCTAGGGTGGGGTGAGGCTGCTTTGAGAAGAAAGGCAAGCAGATTCTCAAGCTAGCCTTTGCCATTTATCTTATTTGACTTAAAACTATTAATGGTAGGCCCCTGAATCTGGCCCTCAGAATAATTTTATGATACAATGTTTTTTAAAGGTTTTGAATGCACTGTCAAATCTTAAAAAATGAAATAAGATTTCATATAAAACCCAGGATGTGGGCTTTTTCTGAAAACTTACATGATCTGAAATGTCATTGAAGAAGATGAGAGAGTCCTGACTAAAGAAACATTGTAGTATTGCAGGTCTGTGTTGAAGACCAGTCAGGGTCTGTATCATTTCTGATAACAGCCACAAACATACCCAGTCGTATGACTTTCTCCAGCAATTTTTGGCTGCCTTTGGGCACACATGACTAGAATAGAACCTTGGATGAAAATTTAAAGTACTGGTAAGAAGTTAACAAAATGAAGGACCAGGAAATCTAAGCTGGATAAAAATGCCAAGGGACTGAAATGTAAGGGAAGTAGAGAGATGAGTTTTCTGAGGTCTGCATGAAAAAACAAAACTATTAGAACAGCAGTTAATCATGAAGATGATGACGATGCATATTAAGTGCTCATTCTGTGTCAGACACCCTAATCAGCATTTTACATGTATTAAACTCTCACTATACTAACAGAAGTTAGATATTATTCAGTAATTCCCATTTTAAAAATACACAGGTAAGGAATAGGTAAGCAACTTGCTTAAGAAAAACAGCTAATATATGGTAGAGATGGAATTCAAAACCTAGCAATCTGGTCCTAATTATTATGCTAAAATGCATTTCCAGGAAGCAACTAGAGGATAAAGGTTAAAAGTAAAGAAGAGATTCAAATGGGATTTCAGAATGGTATACTTCTGAAGGATGACAAATTCCAAGGAACTGAAGAGAAATATGTTTATTAATCAGTCAAGTTTTTAAAATAGCACACATTTCTAGGTACCTTGTATCAGTCAGAGTTCTTTTTTTTTTTTTTTCAGTCAGAGTTCTTAGCTGCAAGCAACAGAAGCTAACTCTGATTAGGCAGGAAGTGAGTTTTTACCGAGCATTTATTAAAGTAATAAACAGTTTCAAGGCTAAACTCTTAAGAATACTTAACTCCACCCTGCCAAACTGATTAGATGATGAAAACTATTGTTGCTGGGAAGCACCAGATGCTAGAATTAGCACTCCTGTCATCTAGGAATGTTGTAGCCATCGCTGCTGCCGGGGCAGGAAACTGCCAGTGTACTCTTCAACTCTGCCTTCCTGCATCTCAAAGCTAAATCACAGAGCCTGGAGGAAGTTTGGTTGGCAAAGCCTAGTTCACATCCTGCGCTCTTGAAAAGGAAACTAGGAAAGTGAGTTTCTGCTTCCACCTCAATGAGACAGGCTTGTGATGTGGGCCACTCCTCAAGCATAGGAGAACGTTCATAAGACACTAAGGGGCCACCAACATGACTAATATCCACTACAAAGAACACTGCCAATACAAACTACAATGCAAGTACATTTTATTGTACACATTTGCTTTGGCTAAGGCATAAGGATGATTCAAAATGAAACCATAACACCCTAACATCTTAAACCATAACATCTTAAACTCTACTCCCTAAAAATGAACGAAGGAAGGGAGAAATACAAGCATGCACCACACATAATACCAAGGCCATCTCACAACCCATAGTTTAATAAACTGATCATGGTAACATCTCAGTAAATTATATCTAAAAAGCAAGAATAAAAAACTGATATATATGATAGTCAATTCAACTGATGAAGCATTAATAACAAAGCATCCTTCCCCCAAATTTCAGAAACTATTGAAAAAAAAAAAGAAACTGTCTATTAAAAAAAAAAAAGAAACTGTCTATAAATATACACGGTGAGAAGGTATGCAATATTGTGCAATATGCACAAAGAATACTGATTTAGAATCATATACAAATTAATGTTATGAACACCAACTTTCAGGATATTCAATACTTATTTTGTAAGTTACATGATAACAGCTCTTAGCCACACATAAAAATGAATCTGTGGATTTCAATAAGAACCAAAGAAGGGTCTTGAATTTTTGGATCAGTTCTCACAGCCAGCCAAGGGATCACAGGCTTTAAGAAGTAGTCCATTATAATGCTTGTTTTTATGTGCCTTTGAGTTAACAGTCTGACCTCAATTCTGTTATACATGATCTTAGAGGTCCACGGGCTTCCCAGATGGCTCAATGGAAAAGAATCCACCTGTAATGCAGCAGATGGGTTCGCCTTGGTCGGGAAGATCTCCTGGAGTAGGAAATGGCAACCCACTCCACTATTCTTGCTTGGAAAATTCCACGGACAGAGGAGGGTCACCAAGAATCAGACATGACTGAGGACACATGTGCCAATACCAACAGATCCACATCTCAACACTATCAAACTAAGTTTGGTCTGGTAGTATAGATTCCTAAAGAGAAAGAATTTGATTGACTCAGTGTGGATCACATGTCCATTTCTGAATCACTTATGGCATGGAATTAAGTCACCTGGTACAATCTTGGCTGCAGAGACCTCCCTCTTTGGAAGGGGATATAGGGACACTGGCAAGGCCTCACATTTATCATGCCAACTACATCTGTGCCAATACGGACAGTGTAAAAGCAACCTGTGCTCTTCTTCAGTCTGAGAATTTAGATGTTTCACAACATAGGTGACGTGATAGCATCTAAGGGGAAAATAAGGGAGACAAGATAGTTGTCCTGATTTACAGCATACTTCTATTCCATTATTAATTTCTTCACTGAACATACCATCAAGTTTTCCAGGCAGCATAAGCTCACCAGCACCTCGGCTAGCAACCCCAGCCCCTGCGTGTCCCCCTCTCTCACTGCCCAGGCACAGGAAAGGGAAACTGTTCTCCTCTGCTCTTTGATCTCATCCCTCCCAAGACCAACCTCACAGAAAGCAGGTAGGCTGAGTTGTGTCTTCCGAGATAGCGTCTCCTTTCCACCCAGGGTGGAGATTTTGCATAAGTTTTCCTAAATCATCAGGACACTTCTCATCAGCTGACTTAAAAATCTTTAGATTGACAATGTTTAGTGAAAAAGTTACACTAACTGAATAAATTATGTGAAGTAATGCCTGTACTATAGAAATGATGGTCTGTATTATGAAATGTCCAATACACATAAGTTGTACTTGATTTAACAGTTAACTCAGTTTACTTTGTCTTCACAGCTCAGGCAGCATAGTTATCAGCTTAAAACTTTAAAAAGCAGAAGGCAAAAAGACCTCTACATGGAAGTGAAAGTTGGTCCTCAAAAACGTAAACCAATCCATGTCAGTCCTCTGCTTAAAAGCTTTCCATGTCTTCTCAATGTACTTTGCATAAAATCCAAACTTCTTGTCCTAACAAGGCCATATTTGATCTAGTCCTATCTGACTCCTTAGGTGAGCTTCTTTTTCTTCCCATAGGTAAGAAGTGGATTTATTCAAAGAGAAACACACTCCATAGATACAGCATGGGCCACTACAGAGGGCGAGTGCTGTGGTCTTAAAATGTGGCCATGGTTAGTTTTTACGGGCTGGATAATTTCGTAGGCTAATAAGTGGGAGGATTAGTCCAACCACTTGGGGTAAGGGTAGGAGATTTCCAGAAATTGAGCCACTGCCCACTTTTTGGTCTTTTTAAAAAAACTTATTTATTTTTAATTGAAAGATAACTGCTTTACAACACTGGTTTGATTTCTACTATACATCAACATGAATTAGCCATAGGTATACATGTCCCCTCCTTCTTGAACCTCTCTCCCTCAGGTGAGGTTCTTAAAGCTGTTTTGTTCACTAATACAGCTCCAAGTTTAAGTGCCTAACACAATGCAGGTGATTAGTAAATGAATTAATGACTATCATATGAATGATTATTTTCCTGTGTTACTAACTACATCCTAAACAAATGGACTTCAGTCAGCTTTAAAAGAGCATCCATTTATTCCTAGAGAGATCAGAAATAAATACCTTACTGCCATGCTTGCTCAAAATGCTCAGAACAAAGTGCAACAGTCATAACCATATAACAGGTTATAAAATGGCAGCATTTCCCAAGTGGGTTTCTTGACACTCATGCTGCAGATACTTCTTTATAATGGAGTTCAAGTATCACATCTGTGTATCTAACCGCCTACCCAACATCTCCATTTGTATGCCTAAGAGAAAGCTCAAATTCAATAGTCCCACAATGATCTGATTATCATCCACTCAGTAAATGACAATACATACTTCCAATAGCTCTGACCAAAAAAAAAAACCAAGAAACCTCTGAGTTTCTCCTGACCTCTTATTCTCACATCCTCAACTAATTCATTAGCCAATCTTGTGGGTCCTACCTTCAAAATACATACATAATCTCAGCACTTCACACAGCTTCACACAGTAACCACCCTGGCCCAAGCCACTATTCTCTTTTCCCTGGATGATTACAATCACCTCTTCACTACAGCAGTAGCCCCGCTGGTATCTGTGGAGCATACATGCATTCAGGCAACCCCAGACCAACTTCTACCTGTAAAATACTGGGTTGGTCAAAATGTTAATTTGCGTTCTTCTGTAAGATGTTATGGAATGGAATAACATCTTACATCACCCAAGGCACTGCTGGGAGGATTAAACATGATCTAGGACTGACACCTGGTTTACAGTTAAACACTCAATAGCCATCTATACACTTCTTACAGGTCTAAAATATTCCTATTTCAACTTTTGGGAAGGAAAAATTGTGTTACATTTTTTTCTTACCACAACTGCAAGTTTTTAGGTATTAAACAATTCTAGATTTCTCATTTCTTCAGAGTCCCATCCCAATTCTGTTCTACACTACTCCTCTACTGTCATTATGGGATGAGTCCACCCAGACCACAGTGGTAGAAAATCTCTTTAGAATTAGTAGAAATATTAGATACGTAGACCCGCAACTCTTATTGGGGAATAAGGAAGGAATTAACAGAATGGAGAGGAAAAGGTTATGGCAGTGTTTAAAAAACACATCTGATATTATGATTTTCTATTTCAGAAGGAAAAAGCCCTATAGTTTTCTGAAGAGAAAGCAAAGCTCAACATCATTTTCTTGGATGATGGACTTGCACTACTGTGACTCAACCAAAGGAATATCTCATTGGAGTGTTATGACATTTTCATGTTGATCAAAAGAAGTTAAAAGTTTGTTTGTTTGTAAGTCTGAGAAACTCTTATCTGGACCAACGCACTTTAAATGTATACAGGGTAAAAAAATTTTTTTTAAAGTTCCAGAAAAGTTAACATAGTGTCCAAGTCAGAGGGCTGGGAAGTGGCTCCAAGTGGACTTAAAAATCCTTCTAACCTCTAGTCCTGTTCTTAATATACTACACACTGGCTACAGTTAATCAAAAATTAACTGTATACCCATTCAATAAAAATAACTTAAGTACACTGAAACAAAAGATTCATTGTAATACTTTGAGTTCTCTAATAAGAAATACCTGCCCTTGCCTTCCAAACCCCTATCTAAAAGATAAGGCAAATCTCTTTTGCATTTTTTTTTCTTTTGCATTTAATAAGGACTTTTCTCATACCATTATATCACTTAATATTTACAACAATCTTGCCAGCTCAATGGTATTTTACTCATTTTGCAGAGGAAAAAAACAAGATTAGGTTTGGTTAAGTGACATGTCCATGATCATAAAATTAGCGGAATTAGAATTCAACTCAAAGTCTATCCAAAGCTTCTACTACTACACCAAGCCTGTCCCGTCCCTTCACTGCCGTAAGGAAATAGAACTCATCTGCAGAATGTGTGTGAAAGTCGCTCAGTCGTGTCCGACTCTTTGCGACTCCAAGGACTATAGAGTCCAGGGAATTCTCCAGGCCAGAATAGTGGAACGGGTAGCCTTTCCCGTCAAGGGATCTTCCCAACCCAGGGATCGAACCCAGGTCTCCCGCATTGCAGGTGGATTCTTTACCAGCTGAGCCACAAAGAAAGCCCAATTAAATAATAACCAAGACTTTATTTTACCGGTTTTTAAGATGACTCTCAGTTTCAGAGATGTTAATATGTGAAAAAATACATATCTTAATGGATAAAATAAGGATATATGATGTCTCACTTATTGTGTTTTTAGAACTTAATTGTAGCTTCTAAGAAGTAACACTACTTTATCGATGGGCTTCAAATATTCCCTTTAAAACTACCAAATATAGGAAATGTAGTAAGAAAATCATCTATCATACACAAGTTCCCAAGTAAATCCAGATTCTCTAATCTTTCCATTGATCTGACCCTGCCCTTAAAGTACAGTGCTTTAATTACACTAAGCCTGAGCCACAAGCGAAGCCCAAAAATACTGGCGTGGGTTGCCTATCCCTCCTCCACGGGATCTTCCCGAGTCAGGAATCGAACCAGGTTCTCCTGCATTGGAGGCGGTACCAGCTGAGCTACCAGGGAAACAGAGAATAAGAAGGGGCTATGCTTTTCGGATGTCTTGGCCCTATTTCTGACCTGCCTAGTAACCGACAGGTAAGAATTACAGAAATCAAATGAATCGCTGTAAAGTCGGTGCAAGATGCAGCAGTCTTGGTGAAGACCTGGTCTTAATTGCACATACTGAAAAATAATTTCCTAATTTCAATATACCACTTTCAGAAATTGGGAAATTGCGGGGCTGTACCCTCAAGTGGTCCAAACGAGCCTTTCGCGGGGGCTCTCTACTTTTTCAGCTGTACAAGGCCAACCTAGCAACGCTGCCGCTTTCTGCCAGCCTCCCAAAGCCGCGAAAAGCCCTGGGCTCATCAAAAGCAAAGGTGCCCACCCCCCGCCCCCGCCCAGGACGCACCGCGCATGCGCCGTCCCAGTTTCTCGCGCGGTTACCACCGCCTGGTGGCGCCACTTCCCCCCACACCCGTTTTACCCGCGCAGCCCGCTCTTTCGAAATACCTTTGTCTAACTCCATAAGGGCAGAGTTAGCATCCAGCTCTTGTTCGCCATAGCCGGCATCTGCCAGAAAAGACTTAGTTGAGTTTGACGCCATGACCCATACAGTTACTCCACTAGCCTATTCATAGAGATTGCAAAGTCGGCCCCACCACCGCCATCTTCTTCCACCACCTTCTCGCGGATTTTTCCTCCGCGCGCTGTCAAGCTGCGTTACGCATGCGCCCTCGGCTCCCCGCCGTTCGCCAGCGCCCCTGCGGCCCCCCGCGCAGGCGCTCAGGGAGCTCTGGAACGCCAGGTTCCCGCGGCTGGGCGAGAAGGAGGCGGGGCTTCGAAGGGGGAAGTGACTCGTACGCGCCCGGACGCCGCGGCGAGAGCCAATCAGAGGGCGTGACGTCAGTTTGGCGGGGAGTTTGGTGACCGGGGCTTACAGTGGCGGGAGTTGGAGGCAATAACTAGTCGTGGTCTAAGGGGCGCAAGATACAGTTTCCGCTGGATCTGGAGGCATTTCCACGACTTTTTCCTCAGTTGAGCGTTTTCCTCCGTCCCAGATGCTCTTCAATTCGGTGCTCCGCCAGCCCCAGTTTGGCGTCCCGAGAAATGGTGAGTAACGGCCCTAACCGCTGTCTCTTGCCGGCGGGATTCACCTCCCCCAGAACAACTCCTCGGACCAATGCCGATTTCAGTTCAGTTTCCCAGCCGCCGAGTTCTCCCCCAGCCAGAATGAGTTCGTGCTAGCTCGGAATACTGAAGAAAGCCGCACTTTCGTGCCCTCGAGATACTTTTCGTCGTAATGGAGACTTTTTTCAGTCGTGTAGGCTGAGGGAGGGAGGGACGTTGAGTTAACTGACCTCCATTACGGTTTTATGTCTGTTTTGCACGTTAACTGGAAAACGCGTGCATTTGAGTGTGTGTGGCTTTCTGAACGAACAGCTGTGTGAGATCATCAAGGGTTGTGCTCATTGATTAATTCATTCATTTGTAGTGGAAACTTAGTGAGCCCTAACGTTTGCTGTATACACCAGAGAATAGGATCGGCTCTTAAAAAGAACTCAGTCAGGCAGAGAGAACAGAACATCTGCTTCTAGCATGGTCAGAATTTTTTCTTCCTGATTAATTCAAGGGTATAAAAATTCGTAGTGATACACTGAAAAATGCCCGTAAGCACATTTCCCACAAATGATCACTATTAATAGATTGAAATATTTTATTCCAAAATGTTTGTCAATGCCAGAAGTAGGAAGTATTGTTATTTATAGATTCCTATAAAGTGTTTTAACTCTTTACTTTTAGGATAGAACTTGGAAATACTTCCATGTTAGTATATAGGCTTCCAATTTATTCTTTCCAGTTCTTGAAGTTCCTTAGGTTAAAACATTGGCAATAAGAATTTTGGGCTTTAAGTTTGAGTGTCATCAACCTGAAACTTTCTGTTAAGTTTTTGATAAGGGAGTTACCACCCAAACTAAGCTTAGCTGCAAATGAAATCTCATTCATTTAAAGATGAACAAGGTCTTCTTTCCCCTAGAAACCGTGTGGAAAACAAAATGTGTTTTATATTTAAGGCATAGGTCTTGGAAAAAGATATTGAGACAACTGGGGAGTAGCTCCTCAACTTCCTTCCTCCAATCTAAAACTCTACCATCCTTATCTCTTAGACAGTCTTTTAAATTATACTCTCAAAGCCTCTGCTGTCTCTGCTGTGACCTTGCTTTACTAACTTCTGTATCCTTTGTGTCATTAATGTCAGTATAGCATGGTAGTTAAGAGCTCTGTCTTCCTGACTGATTTCACCTCCACTCCTTACTTGTCTGTGTGACCTGGAGCAAGCTATGTAGTCTTTCTTTTGAAACAGATTCTTCTCTTAACTCTACATTCTGTCTGTCAACTTTCTTTTTTCTCTGATTCGTAAATATTTTTCCGGGAAGGGTAAATTTTACCCTCTACCCTGGTTGGATGTATGGCTGGACTAATAACAAAGTAGACATGAGAGATTAGCAGAAGGAAAACAAATTTTAATTCATGCGCATGGAGATCTCATAGAAATGGTACCTAAGAAGAGGCCAACGCAGGCAGCTTTTATACTTTTCAGACCAAAAAAAAAAAAGGCAATAAATTTGTGAGGAATTGACAGGACAAAGAAACTTAAGTTTGGGATACGTAATTAGTAAGGAATCTAAACAGAGTTTGGGCTTGGGGTAGTAAATTAAAAGAAGTTACAAGGTTTGTTTACACAGGCTTCTTGGCTCTGAATTTCCTCTCTGTTGGATAAGGGTGACCTTCTACCTCCAGTTGCAAGGAGTGCACCTTTCATAGGAGAGATTTATTTCCTGCTTTTCAGGGAGACAGGAAGGTCAGGGTTTCCTTCTTGCATCAGCTGCTTCTCAAGCAACTTCATTCAAAATAATCAATATGCTGTTATGGTATGTTTTGAGACAGCCCACACCGAGCCCCCAAATACTCATTCATTGTTTTGTGTTTAGGCACTGAAATTCATTCATTGTTTTACATCACGCACCAAACTTTGTAGGACCATCTTTCTCCTTCCATGATCTATCCTAGGCCCCTTTTCTGTTTCTACCAACTCCCATGGGTGATCATAGCTGTAACCAGCATATCTTCCACTACTACCTGCAACCTTCTGTTCCCTTTACATCTATTTCTGTGAGAGGTGTATAAGCATCTTCATCCAGGTGGTCAGTCCCAGAAACATCTCAAACTCATGTACCAAAACCAAACTCACTTTTGTCCCTAACCTGCTATATTACCTACTTAAGAAAATGGTCTCATTATTTTAAACTGGTCTTCACAGTCAGAAACCTGAAAGTTAATCAGAATTCTTCCATTTTCCTCAAGATACCCTTTCAGAGAAGTTCCCTTAAAATCTCTTGAATCCTTCCTCCTCTGTGTCTTCACTGATTTTGCCTCTTCACATATTTTGGATCTATGTTATGTTTACCACTCTGTTTCCCTAGGTTGGGCCTTTATACTTTCTTGTCTGGACTATAACAAGTTTCCTGAATGACCTCTTAGTTTCCCTCTTTCCACTTTATTTTCCATATTTCTGCCAATGATCTTTCTAAAATGAAAGCTGATTACTCTTCTGTGTATTTTTTAATTGATATCTTGAAGTTTTCGTCAAAAGTTTAAACAGGTGCAAAGGATATATCATTTCTGACAATATTGTGTTTACCTTCTTAAATGAAAATGCTGCCTCAGTCTTTAAAATGTGTCTAATAGACTATAAATACTATAGTAATGATTTAATAATCACATCAACCATTTTTTAAAGTATAAATTGCTAGATAGTCTACACAGTTGTTTTTTTCCCTTGAATATATCTCCACTTCATTTCTCCCACAGATTTGTCCTAATGTATTTGACTTTAAGTTTGAAAAGTCATTTTTTTGATCACCTTATCTTACTCTGTGTAAAAAACTATATTAATATAGTTTTAGAACAGAGGCTTTTAAGGACTGCCTCTCTGTCTGTAGATGGATATTTGTGAACTCTGCAACATAACTAATTATTGTATTCATATTATTCTTTTAATGGTCTTTAATGGCTTGTTTACAATGATATCTGCCCTTAAGGTAATACCCCCAGGAGTAATGACTAAATCTGAGTTGAATTTCTATGCCTCCTTTGTATTCCTTCAGGTTATTTCTGTGAACCTGCAGAACTAGATTTCTGTGAGATTATATCAGGCTAAGATGTCTTCTCCAAATGACATTTTTTATATCACCAAAAGTAAGAATTGAGAGTACTCTAAAATATGAGTGAGTTTCTTAATTATTTAGACAGTTCTCTAGATTGTAACTTCATTGTTTCCTCCAATGATTACTGTTTGGTTCTCAATAACTGTATACTAAATGAATGTTTTATATATTTAAAATATGTTAACCTACATAGCAAAATGGTAAAACAAAACCCTGTAGATGGTTTACTATTTTAGGACCATAGTACACACCAGGTCTCTGACCCAAGCACAGTAAGCTTTCCCTCCACTCTGAATTTCTTCCTCTCATATATTCAGTGAATACTTACTCTCCTTTCAAAACTCGTGTTTGATTTCATCTTCTTTAAAGAATTCCAGACTCTACCTACTACTACTATTCAGGGCTTAAAATTGCTGTAATAAACTTTAAGATACTATGACTTGTTGCTGTTAACATTTTAGAATCCCAGAATTTCAATGCTGGAAAGGAAAGAGAGAGTATAAGAACTAATATTTACTTGTGAATATGTTAGTGGCATGAACCTAACAGAAACAGAAGATACTAAGAAGAGGTGGCAGAAATACACAGAAGAACTGTACAAAAAAGATCTTCATGACTCAGATAATCACGATGGTGTAATCACTCACCTAGAGCCAGATATCCTGGAATGTGAAGTCAAGTGGGCCTGAGGAAGCATCACTACAAACAAAGCTAGTGGAGGTGGTGGAATTCCAGTTGAGCTATTTCAAATCCTAAAAGATGATGAAAGCTGTGAAAGTGCTGCACTCAATATGCCAGTAAAGTTGGAAAACTCAGCAGTGGCCACAGGACTGGAAAAGGTCAGTTTTCATTTCAATCCCAAAGAAAGGCAATGCCAAAGAATGCTCAAACTATCACACAGTTGCACTCATCTCACATGCTAGCAAAGTAATGCTCAAAATTCTCCAAGCCAGGATTCAACAGTACGTGAACCATGAACTTCCAGATGCTCAAGCTGGATTTAGAAAAGGCAGAGGGACCAGAGGTCAAATCCATTGGATCCATTGGATCAACATCCATTGGATGATCCAACATCCATTGGATCATCGAAAAAGCGAAAGAGTTCCAGAAAAACATCTACTTCTGCTTTATTGACTATGCCAAAGCCTTTGACTGTGTGGATCACAACAGACTGTGGAAAATTCTTCAAGAGATGGGAATACCAGACCACCTGACCTGCCTCCTGAGAAATCTGTATGCAGGTCAAGAAGCAAGTTAGAACTGGACATGGAACAACAGACTGGTTCCAAACAGGGAAAGGAGTATGTCAAGGCTGCAAATTGTCACCCTGCTTATTTAACTTATATGCAGAGTATATCATGAGAAATGCTGGACTGGATAAAGCACAAGCTGGAATCAGGATTGCCAGGAGAAATATTAGTAACCTCAGATAAGCAGATGACACCACCCTTATGGCAGAAAGCGAAGAACTACCACAGAGCCTCTTGATGAAAGTGAAAGAGGAGAGTCAAAAAGGTGGCTTTAAAGCTCAACATTCAGAAAACTAAGATCATGGCATCTGGTCCCATCACTTCATGGCAAATTGATGGGGAAACAGTGACAGTCTTTATTTTTGGGGGCTCCAAAATCACTGCAGATGGTGATTGCAGCTATGAAATTAAAAGATGCTTGCTCCTTGGAAGAAAAGTTATGACCAACTTAGACAGCATATTAAAAAGCAGAGACATTACTTTGCCAACAAAGGTCCATCTGATCAAGGCTAAGGTTTTTCCAGTAGTCATGTATGGATGTGAGAGTTGGACTATAAAGAAAGCTGAGCACCGAAGAATTGATGCTTTTGAACTGTGGTGTTGGAGAAGACTCTTGAGAGTCCCTTGGACTGCAAGGAGATCCAACCAGTCAATCCTAAAATAAATCAGTCCTGAATATTCATTGGAATGCCTGATGCTGAAGCTGAAACTCCAATACTTTGGCCACTTGATGCAAAGAACTGACTCATTTGAAAAGACCCTGATGCTGGGAAAGATTGAAGGCAGGAATAGAAGGGATGACAGAAGATGAGATGGTTGGATGGCATCACCGACTCAATGCACTTGAGTTTGAGTAAACTCCGGGAGATGGTGATGGACAGGGAGGCTTGGCGTGCTACAGTCTATGGGGTCACAAAGAGTCGGACACAACTGAGCGACTGAACTGAACTGATGTTAGTGGCTACGGTAGGTGCCTTGACATTGTGGATTGGCCAAAAAGTTCATTTGGAGTTTTCCACACCACCTTACCAGAAACCCAAACGAACTTTTTGGCCAACCTAATACATTATATCCTTTGACTCCAACCATTGGATTATGTGTGATGTTGTTAGTAACTTAAGTTTGCAGTAATGATTTAGAACTCTAAAAACATAGAATTTTACTTGATAAGAATGGCTGTCTTCTGGTCAACCACTTGTAAAGGAATGAAACTAGAACACTTTCTAACACCATACACAAAAATAAACTCAAAATGGATTAAAGATCTAAATGTAAGACCAGAAACTATAAAACTCCTAGAGGAGAATATAGGCAAAACACTCTCCAACATAAATCACAGCAAGATCCTCTATGACCTACCTCCCAGAATATTGGAAATAAAAGCAAAAATAAACAAATGGGACCTAATGAAACTTAAAAGCTTTTGCACAACAAAGGAAACCATAAGCAAGGTGAAAAGACAGCCTTCAGAATGGGAGAAAATAAGAGCAAACGAAGGATTAATCTCAAAAATATACAAGCAACTCCTGCAGCTCAATTCCAGAAAAATAAATGACCCAATCAAAAAATGGGCCAAAGAACTAAACAGACATTTCTCCAAAGAACACATACAGATGGCTAACAAACACATGAAAAGATGCTCAACATCACTCATTATCAGAGAAATGCAAATCAAAACCACAATGAGGTACCATTACACGCCAGTCAGGATGGCTGCTATCCAAAAGTCTACAAGCAATAAATGCTGGAGAGGGTGTGGAGAAAAGGGAACCCTCTTACACTGTTGGTGGGAATGCAAACTAGTACAGCCACTATGGAGAACAGTGTGGAGATTTCTTAAAAAACTGGAAATAGAACTGCCATATGACCCAGCAATCCCACTTCTGGGCATACACACCGAGGAAACCAGATCTGAAAGAGACACGTGCACCCCAATGTTCATCGCAGCACTGTTTATAATAGCCAGGACATGGAAGCAACCTAGATGCCCATCAGCAGATGAATGGATAAGGAAGCTGTGGTACATATACACCATGGAATATTACTCAGCCATTAAAAAGAATTCATTTGAATCAGTTCTAATGAGATGGATGAAACTGGAGCCCATTATACAGAGTGAAGTAAGCCAGAAAGAAAAACACCAATACAGTATACTAACGCATATATATGGAATTTAGAAAGATGGTAACAATAACCCTATATGCAAGACAGAAAAAGAGACACAGATGTATAGAACAGACTTTTGGACTCTATGAGAGAAGGCGCGGGTGGGATGTTTCGAGAGAATAGCATCGAAACATGTATATTATCAAGTGTGAAACAGATCACAGTCCAGGTTGGATGCATGAGACAAGTGCTCAGGGCTGGTGCCCTGGGATGACCCAGAGGGATGGGATGGGGGTTCAGGATGGGGAACACATGTAAATCCATGGCTGATTCATGTCAATGTATGACAAAACCCACTACAATATTGTAAAGTAATTAGCCTCCAACTAATAAAAATAAATGGAAAAAAAAAAAAAAGAATGGCTATCTTAATGGTTGTGGTAGTCTTTGTGGTTATTTTTCGTGGTTGTCACCAAAGGATGAGGGAAGGGGTAACATACAAAGGCCACTGGTGTCTTGCCCTCTTATATACGTTAGCAAGAGGCTTCATTTAAGATGGTAAGCCCACAGCTGTATCTCACCGGAAGTTGAGAATGCTCTTTCCTTTTTTCCTTAGGACCACTTAGGAAAATCCCTGAAACTGTATTCCAGAGGGCCATTTATAGTGAATAGATCTATAGTAAAGTATATGAAACTTTTAAAAATGAATTTTTACCTCTGCATTTGTTAGAAGTACTGAAATGTGATGATATATTGGAATCTATAAGGAATTTTGTCTTCCTTTAGGATGGTCTTCACAGTACCCGCTACAGTCCCTGCTCACTGGCTATCAGTGCAACTATAATGATGAGCATACTTCTTATGGAGAAACAGGAACCCCAGTTCCTCCTTTTGGATGCACCTTCTCTTCCAGTAAGAGAATTACTGAATAAGTGAGGCTTGGTCAGAAATGATCTGGTTCACTCTTTAGAGGGAAAATATCCTAGGCTGTCTCTCTTTTAACAAAAAGTAAATTAGATGGTAGAGTTTTTCTCTCTCCTCTCTTCTCATTTATAAAATATACTTTTCTTAATCTCTGTGCATAGTTATATATTTCTGCTAAAGCATGAGATTCTTATAGCATCATTTTTAGTTTGTTTGTTTTTATCTGATATCAGGAAAGGGTTACAAAGTTTCAGCCATCATTTTGATCTCATTGAATCTATCGCTTCTGCAGTGCATTGGGGAGCATATTCACAGAAGTAGAAGTACTTGTCCCTGATGTTAAAGTTTAAGAGAGGAAAAGTTGAGGAAAAAGGATATTAATTTAATAGGGTCAGCCTGCTGGAGGCCTATATCATATGCTCCCATCCTTTTTTTTTTTTTTTTTTGCCATTGGCCAGTACCACTCTTGTTTTGTTCAGGTATCACTCTTGATTCAGCTCTCCTTTAAATAAGAGATTATCTGAAGATAGGTGTTTTTTAATCACTTACTAAATTAGATATTATGGCAAATTTTAAGCCATTTTTAACTCAGAAAAACCTCTACCATACCAGATGCTATATGGGTAGAATTGTCTTGCCTTTTTCCAAACAGGTTCTTTGTGTTTACCTTGTAGTTTTCAATTAATGTATATTATGTTGTATATATATGTATATATGGCTTTAAACTCAGCTTTAACATTTTTTCTTACTCTTTATTTTATTCTTTATTTCTTATGTAGCTCCCAATATGGAGCATATACTAGCAGTTGCCAATGAAGAAGGCTTTGTTAGGTTATATAACACAGAATCACAAACCAGTAGAAAGAAGTGCATCAAAGGTAAGTCAAGATCTAAAATATTCATTTTAATATTTTTAATTCATAAAGCTTCAAGGAAATTAGGCTTCCCGCGTAGCTCAGTAGGTAAAGAATTTGCCTGAAATGCAGGAAACCTAGGTTCGATTCCTGGGTTGGGAAGATAACCTGGAGAAGGAAATGGCAACCCACTCCAGTATTGTTGTCTGGAGAACCCCATGGACAGAGGTGCCTGGCAGGCTACAGTCCAAGGGGTTGCAAGAGTCAGACACGACTTAGTGACTAAACCACCAGCACAAGGAAATTACTATTTGAATAAATTCTCAGTGATACTCACTTCTGATTAAGTTTGTCTAGGGACCAGACTGAAAGTAAATGGTGGACTGCCTTTCTGTCAATAACTGTTAACTACAGCAAAATCTTTACTGAGAGTTAAGAAAAGTACATTTTAGGATTAAAAGCAATTTTTCTTTTAAAAAGTTAAATTTTTTTATACTTAATGTGGGAAAACATTGCTTTAAAATATTTATATTGAACAGGTATCTTTTATGCATAAGGCAAGGTTCTGCTGACCTTAAAGAGGTGCTAACTTGGGAAAGACTAGAGATTTCTTCAAGAAGATTGGAGATATCAAGAGAACATCTCATGCAAGGATAGACATGATAAAGGACAGATATGGTGAGGACCTAAGGGAAGCGGAAGAGATTAAGAAGAGGGGGTTAGAATGCACAAAACTATACAAAAAAGGTCTTAATAACCCAGATAATCACAGTGGTATGGTCACTCACCTGGAGCTGGACATCCTGGAGTGTGAAGTCAAGTGGACCTTAGGAAGCATCACTGTGAATAAAGCTAGTGGAGGTAACAGAATTCCAGCTGAGCTATTTCACATCCTAAAAGATGATGCTGTTAAAGTGCTACACTCAATGTGTCAGCAAATTTGGAAAACTCAGCAGTGGCCACAGGACTGGAAAAGGTCACTTTCCATTCCAATCACTAAGAAGGTCAGTGCTAAAGAATGTTCATATTACCATACAACTGTGCTCATTTTGTATGCTAGCAAGGTTATGCTCAAAATCCTTCCAGGTAGGCTTCAGCAGTACATGAACTGAAAACTTCCAGAGGTACTAGCTGTGTTCAGAAAAATCAGAGGAACCAGAGATCAAATTGCCAACTTTGGTTGGATCATGGAAAAAGCAAGGAAGTTCCAGTAAAACATCTACTTCTGCTTCATTGACTATGTTAAAGCTTTTGAGTTGTGGATCACAACAAACTGGAAAATTCTAAGAGACAGGAGTACTGGACCACTTATCAGACCAGGAGGTAAGACCTGACTGGTTCAAAATTGGGGCAGGAATATGACAAGGCTGTATATTGTTACCCTGCTTATTTTACTTATATGTGGAGTGTGTCGTGTGAAATGCCATGCTAGATAAATCACAAGCTGCAGTCAAGATTCCCAGGAGAATAGCGACAACCTCAGGGATGCAGATGATACCACTCTGATGGCAGAAAGTGAAGAGGAACTAAAGAGCCTCTTGATAAGGGTGAAAGAGGAGAATGACAAAACTGGCTTAAAACTCAACATTCTAAGAACTAAGATCATGGCATCCATTCCTACCACTTCATGGCAAATAGAAGGATAAAAAGTGGAAGGAGTGATAGATTTTCTTTCCTTGGATTCTAGAATCACTGAGGACAGTGACTGCAGCCATGAAATTAAAAGATGCTTGTTCCTTGGAAGGAAAGCTGTGACCATGCTAGATAGCATATTAAAAAGCAGAGACATCACTTTGCTGACAAAGGTCCATATAATCAAAGCTATGGTTTTACCAGTAGTCATGTATGGATGTGAGAGTTGGACCATAAAGAAAGCTGAGCAAAGAACTGGTGCTTTCAGATTGTGGTGCTGGAGAAGACTCTTGAGAGTCCCTTGGACTACAGGGAGATGAAACCAGTCCTGAAGAAAATCAACCCTGAATATTCATTGGAAGGACTGTTGCTAAAACTGAAACTTCAATCCTTTGGCCGCCTGATGCGAAAAGCCAACTCATTGGAAAAGACCCTGATGATAGGGAAGATTGAGAGCAAGAGGAGAAGAGGGTGGCAGAGGATGAAATGGTTAGATAGCATCACTGACTGAATGGACATGAATTTGAGCATGGAAACTCTGGGAAATAGTGGAAAACAGAGGAGCCTGGAATGCTACAGTCCCTGGGGTTGCAGAGTCAGACATGACATAGTAACTGAACAGCAATAACAACAAAGTTAGGTGTTGAAAAAAAACTCGAAAAAAGGCTTTAGATGATGTAGATGAAATACAAAGAAAACACCACAAGGGTCACAGAAAGCTCTCATCTAGTAAAGTAGGTGAGGGAAATTTTTCATGAAGGATGGACATTTAAGGTGGACTGTGGTATTTTAGACCAGTGGAGGTGGAATTGGACACTCCAAGTAGAGGGAAAAGCATTCGCAAAGGCCTCAAGATAGGAAAGCGTCAGAAGTGATGTGGATAGAGGGAGTGATGCAGTTTGATTGGAATAAGGTACATAGAGAACAGTGAGAGATACGGCCAACGTGAGCAGAGCTTTGAATGTTATAAACTTTGAATGTCTATAAAGTAGTTTAGACTCCTTTCAGAGAGCATGATGAAAGTTTTTTAGAATGTTTCACAAATACTCTGTTTTAGAGAATATATCCCCTCATGGAAAGCAATTTGATATCAAATGGTAGTTTTATGAGATAGTGAAGGGAATGCATAAAGTGAATCCACAAATTCTCTTTGGCTCATAGACCTTACTGTACTGACCACTGATGTTTTTACTACAGTTTTTAAGCCATTTAAATTGTTGGTGTGGCTACCACAGAATACAGTTAGACATTTCACATTCACCATTTTCTTCGTTTAGAGTGGATGGCTCACTGGAATGCTGTCTTTGACCTGGCCTGGGTCCCTGGTGAATTTAAGCTTGTAAGTAACTTTCATTTTGGGGGGAATCTGAGTAAACACTGGTAAAGGGTTGTTTTATTAAGTTATGATACCTTATTTCTGGAAGGTTACAGCAGCAGGTGATCAGACAGCCAAATTTTGGGATGTAAATGCTGGCGAGCTGATTGGAACTTGCAAAGGTCATCAGTGTAGCCTCAAGTCAGTTGCCTTTTCTAAGTTTGAGAAAGGTAAGTATGTGCTTATCCTCTTTCATGTACTTAACCTCTTTCATGGTGAAGTAATAAGCTGCATTTTTTGTACCTGTCAGATTTGCACCTTTCCCTACATAGATGATGGAGATTCTTAAGATGACCTGGAAACCTCAATGAAATCGAGTTGGATTTTAGTCCTATTCTAATGGATATTGCCTCTAACTTGTCCCTAAAAGTCAAGCATCTTCAGATAATTTTTTTCTATAATCTTACAGATGAGATAAAAATTTACAAATAGCCACAATACCTCCATTTTTACCTATTACTCAAAATTAATCTTTCTAAATGTATTTAACTATTATAATGGGGAAGGAAGGTTTAAGGAGAGCTGTAATACAGAATAGTACTGTAGTAGCCAGGGAGAAACTTAGCAGGGGTGTCTGAATTAGCTCTTAATTGCTGTTTTCCTGTTTTTTCTCCTTTGTTTCTCACTAAATGAGAGTGAGACAACAAACATTCACCTCAAAGAAGTGGCTGATATGATCCATCTGACTTTAGTCTCATAATAATAGAAATAAACATTTTAGTCTCCTTTATCATTAAAAATTATTCTGTTTTTTAAAGGAATATTTCACCTGAGCATTCAGGAGTACTAAACCAAGTGTGGAACTGGTTTGAACTTTAAAAATAAATCAGTTGGTTGCTATTGAGACTGGACCCATGAAGAGGAAATACATGACATAGTTTTTATATCTGTATAACTTTTCCCTAGCACATCTATTTTGTAAAGTTAGATATGCTTGTGTTCTAGTTTACTACACTTGTGTCAGAGTTCATTCTGAGTTTGTGAAAATAATTTAAGGTCGTGAAAATGTATTAATTCTTAAGGTAAATTTGTTTTAGTTCAGTTCAGTCGCTCAGTTGTGTCCAACTCTTTGCGGCCCCATGAACCGCAGCACGCCAGGCCTCCCTGTCCATCACCAACTCCCGGAGTCCACCCAAACCCATGTCCACTGAGTCGGTGATGCCATCCAACCATCTCATCCCCTGTCGCCCCCTTCTCTTGCCCTCAGTCTTTCCCAATATCAGGGTTTTTTCCAATGAGTTGGCTCTTCACATCAGGTGGCCAAAGTATTACTTTCAGCATCGTCCTTCCACTGAATATTCAAGGTTGATTTCCTTTAGGATTGAATGGTTTGATCTCCTCATGAGCATACAAATGAGGTGTGATGTGCATGCACAAAACAACAGCAACAAATGAAAAAAGCAAAACTGAGGAGCATGTAAATGCTTGGTGGATTTTCTTGGTTTTTGAGGGGTTGTAGTCAACATGGTAGAAAAGATCATGATCAAGTTCTTTCAGCCCTACGTGAAGTGAAGTGAAGTTGCTCAGTCATGTCCAACTCTTTGCAACCCCATGGACTGTAGCCTACCAGGATCCTCAGTCCATGGGGTTTTCCAGGCAAGAATACTGGAGTGGGTTGCCATTTCCTTCTCCAATCATGCCCTACATAAGCAGGATACAAATAACCTGTTAGGACATAGTTATATTAATACTAGTGTAATTTGCCTTCTCTAAGTATCTACCACCTTAAAACCTGAAAATGCTTTCATTTCTAATTGTCAGTTACTCCCAGATGTGTTTTTCATGTGGTCCAAGGGGTGCTAGAACTACTAGTGGATAATTAAAAGTAATTATAAATATATTTCTATTACCCCTCCTACATTATCTTTGAATTTGTACCTTCTTTCTCATTCTTCATTCTGCAATTTAAGACCAGTCTTTCTTCCTAGGGTACTGGATCTCAACCCTGACTCATTAGTCACCTGGAAAGGTTTTTGGTTTGTTTTTTTATTGACGTTTACAATGTTGTGTTAATTTCTGCTGTATAGCAGTATGACTCAGTTACACACATTAGGGAGCTTTTTTAAAATACCAATTAAGTGTGAATCTCTCGGAGGTGGGCCAGGCATCTATTTTGTTAAAATTCCTCAAGGGATTCCAGCGTGCTGCTAATGTTGAGAAGCATTCTTGATCCTCCCCCAAGACCTTATGCCATCACTTATGTCTCCACAGTTTTCCTTTTCTTAGCTCTTCCTGGGAAAAGTGCAAGCATATCTGTGGCCTGTCCCTAAAAGAACATCTTAACCTTGAATTCTCCTTTAGCTATCACCCTTTCTTTTTTTTTTTCCCCTGGGTTTTTTTTTTTTCATTTATTTTTATTAGTTGGAGGCTAATTACTTTACAATATTGTAGTGGGTTTTGTCATACATTGACATGAATCAGCCATGGAGTTACATGTATTCCCCATCCCGATCCCCCCTCCCACCTCCCTCTCCACCCGATTCCTCTGGGTCTTCCCAGTGCACCAGGCCCGAGCACTTATCTCATGCATCCAGCCTGGGCTGGTGATCTGTTTCACTATAGATAATATACACGTTTCGATGCTGTTCTCTCGAAACATCCCACCCTCGCCTTCTCCCACAGAGTCCAAAAGTCTGTTCTATACATCTGTGTCTCTTTTTCTGTTTTGCATATAGGGTTATCGTTACCATCTTCTAAATTCCATATATATGTGTTAGTATGCTGTAATGGTCTTTATCTTTCTGGCTTACTTCACTCTGTATAATGGGCTCCAGTTTCATCCATCTCATTAGGACTGGTTCAAATGAATTCTTTTTAATGGCTGAGTAATATTCCATGGTGTATATGTACCACAGCTTCCTTATCCATTCATCTGCTGATGGGCATCTAGGTTGCTTCCATGTCCTGGCTATTATAAACAGTGCTGCGATGAACATTGGGGTGCACGTGTCTCTTTCAGATCTGGTTTCCTCAGTGTGTATGCCCAGAAGTGGGATTGCTGGGTCATATGGCAGTTCTATTTCCAGTTTTTAAGAAATCTCCACACTGTTCTCCATAGTGGCTGTACTAGTTTGCATTCCCACCAACAGTGTAAGAGGGTTCCCTTTTCTCCACACCCTCTCCAGCATTTATTGCTTGTAGACTTTTGGATAGCAGCCATCCTGACTGGCGTGTAATGGTACCTCATTGTGGTTTTGATTTGCATTTCTCTGATAATGAGTGATGTTGAGCATCTTTTCATGTGTTTGTTAGCCATCTGTATGTCTTCTTTGGAGAAATGTCTGTTTAGTTCTTTGGCCCATTTTTTGATTGGGTCATTTATTTTTCTGGAATTGAGCTGCAGGAGTTGCTTGTATATTTTTGAGATTAATCCTTTGTCTGTTGCTTCATTTGCTATTATTTTCTCCCAATCTGAGGGCTGTCTTTTCACCTTGCTTATAGTTTCCTTTGTTGTGCAAAAGCTTTTAAGTTTCATTAGGTCCCATTTGTTTATTTTTGCTTTTATTTCCAATATTCTGGGAGGTGGGTCATAGAGGATCCTGCTGTGATTCATGTTGGAGAGTGTTTTGCCTATGTTCTCCTCTAGGAGTTTTATAGTTTCTGGTCTTACATTTAGATCTTTAATCCATTTTGAGTTTATTTTTGTGTATGGTATCACCCTTTCTTATTTCCTTGTCTCTTCTAAGTTTCTTAAGAGTAATCAAAATTGGGTTAAACGTCTTCATCTCAATTTAGTTCAGTTTGGTTTTGTTTTCCATTCCCAGCTCTCTTCCTGAAATCAGCCTGCTTTCTACTTGGTCAATATTTGGTACATTTGGCCTTTCATTTTAAACCTCATGAAAATTTTTTTCTTCCTTGGAACGTGTGATATCACTGCCTCTGGTTCTCAGTATTTCTGTGTGTTGCATCATAATTACTTGTGTGAACTTTTGCTTCTTTACCTAACTTGAAGTGTTGGCATGGCTCCTTTCAGTCTGTACCTTCCCCCTGGACAGTCTCATCCATTCCAGTTTTGTTTTTTGCTCTACTTACACTGAACCAGATTATATTTCCAACTTTCACTTTTCTGCTAGGACTTCAAGTTCAGCATATCTGAAACTGAACTCATGATTTACCCCAATCTGGGAAGTTTTCTGCCATTTATTTTTTGAAATTTTTTTTTGCCCTGTTTTCTCTCCTAGAACTCCACAATTACTCATGTACTAGACTTTTTGAAATTGTCTCATGAATCCTTGAAGCTTTATTCATCTTTTTCAATTTTCTTAAATGAGATATAATTAACATACCATAAAATTCACCCATTTAATGTGTATGTTTCAGTGATTTTTAATTTTTTGTAGAGTTCAGTCATCACCACAGTCCAAGTTTAGAACAGTTTCATCAGCCCAAAAAGAAAACAGAACCATTAATAGTACTTTCCATCTTCCCCAGCCTTACACAGCCTACTTTCTTTCTGTCTCTGTAGATTTGCCTATTATGCCTTCATGTAAATGGAACCATACAATACGTTGTTGGCTTCTGTCACTTAGCATAATGTTCAATCTTAGTTTTCTCTCTTCCTCGGATGGAATGATTTCTGTTGATTTGTCTTCAAGTTCATAGACTTTTTCCTCTGTTCCCTCCATTCTACTCTTAGGCCTATCCATTGAATTTTATCATTTCAGAAGTTGTGGGTGGTGGTTCTAAAATCTCCATTTGTTTTGGTAAGTTCTGTTTGTTTCTCTGCTGAGATTTCTCATCATTTTCATTGATTGTCTCTTTATTTCACTTGACGTAGTTATATCTATTTTACAACCAGACCTAATAAATCAATATCTGGGTTGTCTTGAGGTAGACCTCTGTTGATTTCTTTTCTCTTGAGAAGGACTCATTTTCCTGGCTCTTTATATGGCAAATAATTTAAGATTGTACCCTGGGCTTTGGGAATGGTATGTTGGACTCTGGATTCTGTTATGTTGCTCAGAAAAGAGTTGGTGCACAGTTGCACTCATCTCACACACTAGTAAAGTGATGCTTAAAATTCTCCAAGCCAGGCTTCAGCAGTACGTGAACCGTGAACTTCCAGATGCTCAAGCTGGTTTTAGAAAAGGCAGAGGAACCAAAGATCAAATTGCCAACATCTGCTGGATCATCGAAAAAGCAAAAGAGTTCCAGAAAAACATCTATTTCTGCTTTATTGACTTTGCCAAAGCCTTGACTGTCTGGATCACAACAGACTGTGGGAAATTCTTTAAGAGATGGGAATACCAGGCCACCTGACCTGCCTCTTGAGAAATCTGTATGCAGGTCAGGAAGCAACAGTTAGAACTGGACATGGAACAACAGACTGGTTCCAAATAGGGAAAGGAGTATGTCAAGGCTGCATATTGTCACCTGCTTGTTTAACTTATATGCAGAGTATATCATGAGAAATGCTGAACTGGATGAAGCACAAGCTGGATTCGAGATTGCCGAGAGAAATGTCAATAACCTCACATATGCAGATGATACCACCCTTATGGCAGAAAGCGAAGAACTACAGAGCCTCTTGATGAAAATGAAAGAGGAGAGTGAAAAAGTTGGCTTAAAGCTCAACATTCAGAAAACTAAGATCATGGCATCTGGTCCCATCACTTCATGGCAAATTGATGGGGAAACAGTGGCTGACTTTTGGGGGCTCCAAAATCACTGCAGATGGTGATTGCAGCCATGAAATTAAAAGACGCTTACTCCGTGGAAGGAAAGTTATGACCAACTTAGACAGCATATTAAAAAGCAGAGACATTACTTTACAAATTACAAAGGTCATTTACAAATTACATTACAAAGGTCCATATAGTCAAGGCTATGGTATTTCCAGTGGTCATGTACAGATGTGAGAGTTGGACTATAAAGAGAGCTGAGCGCCGAAGAATTGATGCTTTTGAACTGTGGTGTTGGAGAAGACTCTTGAGAGTCCCTTGGACTGCAAGGAGATCCAACCAGTCCATCCTAAAGGAGATCAGTTCTGGGTGTTCATTGGAAGGACTGATGTTGAAGCTGAAATTCCAATATTTTGGCCACCTGATGTGAAGAGCTGACTCATTGGAAAAGACCCTGATGCTGGGAAAGATTGAGGGCAAGAGGAGAAGGGGACGACAGAGGATGAGATGGCTGGATAGCATCACTGACTCAATGGACATGGGTTTGGGTGGACTTTGGGAGTTGGTGATGGACAGGGAGGCCTGGGGTCACAGAGTCGGACACGACTGAGCAACTGAATTGATTGATTGATTTCAAACTGCATGGTCAAACCTGTAGGAAAGCAGTTAGTTCAGAAGATCAGATCTCAGTTCAGTTCTTACTGCTCATGCGTACACGGTTCAGGAGTCAGCCAGAGACGTGCACTAAGTATAAACACAGTATTAGGGTTTCCCATTCTCTGCCCTCTCCAGGGTTCCCTGCTGCTTCTTACAGCTCGCTTTGCCCCACTCTCCTTTTCCTAATTCCTCTAGCTCGAAAGGTGGTCTTTCTATTGGCACTTTAGCTGCCTGGTCCTGATGGTACAACTCTGGCTGCCCTCAAGGTAAAACCACAAAAAACTAGTAACTTACCGTAGGCCAGTCACTTGCTTCAGTGGTTGACTTCCTTCCAAAAATTGTGTGTTTTTGTTCAGTGTCTGTAGGGCCCTCAAGTAGTTTTTGTATTTTGACCTGAGCACTTACCAAATTAATCAGTCTACATTAGCTGCCAATTAATGCAGGTGGATTAACTTGATAAGTGCTCACTCATACAGGAAGCATCATTTTTTTGTTTAATTTTAAAGAGGAAAGCATGACAGGTAAATTGGAGTTCCTCTGTGTTTCTTCCTCCAATGTCACTGTCCTTTTTCCATCCCCAGAAGCAACTCCTTTCACAAATTTTATATTGATCTAGTTTATAATTTTATACTGAGAATACAGCTTGGAATTTCGGAGTGTGGGCTGCAGATGTATACCACCAAAAATAATCTTTGCAAGTTACTTATCCTCCCTATGCCTTAATTTGCTCATCTGTAAAATGGGGGTAATAATTCTCACTGAGGTGTTTTTTTAAAAGGATCATCTGTTAAAAAAAGGATAGTGTCTAGAACTTAGTAAGGACTCAGTATATTTTGGTTATTGCTTATTTATCATTATTCTTACTACAACTTTAGTATATAATATAGTATTTCATGTGGTTTTAGGAAAACTTACAGAGGTTTATTCTATCAAGTTTTTGCTCAATGTAAGCATTTTGAGTTCTAATACTTTCCCTTCACAGCTTTGTTTTCTCTTACTTGTGTTGAGCTATATATTTTATCATTTTTAGTCTCCAGTGCCAATTACAGTACCTAGCATATAATAGATACCCTTAGAACCTTATTAATAAATTGAAATACATGTGTCATTGACTGGCTTTGTTAACTTGTTGATAAACTATGTATGTGTCTACAGCTGTCTTCTGTACAGGCGGTAGAGATGGCAACATTATGGTCTGGGATACCAGGTGCAACAAAAAAGGTAATCCAGTTCCACTTTAATTTTGACAAATGTGGTATTGCTCCATAATAATTTTGAATGAAGGAATTGATGATTTCACCTGTCTACCACCAGGGGGCACAGGTTCATAATCCCTAATTCTTCTCTGGTTCTCAGGTTTTTAGTTCTCTCAAGTATTACCCTCCATATTTACCTTATGAACTATAATGCCATTTATCTAAATTATTAATGGAATTGCAATTATTAGTACATGATCTTTCATTTTAATTTTAAAAATTTGAGGACTTTAAAGAATTGGATTAAATTAAATTTAATTATACTCACATTGCCCCCTGATGCCTTAAGCAGAAAGCAGTGATCATATCAGAAAAAGAAATCACAACCCACTCCAGTATTTTGTCTGGGAAAGCCCATGGATAGAGAAGCCGGATGGGCTAGAGTACATGGAGTCGCAAAAGAGTCAGATATGCCTTAGCAACTGAACAACAACAAATTATTGTCTCCCTGCTTATATCATTTTTTAAAAAAATTATTTGCACTTTTTTAGAGTTTTTTTTAGACTTTTTTAGAGCAGCTTTAGATACACAGCAAAATTGAGCAGAATGTACAGAGTTCTCTGTGTGGATATACCCCCTGTCCTCACAGTCTCTCCCACTGTCAACATCTTGCACCAGAGTTGGACATGTGTTACAACTGGTGAACCTACACTGATACACCATTTTCACCCAGTGTCCATATGTACTTACTTAACATTTTGGTTCACTGTTGGTATTATACATGCTCTTAGTTTTGACAAATGTATAACTGGCATGGGACTGCCATTACAGTATCATACAGAGTAGTTTCTCTGCCCTAAAAATCCTCTGTGCTCCACCTAGTCATCATACCCTCCCTCCTAAACCCTGGCTATCACTGATCTTTTATACCATCTCCATGGTGTTGCCTTTATCAGAAGGTCATATGATTGGAACCCTAGAGTATATATAGCCTTTTCAGATTGCCTTCTCTTACCTAGTAAAATATATTTAAGGTCTGTTCATGACTTGGTAGCTCATTTTCTTTTTTTTAGTATGGAATGATATATCGTTGTCTACTTATACCACACTTTGATTCATACATTCGCCTACTGAAGGACATCTTGGTTGCTTCCAGATTTGGGCAGTTAAGAATAAAGCTGCTATAAATATCCATGTGCTTATTTCCTTTTTATATATTATAATCTCACACGAGATTATAGTACAGTGACCCTGCTGGCTTCTAATTTTTTACTAATTTAAAACAATATAATTTTGAGATCTTATGTATAAATGTTATAGTCAGCATAGGAATAAATTTCTGAACCCTAAACCAATTATGTTCTGAAAAAAATATTTTTCAGATGGATTTTACAGGCAAGTGAACCAAATCAGTGGAGCTCATAATACCTTAGACAAGCAAACCCCTTCAAAACCTAAGAAGAAACAGAATTCCAAAGGGCTTGCTCCTTCTGTGGTAAGGTTTTATAGCTGTGTACATGTGTGCAGATCTTGACAGCATCATAAGAGTCTCATTTTGGGGAATTTGTTGGGCATAAAATGAGAGTGATTCAGCTAGTGAGTGAAAGCCTTTATTTCCTCTTGATATTAGTAGTTTATTGTTTAATACTCGTTCAGTACCTACAGTACTGATTCTCAAACTCTAGGGTGCAGCGGAGTCACTTGGGAAATATGTTAAAAATTCAGTTTCCTGAAACTCATCCCTAGAGATCTCCATGCATGCACATCATCTACAGTAGAATAACTCATTAGGAGAGGGAGACGTGTGGTTTAAAAAGCATATTAAGTACCACAGTACCATATTCTGTAGGACAAAGGAATCCCTGTTGTTTTCATAATACAAAACTGCAGAACAGATGTGAGTTTTTTATGTTGTTTTTTAAAAAAAAAAAAATACTTGGCAAAAGATTTCAAAATATTTTGAGAAACATTGGGAAAAATACAAGTACCTGTTTAGCATTTTACAGTCAAAGTTCAAACAGTGCCCATAATATAGCTTTTTTCTTTAAAAAAAAAAATTATCAGTGTTTCTTAATTTATTTTTCCAGTATTCCTGGTCTGTAGGGTCTAAGTTAATATTTTGGGGATGTGTGGTTGCTAAAACATTAGGACTTAAATTACATTGGCCTGAATGGAAACTGACAGGGTTAGTATATAGTCTTTGGAGGCCAGATGAAGTTAAAATGAGTAACTTTTCAGACGTTTCATCAGATTCTGGGGCCAAGAAAACTTAACATAGATTAGGAGGTAAAACTCCACTAGCTCCTTTAAATTTTTCAGAGCATCTTTTATCTATAATTCTTAAGACACTCCTATATGATAACCTGGAAAGATGTCAGCATTTTATAGATGAAACATGCACAAGTTAAATGAGTTTCCTAAGGATACACAGTAGGAATGATTTTAAATATAGCCAGTAGATTTAGGTACTAAAATATTGTGTTAATCACCAGTTTTTTTTTCTTGAATGCAAGTCAGAGTGTTCATAGTATGATATAAGTTAATGTTTTGGTCATTTTCTTGCTAAAATTACTTGTTGATCTGCAGTATATGTTTGACTGGGATTGGAGGGGAAAGATTTAGTCTAGTTCAATTTAGGGGATAAAGACATCATTTTAGTGTCTTGGTCTCTTAATAGTGAAGATTGTTACACCCCAAGTAGGATTTCCTTCTTTTTTTTTTCTTCCTTGTGCTATTAGGATTTCCAGCAGAGTGTTACTGTGGTCCTCTTTCAAGATGAGAACACATTAGTCTCAGCAGGAGCCGTGGATGGGTAAGAAGAGTCTTTATTTCTTGGTTCTTTTGATGAGCTGTCTTTCCTGAACTGTGATGGAGAAGTCATCTAGTCCCATTATAATTTAATGTGTGTGCTTTTAACTTTCAACATAGTACCCAGCTGAGAAGAAGAACTCTAGATCACACTGGAAAATATCTAGTTATTAGGACTCTTGCTCAAATAATTAAATAATTGTCACAGCACATTGTCTAGCATGTAGGAGCAGCATTGGCACCTGCTGCTGCTGTTACAGAGAAGCTTGATGAGTAACTTGCTTGTGTGTGCCGCATAATTTAATCAATGGTTTCCCATTGTATATAAAAGATGTTTATATTATAGTGTAGTCTATTGTGTGTAAGATAGCATTGTGTCTAAAAAAGTCAATGTACAGATCTTAATTTAAAAGTATTTTATTGCTGGAAAATGCCAAAACAATTACAATAATAACGTCAAAGATCACTGATCACAGATCACTATAGCAAAAATAATAATGATGAAAAATTGAAGCATTAGGAGAACTACCAAAATGTGACAGAGACGTGAAATGAGAAGATGCTGGTGGGAAAATGCACTTATAGACTTCCCACAACCTTCAATTTGTGAAAAAATGGAATATCTGCAAAGCACAGTGAAACGAGATATGCCTATATTTTGGGTTTTATCTTCTCTAGTTTCAGTTCAATTCAGTCACTCAGTCGTGTCCGACTCTTTGCAACCCCATGAACCGCAGCACGCCAGGCCTCCCTATCCATCACCAACTCCCAGAGTCCATCCAAGCCCATGTCCATTGAGTCAGTGATGCTATCCAGCCATCTCATCCTCTGTTGTCCCCTTCTCCTCTTGCCCTCAATCTTTCCCAGCATCAGGGTCTTTTCCAATGAGTCAGCTCTTCACATCAGGTTGCCAAATTATTGGAGTTTCAGCTTCAACATCAGTTCTTCCAATGAACACCCAGGACTGATCTCCTTTAGGATGGACTGGTTGGATCTCCTTGCAGTCCAAGGGACTCTCAAGAGTCTTCTCCAGTACCACAGTTCAAAAGCATCAATTCTTCTGCACTCAGCTTTCTTAGTATCCTAAAAGACGGAACCTGAATCTGAGCATGTAGTTGGCATTTCAGGGAGTACTCTAACTAGATTCATGTTAAGGCCTAAGGACTTTCACATACTTTCTATTCATGATTGGTCTAAATTTTTGGCTTCCATATGAGTTTGTGATACTAATTGATTTTTTACTTTGTTGAAATTTAAGTTCATTGAGTATAGGGACTCTTTCTTTTTAAAATATTCTTCTTTGCCCCCTTTTTGCCCATTATATCTCCCAAGATATCCCTTCCTTCAAAAAGTTTAATTTAAAAATATGATGGCTTAATAAACTTAAGATTTCTGTTGTGTTTTCTAAACACTAAAACTCTTCTGTGGACCAAATTCTCAGGCACAAATGAAGGATTATCTAAAGGTTATTAGTTATATTTGTAAATGGCTTTCTTTGTGAAAGCTTTCTTTCCAAGGAATACTGCCCTTTTATAACCAAGCTTGTGTTTTCAAGTTGTCTACAAAGTAGATCTCGAAAATTAGGAGAATTATCCCAATAGTTGAAATGTAAAAATACTCTTCTTTCACAGGAAAAGTTGTTTAGACTGGATTTCTTAAAGAGTTAATGTATAGAGATACAACCGTAGGGACACAGTTTTGTACTTAATGATGTCAAAGGTTACAAGCGGAATGTTAAAGGCTTAGGAAGTGTTGTTTTTCTTTCCCTGAAAACAATGAAACAATGACTGTCGGCACTCAACCTCCGTCTTCCTTTTCCGCTCTCTCGAAGTAAACTCACGGCAACCCATCTGTGGGTCAGAACACATCTGTTTCCGTTCTGCTGGATTTGTTAGCCTGACATTGTAGACAAGAGTATGAGATAGTTCAATCTGTTTCCCAATGAAATATCCTCACTGTAGCTGGTTGATGTGCCAGAGGAATTAGATTAAATTCATTTCACATTCAAACGTAGTTGAAACTGATTGGTGTTGGAAAAGGACTACAAAATGACTATTTCTTCACCTTGATTTTTAGCATAATCAAAATATGGGATTTACGTAAGAATTATACTGCTTATCGACAGGAACCCATAGCATCCAAGTCTTTCCTGTACCCAGGTAGCAGCACTCGAAAACTAGGTAAGCCTTTGTATTCTGTAGGACCCTTTGGAGGGCTTTTTTGGATATGTAAGTTTTGTCAAAATTTTAAAATAAATATCAAGCTAGTTTTCAGCAACTGTTATTCTCAGTTGACTTGAGAAACTAGTATATGAAAGTATCTTTTTGAAGTTAAAAAACTCAGAAGAATAATTTTGGTTTGTAGAAATTTGGGGGAATAAGAATTCTGATGATACTTCTTATGAAATGATCTAAAAAGATCATTTTCACCTCCAGTGCTCTGTCATCAGCACTTGGCTAACTCATATTCCTTTTTCCAGGATACTCAAGTCTGATTTTGGATTCTACTGGCTCCACTTTATTTGCTAACTGCACAGATGACAACATCTACATGTTCAATATGACTGGATTAAAGACTTCTCCAGGTAGGATCTTAGTCATTCAGATTCTTTCCTGGAAAATAATATGGTTTTTTTTTCATTAATGATAATTTAATGTTGTTTGTTTTTTCTCTACTGAATTTATGAAGACATATAGGAGCTTTGGGGTCTTTGATTAGCTCCAGTGATTCATAGATGTACTAACCTTGTGATGATTTCACAAGTGAACAGAATCCTCCCTGTGGTGGCTTAATTTTAATCGCAAGTCTTTCCCGAAATTATGCCCCTTTAGGTGTACTTAGGATTATTTCAATATTTGTGGGATATAAAAGGATGTTCTGTTCAGCTTTTGTCCTGTGTGTGGGTTATTTGTTAAAATTAGGGGGCTTAGTTTTAAGCCCTCAAAATAGTTCCTACCTACCTCAGCCTTCTCCTTAATGTTGGACAGAGGCTATTTTATTTCTGGATGTTTTCCCTAATCTCACTGTTTTTTTCCTTTAAGAAAATTATAAGTGGAATATATAATTTATAAGTGGACTATAAAAAGCTTATACATTTTATATTTATATATATTACATATATTTATAAGTGGAATATATAAAGCTAATAAATGACATTTTAAAAAATTAGTTTCTCAAGCATACTCTCAAGAGGGTTAGAGTTACATCGTTTTAAGGACATTATCAATTGTTTAAGCAAGCTACATACTTATAACCTACCTATTTCTCATGTATAACTGTCAGAAAAAGATTTTTAATTCTATCACCAATCCCTAGAGCTACCCAGTTCCCACTAAAGTAAGATGCATTGATAAAAAAGAAATCTTGAAATAGTGCAGAATTTAGCTGGGTATTTACAGAAGTTTCCTAAGACTGACCCCAAGCCATTATTAGGACTTCAATACCTATGACAGTATCATACTGTCATTTTTAATGCCCTGCATTAGGTCTGATGTTGTCTAAACAAGAGTAAGAATGTTTGGAAAAGGAAAGAGGTTTTATAACTTTGCTTGCTGTCTCCTTGATTGAAATTAGAACTTGAACAACTCCTGATTTATTTAGTCATATAAAACAAATTCTTCAAAATTTTTCCCCAGAAGATGAAAGCCTAATTATATTACCAGATGTCCAAGAGCTTTTTCTATATCATTTTGTTATGTGTGACACCAAAGGGGGCCTTAAATTTAGTTGTTCTTCTGCCATCAAACAAATATGCCCAAGGCCACTTAACTAATAATTAAGTAACCTTTTCTCTGTGCTCCTGAAATTGTTTGATTGGCTCTCATATATAGATATAGGTTGGCAAATAACATATGTTCCTCAGAAATCGACAGATGTGTGTGTGAGAGAGAAATAGAGATCTAGTAATTGCTTGTCTTTTTCAAAACTTAAGGTCCTGAACTCAGTACTTGATCTTCTATACCTTTAATTCACAGCATTTTATTATACGAAGTGATGTTTATAAGGAAGCATCTGAAGCATCTTAATGAAGCATTTTAAGAGCCCAAATTGTCAACAATTAAACTAATTAAAGCCAGTATAGGTTTAGAAGGATTTTTTTCACATGGATTGAAGCATTTACTATGAATTTTATGTTGGCTTTCTTAGACCAGCAGAGGGCAATAAATACTTAAGAGTTTAGTGGAAAATTTGGTCTATAGTTTTCCATTCATGGCCAAGAGCTGAGAAAGATGAACAATTTTAGTTTTGGAATTATATTCAGAATAAAGGATCCTGTTTATTTTGTGAGGATTTATCTATCATAGTAACTCTATTATACGTGTATCTGAATTGATTCATGTCTTGCTTAACTTTAATAGTTGCAGTATTTGATGTGACAGTGTATTTGACATGCAGGGTTTTTCTTGAAGAGCTTTAAATACAAACTTTGTTTTTTTAATCTAATTTTTTATTCTAGCAAAAGGAAGAGATTTTTGTGAGTACTTATGGAAAGCTGTTAGTTCAGTTCAGTCACTCAGTCGTGTCCTACTCTTTGCGACTCCTTGAACTGCAGCACGCCAGGCCTCCCTGTCCATCACCAACTCCCAGAACTTACCCAGACTCACGTCCATTGAGTCAGTGATGCCATCTAACCATCTCATCCTCTGTCGTCCCCTTCTCCTCCTGCCTTCAATCTTTCCCAACATCAGGGTCTTTTCTAATGAGTCATCTCTTCACATCAGGTGGCTAAAATATTGGAGGTTCAGCTTCAACATCAGTCCTTCCAATAATAATTCTTTTTTCCCCCTCCATTAGAAGATTGCAGTGAAGTATTTTTTCCTTCCTGAATGTATCCTTAAATTTTCCAATGACCGAGATATTTTTTCTTTTATTTCCTGGTAGAGTTCTGATGCCTGAGGCCTCAGGTTTTGGTCTCCTTAGGATGAAATTAACATATCAAGCACAGTATGGTAGACTGGATATTGAGAGGTCTACCCTAACCTAGCTGAGGTATCTTACGTATGCACATATAGTTTACCTCATTGGCCACGTCTACTCTTCAGCCTACCTAAAGTCGAGTTTAAAGGTTACCGTGTCTCAGGTAGACTATCCGTAAATCTTAACTCTCCTTTCACTGATTTTTTACCCATTCATACAACAAATGTTTGAAGATTTCCTCTGTTCAAAGCATTATGAAGTCTGAAGTCTAGTGAGGAAAGAAAAAGATATCTGTGAAATACATCCTTAAGAGATTTGAAGTTTAAGAGGAAGAAAGACCAATGTTTAATACAATGGAAAAAAAAACCTAGCCTGGGGTGAAAAGAGAGGGTCTAACAAAGACATTTTTACTGAAGGATTAGACACCAACTCTGTTCTTCCTTTAGGAATATTTTTTGTCACTTTCTTCTCTATAGCTAACTCCATACCAAGTATTTGGGCTTAGATCATGAGATTGGGTCTAATATAAAGCCTTCCTAGGATTTCCTTTCTTTTTCTGCCAGTGTCCAGTTCTTTTTTATTTGCTGACTTACTTGACCATCTGCTTCATTAGTCAACACATTAGTAAAACTTACTAGGATATGTATACTATCTGCATTTATTTGAAAACTGGAAATAAAAAGAACCAAGTAATTTGATTTTTTTCCTTCTGGCAGTGGCTGTCTTCAATGGACATCAGAACTCTACCTTTTATGTTAAATCCAGTATTAGTCCAGATGACCAGTTTTTAGTCAGTGGCTCAAGTGATGAAGCTGCCTACATCTGGAAGGTAAGTTACCAAACTTTAGCGTTTCTATATCAGATGTTTGGTAAAAATTGCTTTTTGCCTCTTAATACAGCCAAAACTTCACTCTGACTGTGACAATATATCACACTTTCACAGTACGCTTCTCAGAAATCGAAATCCATATCCTCCAGCAGATTTACAGATTATGAGGAAGTTGAGAATTCAGAAGACTGGAAAGACTCTTAAATACTTTGTCCTGCTTCCTGGAAAAACATGCTGTACTGCCTTACTGCCCTGTGTTTTCAGACTCATAAAATTTTGTATTAATTTGGTATAGTAATATAGTACAGTATTTGGATCCTAGAATCCTACACCCCAATCATCCATACAACCTTGCACAAAACACTCATTCAAAAATATTCATGTAATAATTGTATTTTTTACTCCTCTCTAACTGGCTAGTTGTCAAGTTATTAAAATGTGGCTGCTTTGTCAATTTTGTATTTCTTTAATAGCATTATTTATTCATTTATTTATTTTACAGATTCCCTGTTTCTGTTACACAAATTTATAATTTTTTGTTTTTACATTTTAAATAGTGGTTCTAAAGCAGCTACTATAGGCTAAGAAATTTAAAGCTATATTCATTTGAAGTCAAGCAGAGAAAATTGAAATACAAGTAGCACCTGCTAACCACTGGAAAATGACTCTTGTGGAATAATTAATTATAGAAATGTCTGAGTTCAAAGAAAAAGAGCATTGAGGTGTTTTCCTAGGGCTAGAAATAAATGATTGCCCTATAATTTCATAAATGTCATAGACATTGGTGAAATAAATGATCAAAGTTTATTGATTTTAGATTTTAGAATCATAGTGACTGAAACTTCATAGACCTGTAGGTTCAGTATTATTAAATCCCTTTTCAGGAGACAGTTGTATCATCTTTAGTCCTGCCAACTTCCAGGAAGTCATATCTTCAATGCAGGACAGGGATAGATCCTATCAGATATGAGGCATAATTCTTCAGCTTAATTTCAACTAGTCCTGAGGGAGGTACTAAAAAATGATTAAATGTAAAAAAGTAACACTACCTTCTCAAAAGCTTTAGTAACAATAACCTTGATGATCACAGGGTGGAGATATTGTTCTATCCAAGATGCTTTTTTGTTGACCTTGCCTCTTTTTCTTCACACACACCTACTGAATTTTAAATGAAAATTTTCTTAGAAAATATATACTTGAGACCCTCATCTTATGATAAGAGTTTTACATAACTACTTGTCTATAAAATTCTTCTTACTTGAGCTTTAAACTTTATGTGACTAGCACTAATGTTTCTGTTTCATAATCTGGTCTTATCCTGCATATTTATTATCTTTTGGTTTTTCCTTCCCTCACTATCTTACCTACATTCCTTTTTCTGCTTTGGTTCCCAACTTAGCTAGAGGATTTTATTCCTACCAAGGTCAGTATCTTTTAAATTTTTTTTCTTAAAAATAAAATTTCAAACATACCAAAAAACATAATAAAGGATTATGCAAAAAGCAATTAGGCACTGATCATATTTCAAAATCAGTTTTGTAATTATATATATAGTTATGTGTATGTGTATATGTATAGTTTATTGCCAGTACTTTTGTTTGTTTTCTGGCTTTGTTTTGTTTCTGTTTTTTTAATTGCCAATTTCTAAAGTTCCTCTTAGCTCTAGTACAAAGGCTTGCTTTTTTTTTTTTTTTGGTTCCAGGAAATCTGGGTTGAGGGATGCTTCCTCTCCGTAAAGACAAGCAGTAAAGATACTTGGCTGTTCATTAGTAACACATTTTCAAACATCCAGTCAGTGGGTATCACACACATGGGTGACCCTTTCTGAATTCTAGGCTGGGTCACATGTCGGTGCTGAGTGATGTGGTTCAGACATGATGTTCTCCTGCCTGTCCACACATAACTCAGTGTGCAGGTTCTGATATTTGAGATCTTGGCAAACTTACTGCTCCTAAAATTGAATTTGCCTGGTGAGGTGGCTCAGTTTCTCTTTTCCATGGTAAGAAAAGGAGGGTGGGATGTAGTGTGTAATTTAAAACCAGTTGCACACAAGCTGAGTAGTCAGGCCATTAGTTCAGCATTCTCTCAGGTGTAAGGATTTTCCTATGCCAAAAAAGCCCATAGGCACAAGAAAATAGGGTGAAAGAATGGAGTTTTAGATCTCAAGGCAGAAGAGAATGAATGGCCTTCCAGTCCTAACTACTGCCCAGCAAAGAGGAGATGTAATTTAGTTAGGTTTTCTGACACTGAAGCCCAAGAATAAAAATATTTAATATTATGTTTTTTTCTTATTAAATTTCCTATCCCTTGTCCTACCCTAACCCCTGCCCCCCCTTCCCTGGTTCATTTCTGATAGAGCCACTGAATAGTATTGAAGTGGTTATAAATAAACTGATTTGGCACCGTCATTCTACCGCTGACTGGCGAAACATTGAGCCTGACACTTTAGGAAGTGTAAATGATCTCATGGCAGAAATGAAGATTAGGTTTGGTCACTAACTGAGCAGAGTAAGGAGGTTTTTTGAGGAAAGGTGCTGATCTTTTTTGCCTGTTCAAGTATACAGAATGTTTTATGAGGTCTGTAGACTAGGGCCAGTTGCTTCTAAAGGTACCTTCATTGTTCTGAGAGTTTTACCTTAGGAATTTCTCCTGCCTTGAGTTAAGCCTTTATTCTATAACAACTAAAATTTGTAAGAGAAGACATTTTTTGTGTTTTGACCTTTCCCAGGATGCATAGATGTAAAAGTCTCTTGGACTTAATAGTCTTCTCTTTCTATTTAAAAATAGAGGGAGGTTTTCAAAAGTGAAATCATGTCATTATAATAATACTTTTATTATAACTATTATAATGAATATTATAATGAAGTGACAATAAATAGAAATATATTTGAATAAGAATGAAAGATTTAAGTCACCTGAATTTCATTAGAAGAAATTAATCTTCTTTGGAGTAGTCATCAAATATACTTTACCATACTGGGATAGTCCGCAACTGTGAAAACACTTGTTACTAACATTCATAAAAACTTGTTGGACATAAGCTCTCATTCCAGCCTACAACATGCCCTTTCCTCCACTTTTTCTTTTAAATTGAGATAGAATTTGAATACTGTAAAATTCACCATTGTAGTCATTTTAAAGTGTACAGTTCGGTGATTTTTTTTTTTTTTTGTATAGTCACAGTATTGTGCAACCATCTCATCTCATTCCCAGACATTTTTATCACTCCCGAAAGAAAGCCCATAACCTTTAGGAGTCACTCCATCCCTCCCTTCCCCCAACTTCTGGCAACCGCTAACCTGCATTCTGTCTCTGTAGATCTGCCTATTCTGAACATTTCCTATAAATGGAATTATATATAAACATGATCTTTTATGTCTGGCTTTGCTTTCATAAGATTTATCCATTTTGTTATATCAGTACTTTATTCCTCTTTATGGAGGAATATTCCATTGTATTCCATTGTAGACCTTGTTTGTCTATTTATCAGTTGATGGACATTTAAACTTTTCCACTTTTTGGCTTTTTAAAAAAATTATTTATTTATATATTTGGCTGCATCCGGTCTTAGTTGCAGCATGCAGGATCGTTTGTTGCATCTCACAGACTTCTCTCCAGTGTGGCGTGTGGACTTGGTTGTCCTTCAGCATGTGGGATCTTAGTTTCCCCCCCAGGGAGGAAACTGATGTCCCCTACATTGGAAGGTGGATTCTTAACCACTGGGCCACCAGAGAAGTCCCCACTTTTTTGACTTTATGAACAGAGCTACTATGAACATTCATGTACAAATTTTTGTTTGAATATGTCTTCAATTCTCCTGGGAATGTATACCCAAGAGTAGAATTGCTGGGTCGTATGGTAACTAATTCTATGTTTTTAACTTTTTAGGAACCCTCCCCTCGCTTTTAATGCTATGTAAGATACCTGGTTCATGGCAATCATTCAATAAATGCTGACTTCTATTGTTTTTATTCCTGCCTTATTATCAAATTATAAAAAATTTTTCCAGCAGGTCTGTCTTTTGGGTTTTTTTTTTTCCTCTTAAATCCTGTAGATAAATGCAGAAATCTACATATATTCTATTGGTGGGCATTTTTTTTCTTGACATTTATTTTAATCTTCGATATAGACACTCAGGTTCTCCTAGGTATACGTAATGTCTCAGAAACTGAGGAGGGGGCGGTACCGTGAGATGATGAGCTAGAAGCAAGAAGCAAGTAAATACATGGAGTAAAATAATATGTTGTTACCCCGGAGGGTCAGAAGGACATAGGATTTCCTCTTTTAATTTGCTATTACCCATCCTTCTTGGGTCTTGGATAAAGAGAAACTTTGTAGGTTGGGACCATTGAGAATTTCTGTGACTGTTGAGATCATTAGAGTCTATCTTGAAAGCCTTTTCTAAAATCTGCCACCTTGTGAGAGAATGAGTTCTGTGGGATTGTAGGAGTAGGCAGCCAGTGAGATCCTTTTAGAGCTCAGAGAAAAGCCTCCTTTTCTGTTAAACTTTAATTAATCCAGCAAGGCAAATCAGATTCTGCTCTTTATCTTCTTTGGCTTTTTGAATCATTACATATGTGCCGTTTAACCCAGGAGAGGAGTAGTGATAATTGAGTTGGCTACCTCATGAATCAGTGTGTCAGATCTCTTCACTACAGTCTGAGGAGTCCATTAAGTTACTTAGTCATTCTTCCAAATATTCTTCTCAGAGTGCTGCCTCCTTCATATGAATGAACAATGATTAAGAGTCTCAGGTAAATGAGGAGAGAATAATTTCTCCTCTTCAAGTACATATGCTAATAATAGCTATGTGAGTCTGTGCTCTTTGTGTTTTGCTGATTAATGCCCATGGCCTCTGACAGGGATTGACAGCTCTTGAATGAGTCAGCCATCAAACGCATATCACTAATAGCATCCAGTGAGGGGGAAAATATCATTCTTAGTCACCTGTGTAGTACTGCACAATGTGACCCTTCTTTTGTACATTAAAATGTGACAATACTTAACTTGAAAATTTAGTTTCTTTAAGCAAATGAACTGAAAATAAAATTTCAGAGAAATTTTTTTTTTCGCAAAAAAAATACCAAAGTGCCGTGTAGAATATAGTTTTTCCCCCTTTAAAATGAAGGAGTACAACGTTCGGCTTTCATAGAAGTCAGTGAGTTCTTTTGGAAGAAAGACCATCCCCTTGTCCAAAGAGATCTGCTACCATTTCTGAAGTACCTTCAGGATTTAGTAAGTGCGGTGTTCCTGGAAGTAGCTGACTAGAGAAGATCTAAAATTTAGTCTAGGTTCCACTCGAAGTGTTATACCTAGCCGCTGAAACTCACCCTTTCAGTCTTGAATTTTAATCAAAATACGTATAACTAAGTAGTCCTGATTTGAAATAAGACCTGTCCTGGCATCTTACCTCATACTGTTTACTTATTCTGGCTGTTTTCCTTCTGTTTTTTCAGATTAATTACAGAAATACTTTCATTGCCCATTGGGTCTCTTTTTCTGAGCTATAACTAGGCATGTCTAGGGATTTTTGGTAACAACTCTAAAGCTATCTAAGATACAAGTATGGATAAATTTGAAGCCTCTGTCTGGAAGACCTAACACTGCCCTGCTGACCTGTTTGTTTTTGACGGTGTGATAGGTCTCCATGCCCTGGCATCCTCCTACTGTGCTCCTGGGTCATTCTCAAGAGGTCACATCTGTATGCTGGTGTCCATCAGACTTCACAAAGGTTTGTAAGCGAATCTCTGTGTCTGGTTTAAAAGATCACAAATTTGTAGATTTTCCCAATATAGACTTTTATGTTTAAATAAACATTTAAAGATCTAGAGGCCATCCAGGATTTATATCATCATTAATCACACATTCTGTTTTTTTCTACCAAGTGGATTTCTTAGTTCTCTAAAGTCATTCCTTTCCTAAACATAGAATTTAAGTTTTTAACGTTAGTAAAATTTCATCTTAAAATTAAGGTGAAAAGAAAATCTAAAGTGAAGAAAACTAGTATTTCTGACTATGTATGTATTATTAATGTGTATTAAAAGTAATGGCTTGACTGTTCTTCACAGACCAGTTTGGATTCTCACATGCCTGAAAAGTGCTTACTGTGAAGTCTTAAAATGTTTGGCTATCTGTGACTAAACTATGGAAGAAGTAACTCTAAACTGTTATAGACACTCTGAAAAGAAGAAAATATACTGACTTTAAAATAATTTTTTAATAGTGATACTTTAAACAAATTTAAAAAACCTGGAAGGCAGAAATCCCAGAAACAATAAATTCCACATATATATAGGGATTTCATATAATAGTGTCCCTGGTTCCACTCACTCTCCCAGCCCCCCACCTTTGGTCTCTGGGTTACTTTGAATTTACCGGAAATGTTCCTTCTGTGGAGAGTTCCATTTCGTCTATTATGTCCTGAAGGTTTGTTGCCTATTGTCCCTATCTGTTTTTCTATCTTCTAGAATCTTCTCATGGTCTGATCTACTCAGGACATCCCTGCTGGCTTTCAAGTACTACTATGGATTTGCTTTTATTTCTGTATCCCTGTATAGCCATTTCTGTGATGAACTCATGATAGACTTTTTTTTTTTTAATTATTGCTTTAATCACCAATAATTACATCCCAGTGACATTTTCCCTCTTAAGTTTCCATGTGATTTCCAGTGAAATATCTGCTTTTAATAAGGAATTTTATATCTTCATAGAACTTGAAGATGAATTTTTTTCAAATTACTCAGTTAATCATGTCATTTTTCTCCATCCATTGTATATTGTCCTTATCTCTATACATAGAAAAGACTCAAAGGAAGTAGCAGGACTGTTTTCCCATATTCATTTAACAACCGCCTTTTCAAAAGGGTCTTTGAAATAATTTTGTCCCTACCCTAGAATTAGGAATGTAAATTACCCACTTTAAAGAAAAAAGGTTTAGACTTTGAAATTGAAAAAACTTGGATTTAAATTCTAGCTCTGAGCTGGGAGAAAGGGATAGTTAGGCAGTTTGGGAAGGTCATGTGCACACTGCTATATTCAAAATGGATAACCAGCAAGCACCTACTGTATAGGACATGGAACTCTGTTCATTGTTATGTGCCACCCTGGATGGGAAGGGAGTCTGGGGGAGAATGGATACATGTGTATGTATGGCTGAGTCCCTCACTGTTCACCTGAAACTGTCACAACATTGTTAATCGGCGTTACCCCAATACAAGATAAAAAGTTTAAAGTTTGAAAAATAAATGAACTCTAGCTCTGCCACTGAATTGTGGTGACCTTGGGCAAATAACTTTATTCTTGTTTTGTCAATGAGGTTATTTGAGTGTCAGGCTTTTCTATTATGAGAATTAAATAAGATAATATTAATTTTCAGACACTCAGACTTAATAGTTGCTCTGTAAGTAACAACTAGATAATGGACTATAGAACAACTGGGGATCCCAGGCATCACTTTGAGCGGTTAAATATGTGTCTCTTCTTTTGGCCTCCCAGTAAGGAAAGGAAAAAGCTGCCAGCCCCTTGGGGGCCAAGTCTTAAGAGAACGTGTGTTCATTTTTTCTCTCTCTTTAGTTACTGAAATAGAGAAATTATATAAACAAATGCTAGGGAACAGCTCTGGTACCAGTGGCCATTTGCCACAAGCTCTTCAAGCTGGACTTTCTCTGCCATAAAAGGCTTGGGACCAAGATCAGGAACGGTCAGATATTTTTAAAGGGGCAAAGGTTATTTTTAACTTCTTTCAGGCTAGTGAACTTGTTGTTTTCCCAGATTGCTCCTTTACCTATCTGAAAAAGAATCTTAGGGAATGGTTTCATTCTACTTGTCACAGCATACTAGAGTCATGGGCTAAGTCAGATCTTGGGAGTGATCCCATTACTTGCAATAAGCCAGAACTTGAAGAATTCTGAAGAAAGTCATATAAATTGAATGTCAGTGACATCACACTGATTAATCATGTAAGAGAAAAACGACATCGTAATTATGTATGTTTTGTAGTTATACAGAAGGTGATTATGATTTGCCCAACTTCTTGAAAATAAAATGAAATGAACCTGGTTTTATAGTAGAGCTTTAGGTTAGCTGAGAAATCACTGGTTACAAAGTCATGCCCGCAGAGTGTATATAAAGAAGAAACGAAAGGATCCACTTCTTTGGAAATCTGGAATGATTTCTGAAAGCAAAGAATGAAAGTATCTGACCTTTTAGATAGCATTTTCTATATCAGAGAGAATAATTCTCTAGTCATGAGCCGTTAAAGACATGTCTACTTTTTACTTTGTTGTGAATCTTTGGTTGAAACTTACTAACTCCCTTTCTGGTTCTCTGTAGATTGCTACTTGCTCTGATGACAATACACTGAAAGTCTGGCGCTTGAATAGAGATTTAGAGGAGAAATCAGGAGGAGATAAACTCTCCATAGTGGGATGGGCCTCTCAGAAGAAGAGAGAGGTGAAAGCCGACCTTGGTAAGGATTCCATGCATTTTTCTAAGTTCTTTTATGTTTTTATTGGTTTAGTTCTGCAGTACAAAATGATGAGCTAGATTTGATCTTATTTTAGTATGTTTTTGAAGGCAAGCACCATCTTACTGACATTTTTTTAAATATATATTTTCTGAACACTATGTTTATTATCTACACAAGGCACTGGAATACACTGGTAGATTTATTTCTTTAAATATCTGTTGGACATCTACTGTGTGCTAAGCACTGTTCTGATTTGCTGTGGATTCTGCAGTAATCAAAAGAATCAAGAATCAGAAATGAAGCTTACATGTTAGTTTGAGTCAGTAAACAAGTTAAATAAAATTTGCTTGTTAGGTAGTAATACGTGGATTAGGGAAAAAGGAAAGAAGGAATGGGAGAATAACAGCATACTGTTAAAAATTTTAAATTAGGTGCCCATAGAAACCTCAATGAAAAGATGGTGCTTGAGTACAGAAAGTGAAGTAGTAAAGTGGTAAGTCATGATATTTTTGAGAATGTTTCTGGTGGACAAAACAGCAAGTGCAAACCCCCTGAAGCAGGAGCAGACTTGGCATGTTTTGTGTTCCTCAAAGAGGCTGATGTAGCTGTAATCCCTGTGGCTAAAGCAGGCAGAAGAGAGGACAGGAAATAGTAGTAGAAAATAAGGTTCTTGTACAGTTTTCGCTTTTATTTTGATAGACAAAAAACTGTTGGAGGGTTTTGAATAGAGAAGTATACAATCTGACTTTTCTTGGTCATTCTAACTTCTGTGTTGAAAACAAATTGTAAGGGGATCAGGGTAAAACTGGAAGTTAATTTAAAAACTTATTGAAGTAACCTAGGAAACAATGGTGGTGACTTGGACCAGAGAGGTAGCGGACAATACAATTTTTAGAAGTCTTCAAGTTCCGGATATGTACATGATGGAGGCAACAGAAGGTTCTGTGGGACCAGACGTGGGCCGTGAGGGAGGCTATCAAGGGCACATCAGACGTGGGATGTGAGGGAGGCTATCAAGGGCACGTCAGACGTGGGACGTGAGGGAGGCTATCAAGGGCACGTCAGACGTGGGCCGTGAGGGAGGCTATCAAGGGCACGTCAGACGTGGGCCGTGAGGGAGGCTATCAAGGGCACGTCAGACGTGGGCCGTGAGGGAGGCTATCAAGGGCACATCAGAGCTCTCGGCTTGGGAAGCTAGGGTGCAGTGACCGTTAACCTCTGTGGGAATCACTGCAGGAGGAGCGGTTCGAGGGAACAGCTGGTATGTTGTTTGATATGATTTTTAGATATCTAAATGGGGATGTCAAAGAGGTGGTTAGATGTTTGATTCTGCAGTTCAGGGCTAGAGTTGTAAATTTGGGATTTATTATCATATAGGTAAAAGGCAGCTATATATGGAAAAGAGAATAAGTCTGGGGTCTGAGCCTTGGAGCACCCTAATATTTAGAAGTTGGAGAGGTGAACAGCAGATACAACCAGAGAAGTAAGAGAAAAACAGAATATTGTATAAAGTAAGTAAAGGGAAGAGAGATCAATTTGGTTGAATGTTTTTGGCATGCCAAGTAAGATGAGGGCTGAAAACTGACCTTTGGATTTGGCAGTACCGGGGTTATTTAGCAACCTTGCTGAGAGCAGTTTTTGGTGGCGTGTCAGTGGCCTGGTTAGTGTTGTTCAGGAGGATGGGAAGAGAGGAGGCTTTTTCAAGGAATCTTGCTAGAAAGCAAAGAAGACAGGAAATGGTAGTTAGAGGATGAAGCAATGTTAGTTTGTTTTTAGTGAGAATATAGCATTTTGTATGTGATTAGAAGGATCCTCTAGTCCAGGAGAAAACTGATGCAGGGAAATTTGCTGGAGCGGTTTTCTTGAGTGAGGGGATGACCTCGAATATATAAGATGAAGAGTAGGCCTATGTCAAGGGTGTGGATTGTTCATCCACAGTGATCAGAAAGAAATACAGTCACAGTGAAGGTAGATGGATAAGTGGGAGGGTCAGAACTTGTGGAAGTTTTCGTTTTCTTAGTGACGTTGGAATCAGGATCATCAACTGGGAATAAGGATTAGAAGAAGAGGTGATAGAGATTTGAGGAGGGAAAAGAAAGTCTGAAATAGTCACATAGAGAATAGAGAGCAAATGGACCAGGGAAATATGATTGTTGAGTGAAGAATCAACGTGAGGCTAGCACTCATTCACTGAAAATGAGCAGTCAGTATGGCTGTGTGTCTGCTACACAAGGACAGGCAGGCTGTAGGTGGAAAAGTTGGTTTTAATCAGGGGTGTGGTTTAAATCTGCGAGTATGATGGAGTGAGTGGAGGGCCAAGGGAGTTGAGGATAGATACGCTATCGGAGTTAAACTGGGTAAGGAGAGAAGTGAGGATATAGTAGGGCTGAGGGTAGAAGTGGTAGGATCAATGAACTGAGGGTCCCCGGGGGATGAAGAATTGTTGGCACTGGAGTGCTAAAGAGAACTGGGAAAATAGGTGGTGGTTGAAATTGAGATAGTGGAGGATTTTAGTAACAATGGAGGTACTGTTAGTAATAAGGCCAAGAAATAAGTGAGTGAAAGGACAAGGCTATTATAGAAGAAGAAGGTCAAGAAAATGAGAAACCAGGATATTGAAAAGATCATGAATGTGGGTTTTATAATAACTGTGAACGGACAGGTAGAGTTAAAGAGAGTGACAGGGAATCGAGAACAGAAATCTAAGCACTGAGCCAGCCAAAGGGAATCCAAATGTTATCAATAGATGGTCATAAACTTGAAATTCAAGCTTAAAACTTATGTCAGCCGTCAAGGCCTAAGGTAATGAGGATTTGAGGGTAAGAATATATGCTCATTTTTCTAATGACTTAATTGTTTAGCCTCTTATAAGATACCTCAAGTGTAACTAAACTCCAGAGGAGTCTTTCAGTCTAAGTCTACTTCTATAAAGTGTTTGATGCGTTTAATTTTGGTTTCTGCTCTCTTTAAAAAAAAATGTTTTTTTTAAGTGTTGTTACTTTAACAAATCAACTAACTCTACAGGGCTAAATAAGGTAGATAGCATTCTCCAGATATCCTACCATAGTTCCCTTTTCCCAGGGGTCACAACTTCAAATCTTTTAGCTAATTCTTTGATACTTATTCCTATATCTCTAAGTAATATTTGTGTATTTCTGTCTCTTGGGATTTTCTGTTGTTGCTTCAGCATTATCTATTGACATCTTAGACTGTGAGATGAGCACTTAGCTGTTTCGTATGTCCCCATGATTACCAAACCTCTACACACTCAACATTTCCCTAGCTTCCCAACATAGGGTCATGATTTTGGTTAGATTGAGAGTTACTATTATTACTATCATTATATTTTCTATTCAGAATTTAACTATGTGGTAAATAGTTGTTTCTTTTTATTTTCTATACTTTTTTTTCCCCTTGAGACTTAAAAATATGTCAAGATATATTCACATGCCACAAATTCACCTGTTGATACAGTCCAGTGTTCTTCAGTATATTCAGAGTTGGGCAGTCATCAACATAATCTAATTCTAGTCTATTTTCAAGACCCAAAATAAGGGTTCCAGTGTCTCCATAACCTTGCCAACACTTGTTATTATTCCTTTTTTTTTAATTATAGCCATCTTACTGAGTGTGAAGTGGTATCCCACTGTGGTTTTGATTTGTACTGATATTTTCATGATGGCTTATGATGTTGAATATCATGTGCCTATTGGCCATTTGTAAATTTTCTCTGGAAAAGTGCCTATGCAAATAAATCCTTTGCCCACATTTTAATTGGGTTATTTGTCTATTGTTTTTATTGTTGAGTTTTATATATTCTGGATATAAGCCCCTTGTCTTACATGTAATGATTTATAAATGTTTTCTCTTATTCTGTAAGTTGTTTTTTCTCTTTTTGTAATTTGTGCTTTTGATGTTGTAGCTAAGAAATCATTGCCTAATCCAAAGTCACAAAGATCTGTATTTTACATCTGTATTTTCTTGTAGGAGTGTTTTAGTTTTGGGGCTACAGTTGATTTTGCGTTTATTTTTGTGTATGGTATGAGATAGGTAAGGGTCCAAATTCTTTTGCATGTGGATAGCCTACATTCTCAGTATCATTTTTCAAAGAGACTGTTCTTTACCCCATTGAATTTTTTCGGCACTCTTATCAAAAATCAACTGACCATCAATGGTTCATTTCTGGAGTCTCAATTCCATTCCATTGATCTGTAAGTCTGTCCTTATGCAGTTACCACATTGTCTCGATTACTGTACCTTGTGGTAGGTTTTAAAATCAGAAAGTCTGAGCCCTCCAGTTGTCTTCTTTTAAATTTTAAGATTGTTGGACTATTCTGGGTCTTACATTTCTATACAAACTTTAGGACCAGCTTGTCAATTTCTGCAGAAATAATCAGCTGGAATTCTGTTAGGGATTGCATTGAATCTATATATCAGTTTTGGGAGTATTGCCATCTTAACAATGTTTTCTTCTGATTCATGAACATGGGATGTCTTTCTGCTGCCTTGTCTTTAATTTTGCCTCCTAATTTTGAAAAAAATAGAAGAATTATATAAGGAAAAAGTCATCAGCCTCCCCAACACTCATACACAATTTTAGTTAACATTTTGACTTATTTTTTAGATTTTTACCCCTTTATCCATAGAGATTTTCTTATTAACAGAGTCATGTTACGTGTACATTTGGATTTCTTGAAGATTTTTTCACTAAACATGATATTCTAAGCACTTTCCTTTCTATCTTTTTAGCAAAACATTTAAATGTTCCATAGTTTACCTAGCTTTTCTCTTGTAGTTAAACATTTTATTTCCAGTGTCTGGGGGGGAGGGGGGTTTTCTAAATTTAGGGTCTTCATTTCCCATTAAAATAGATTCCCAGAGGTGAAATCTCTGTGTTAATGACTATAAACATTTTTGAAGAAAAATATGTTTTCTTTTAACTAGGTATTTCTAGTGTGTCATTAATTATTCTTAGTTTTGGAAGCTAAGTCACAAAAAAGTTACATATGTTGATCAAATTTGTGCCATATTAATAACATTTAGCCATTATTAAGTATTAGCATAGTTGTTTTAAAGACCTACTTGTATTATCTCATTTATTAGTAATTCCCCAAACAACCAAACCTGAAGCTCAAGGAACTTAGATTTGCTTAAAGTCACCCAGCTGTGAAGTTACAGTAGAACCAATTCAAACCCTTGCAGTCTGATTCTAAAGCTCTTGCCTGTAGTACCGCCTCCTTTAGAACCCAGCACAAGAGTTTAGATGAAGACTGGTCCAGGAATTAGACCTAGATTTCTCTGTTTCTGGGTCATGCTAGAGTTACCCTGAAGAGCACCAGAGAGCAGCAGCTCGACACAGGGACCAAAGGCTGGTGCACTGGCCATTCAGCTCCGTAAGCCAACTCCCAGCCAGTTGGCTGTTGCTAATCACACTGCCATTTTGAAAACTGCATTCCTCTGCTTGCCCAAGCCTCTAATTGCCACCCCAACCCTTCACTGCTGTCCTGGATTGCCTGTCTTCTCTTTTGGCCCTTTTAACTTACTAACTGGCAGGCCCTAAATCGCAACACACAGCCCCATTCCCTTCTGTCCTACTTTTCCCAGTCAGCACCTGCTCCAAGACTTGCTATTCCTTCACTGTTTCAGCCAGCGATCTCAGCACTGTCAGGCCAAGGGGTTCTCTATCCTGTCTTTGCATCAGAACCACTTGTGGAGCTTTTAAACAATTTGTATACCTCAAGAAATTGTTAAATACGCCTAGGGTAGGGACCAAGTACCTGTATTATCATAAAGCTCCAAATGAGTCCAATATGCAGCCATATTGAGAACCTCTGGTCTAAGTATCACTGAGTGAAAAGACGATTATCTTAAAAAGAAGGAATGTTAGCTGTTCTATCTCAAGTGCTTGCTGTAGACTTATAAGTCAAACACAGTACTTACAGAATCTGTTCTTTGATGCCTGGAACTTGACCCTCATCCTGTCAGCAGTAATGAAATTTAACAAACATTGTTTAATAATTCCTTGCTAGGAACTACAGCGGCACTAGACCTAAAAATGAATAAATCATTATCACTTGCCCTCTGGATGCTCGTAGTCTAATCCAGGAGGCAGAGCTACAAAAACTATAGTATATTGTAAACATTTCGCCCAGCTATGTAAACAAAAGGCTTTGAGAACTTGCTTCCTATGGGAGAGGAGGAAAGACGTTTGTGAAATCTTCACAAAGGAGTTAATAACATTGTCATCAGAGCCTGGAAACATGAGAGTTTTTGCCTGGAAAAGAAGGAGTAGACTTGGCAGGAAAACCACGTGAACAGAGAGATGTTACAGTGCACACAGCTTTTTCAGGAAGCTGCACGTCGTCTCCTGTAACAGGATCCTCAGGGGGCAGAGCCTGTGATCAGACGGAGAAGGAAGGGTGGGGCCAGATGGCAAACCCTTCTAAAGAAAGAAGCTACAAATGGACTGATGATTAGTAAACTCTCTAATTCCGCAAAGGAACCTACATTCATGAAGCTTTTAGGGCAGTAGCCCAGTCTGTGCCACCATGTCATCAGATATCACGCAGCACTTAGGGTCCGTAGGAGTTGGGGATGAAACTACTAACGGCATGCTGTCTTTTAAGTCTAAAGGTCAATGTAGTGACTTATATACAGCTGTTAAAAAGATTGTATTGCATCTAAGTGTACTTCTATGAAGAGGTGTAAAGAGAAAAAGGATGTTCAGAAAAAAGAGAAAATTGCAGAATGTGTATGTGTGTGTAATCTTTTTTAAGTATGATATACATATGCCTTTGTGAGTGCTAATAGGTACACAGAAACTAGTGGAATACACAGGAGCATAAGAGTGAAATGAGATGGTTGAAAAGAGGACCTTGTACTCTTTATCTTATTCCCCTCTGTAGCTGTTCAGAGGAGGAAAGAAAGAAAAAGAGAAGAAAATTGAATGATAACATCCTGAAGAGGATACAGCTTTTCACATATCAGATTTTCCATTGGCCTTTAGTAGACACTTCAGATTTCTGCCACTGAAGTGTCAGAAACATATTTGGTGTGTCCCTGGCCCAACTTTTCCTTCTCCCTGAATCCTGCCTTAGAATCTGCATGCCGTAAGACCCATGGTATTTTAGGACTTTGTGCCCTAAACATACTCTTCAGCTCAATTGAATGGAGCTGATAACAGTAGGGGCTGTGCATTGACTGTGAACCTGCACTGAAGAGTGAAGCAAATGAACGTTTCTTTTCTCCGGAAATAGTAACCATACTCGGGCTCTAGAACGTGAGTGAGAGCCACCACCAGACACTGCATGGACAGGTCCTAATCGTTAACTCCCCTGCTACAGCTTGTCAGGATGACATGGGGCTTTCCAGTGGTGATCTTTGTCGAAGAAGCCGTATCACGTTGTAAACATACTGTTGATGAGAAAAGTTTAGACAAAGTCAGTTTGTAGAACTTCTCTGTCTCAAAGCTAGGCTGTTTGAGTAGAGAAAAGCAGAAGGTAAAATGTACAGGAAAACTAACTGACCAGAGTTAGGACTTGTGTCTATTTGCATATAAATACAACTAAGTAGTTAAACTGAATTAAACATCAGAGTTGTAATTCAAAGACTGGGTAACTGAGAAATAAATGCCCTTTCCTTGTTATTTGAAGACAGGAACCCTATTTCAGAAATCTGGAAAGCTCAGGAGAGTGAGAAAATATAATGTTTGGGTCGGGTCCTCAGGAGGAAGAAGCATGGTTTATGAGAATTTGCCTGAAGTACTAGTCATGGCCTGGAAACAAGGGGCAGGACAAATGGAGAAGAGTTCTACCCACAGTTTGATTTGTTTTGCATCACATTTTGGAAACGTTCTTTGGCATTCTTTGGCTTGTGGAAAATCATAAATTGTATATTAAGGTGTAAGGCACACGAGGCCTGATAACCTTAACAAGTAATTGATGGGATTACTTTATGTGGAGATTAAAAGCTGTCTCCATTTAATAGATGTGAAAACTGAGGCCAAAAAGGTGAACGGTTGTACCCAAGTGACCTCATAAGTGCTTGTGCTGGATTGGAGACCTGTGCACTCCTGACATGCGGTGCCTCTCGGGCCCAGCATTGCTGAGAAGCATCACAGAAATGCTAAGAGCAGTGCTACTTACGGAAAACAGTGTCACTAACAACCCTGATGTCTTGCTGTTACCTTAGAATAGAGGACTTTGTAGCTGTTAAAAATGGTACAGGTCAGTGTCACTGTGGGAAACGTTCACGATACATTAAGAAGCAGGTTACTAAGTATCTTGTACATCATGGTCCCATTTTTGTATAGAAAAGCTTGAGAGAGATCATGCATAAGTATATGCATAAGTATAAAAAATGGTCCACCTGGATACTTTAAACTTTTTCTTTTTCTGTATTTTCTAGACATTTACAAGCATATGTTTTACAACAGGGTGTTTGGGGGGCTGGCAGTTAGGAAATGGGAAGAAAAATGCTAAAAAGGGTCTGAGAAGAATCAAATGATTTATGTGATCTATACTGGGAAATCAAGTCCTGGATGATTAAGATAGCTATCGGAATAATTTTCTTTGATGAGAACTCCAGGATATTATGTAGCTTTCACCTCTGATTTTTGTGACCTCTTTGGTTTCTCAGTGACAGTGCCCAGCAGCCAGAACACTCCGGCCAAAGCACCCAGAGTAAAGAGCAGTCCATGCACCTCCTCCCCGTCATCAGCAGCCTGTGCTCCGAGCTGCGCCGGGGACCTGCCCCTCCCTTCAAACACTCCCACCTTCTCTCTTAAGACCCCTCCTGCCAAGGCCCGGTCTCCCATCAGCAGAAGAGGCTCCATGTCCTCTGTCTCTCCCAAGCCACCCTCATCTTTCAAGATGTCCATTAGAAACTGGATGACCCGAACGGCTTCCTTATCACCACCCATCACTCCGCCTGCTTCCGAAACCAAGATCGCGTCTCCCAGAAAAGCCCTCATACCTGTGAGCCTGAAATCATCCCAGGCAGTGGCTTGCTCTGAGTCTAGAAATAGAGTAAAAAGGAGGCTAGACTCCAGTTGTCTGGAGAATGTGAAACAAAAGTGTGTAAAGAGTTGCAGCTGTGTGACTGAACTTGATGATCCCGTTGAAAAGCTTCATTTGGATCTGTGCTGCCTTGCTGGTACCCAGGAAGACCTTGGTAAGGACTCGCTAGGTCCTACCAAACCGAGCAAGATCGAAGGAGCTAGTATGAGTGTCTCTGAGCCTCCTTCTCCTGCCAGTCCTTATGCTTCAGAAGGCTGTGGAACGCTACCTCTTCCTTTGGGATCTTGTGGAGAAGGCTCTGAAGTGGTAGGCAAAGAGAATAGCTCCCCAGAGAATAAAAACTGGTTATTGGCCATGGCAGCCAAACGGAAGGCGGAGAATTCATCTCCACGAAGTCCATCGTCCCAGACCCCCAATCCCAGGAGACAGAGTGGAAAGACTTCTCCAGGCCCGGTAAGTTGGCAGCGATAGAAAATGCATTTCCTGACTTGGCCAGGGCAGGCACAGATGCCTTCTCAGAAGTGAGAATGCTTTTTTTTTTTTTTTTAAGTAAATCTATTTATTCCTAGGATCACCAGGTTTAGTACATAAAAATATAGGACGAATACTGCATGGGACATATTTATACTAAAAATTTTTCATACTGCAATGTTATTTGTTGCTTGAATTTCAAATGTAACTGCATGTGTCCTGTATTTTCTTTGGCAATCCTATTTACTCCAATTAAAACCCCTTCTGTCAAAGTCCATACCCCTCAGCCCCTTTGCCTAATTCTTCAAAGCCGCCTTCGTCCTCTAAGCTATCAATTCAAAAATAACTTCCTTCTTTGTTTGACATTATTCCCTCCCACAACCCCTTGCTTTTTAAAAATTTGCCTCACTACCCCCCAGCTCCTGCAACCTCTTTTTATAGATTTCCCTCCCCTTTTTATAGAGAAAGCTATAATTCATGGACAGGTTGCCAACATCCACAAATAGATTTTCAGTTTGTAATTACAGCTTATGATTATTTAAAATAAAGCAAAATTAAGATACTTATAAAGCAGTTCTAGGTGCAGAATCCTTCTAGAGTTAGAGTTTTTTCTCAGTCTTTTATGATCATCTTGCTCACACTGGTATTTTTGGCAATTCACCTGTATCTCCCTTTTTTTAAACATCTTAATTTTACCTATCTTTTCATTTAACTTAGATAATTTAAAAAACAGATATTGATGGCAGAAATAGCTTTGTGAACCTTGAAAAGCAAGTGACTCATGATGGTGGAGGCAGAAGTAACTGTGAGCATTGGGTGAGCTGCGGGTACCAGTCAAAGAGAATAGAACCTTCTGCTACTCAGGTTGCAAGTTAAGGATGGAGGCAGGTTAAGGAAGTTTCTCCCGTAGCTCTTTCTGTGTTAGGGAAAAGGTGGAAGAACGAAACGTGATCCAGGTATCATGACCAGTAAGAACTGCCCTTATAAAGGGCAGAGATTGGATAACCTTAGGCCAGTACTAATTTAACAGATGTTCATAACCCCCTCCTACTGTCAATAAGCTTATCCCCTAATTTTAGGAAAGATAAGCTAGAAATATTTTAAAGAGTACTTCAAACACAAACTCCAAGGCCTTGCTATAGAGTATAAAGGGGGAAAAAAGGCTGTAAGGAGTCTTTCTTCTCTCAAAATTCGCACCGTAGGTAATCTTTGCCCCTAGCCAAAATTCTATTTTTTTTCAAGGGAGCTGGTCTGAGTTATGTGTTAACAGAAAAACAATTTCAATAAAAAATTATTTTCATGAATGTGTACATCTTAAGGGCATTTTAAAAAATAGTCTGCTCATCTAAGATATTTCTGGCTTTATAATTTCAATCTTTTGAAGCTAAAGTTTCTTTAAAACATTTTCCTCTTTATGTACATGTTGATAAAGACTTCAGAAAAGGGTAGTATCTGCCATTTGAAATACCTATCTTGTTTGTAAATTTGGAAGGGTTATTTACTCATTTATTTCAAAGAGAATGGTAATTGTAACCTCTTTGGTTCCTATTATGAGGCGTAACTGGTAAATATTTTCCATTTACATGAAAAATCTATGTTTTCCTTTCATGCATGCTGCCTTTAGTTTTTCTATATTTGGTACAAATCAACCAAAAGAGACATTGCCATCAAAGTAATTGAGACTGAAATCTGGCTGGCTACATAAGCACATTTCCAGGCATCCTAACTTAAAATACCCATAGTGATAACTTGCTGAGGTAATATCTGAACTTTATCTTAGAAAATCTCTAAAATCTGAACTTTCTTCTTTTAGGTCACCATTACTCCCAGCTCCATGCGGAAAATCTGTACATATTTCCATAGGAAGTCCCAAGATGACTTCTGTAGTCCAGAACAGTCAACAGAATTATAGATTCTCATCTGAGTGAGTTAACTGAAGCTTGACTCATTAAAACAAGATAAAAAATTCAAGAGTGACTCTAACTCTGGTTTTAAGAAAGCTACCATTTTTTCATTTTTAGTGAAAATCCTTTCGACTCCGAAGTTTACCTAGTCTGGTTCTACTGCCATAGTGTATGTGCAGCTTCCTCAGAGTGAACACTTTGTTTAAATTTCATAAAGTAAGTTTGCCACTCTGTAACATTTTGAATGAGTAGTCTTTTAAATTATGCATCTTCTGTACAATAATGACATCCCAGTTTGTAGAGGCAAAAAAAAAAAACAAGTCTTGTCTCTTCCTGCTCTGAGACCTTCTGTACACAGCTGAAAGCCTCTGCTGGCCGCAGCAGGAGGCCTGTGAAGGTCCACTGCTGAAGGGGACCCTGGGTCTCTGCTGCCTCTAACACATTAATACAGTTTCATATAAAATATATAACCTTTTCACTACGTTTTTGTGGATTTTTAAAGTATTGTGGTTAAATACGATTTTTAGATAAGTACATTTATATTGATTCCGTGTTAAATACAATCTCTTAAATTAAAATTGTCTTTATTTTAAAAACAGCGATAAATGTCAGCTTGTTGGCGAAACTAGAACACTAGCAATGTTTGTCTTTTCTCCCCCCAGATATATATCCCGTATATGAGCTGAGGTTCTCACATTTTTACTAAGCAATCTACTGCATTTCCAACCCAACTTCACGTTATGATTTTTGACATTTCCTGGAGGAAGATGTTTATAAAATCAGTAGTCATATACTGAAGCTGGGGTTTGAATTTAGTCTTCGGTTTTTTAGGGGCTGCTACTTTTTTTTTTAAAAAAGCTATCAAATTTTAAGAAAAAGTATTGATTTCTTATTGATATTTTTTTTAAAGTGTAGATAGTTCCTATACTGAAAATCCAGGACCTAAAAATTAAATCTTTGCTTTAACTTGATCTTTTGGATTCTCTTCATATACTAAAAAGCAGTGATTGTCTAGTAGAGCCCTGAGCCAAAAAGTCGTGGAATTTTCTCTAGATATTTAACATAGAGAGTATGTAGACGACTCTCAGTTAATAATGTGCAAAATATCTTGACTATCTCTTACCTTAACAGTTATGTATCAGTAAGCTTGAAATGAACCATTGTTTTCTATTTTAGCTCTTTGTAACCTCATAGAAACAAACTCCGTGTATTTTCTATGTACTATGTCCTTAAAGGGAGTCCCCTTCCACTCATGAAACTTGATTCATTTTATCCATTTCTCTAACAACTGTGTAGGCTTTATTCATATTTTGTCATTTTAAAATGTATTCTTAATTATAACTATAATTCCTTTGATTCTTATAAATTAAGCTATAACTGCGAAAACTACATAGGTCAATTAAGCATGGGTTCTCTTGGTTTTATCCAAGGAGAAAGGTAAATAAAAGGCCACAGAAATGCTGTTTCTGAAACAAAGTATGGCATAGCATTAACTGGATATTTAAGAACTCTAGTTATATTTGGTGTTTGGTTTTTGAGTGTTCGACTATGGGAAGGTGTTATTTATGACCAATACCTGCCAATAATGCTGTCTATCTCTCTTGATTTGAAAGCCTGTAACCCATGAAGAAGAGAACTAAAGTAGATGATTTTCGTCTTTGTGTCTCTGCTCATCTCCTGACAGCTCTACTGAGTGAAATGGGGATAAATATGGCTGTCAGAAACTGCTGAGAGTCTAGTGGGTGTAACATTCCCACTTGGAAAACTAGTACTTCAAATAGGTGCTGAAGGTCAATGAGCTAAGGTAATGAGCTAATAATTATCCCTACTTGTGTCCCTGTCAGACTTTGAGTTGCTTCTGAATAAAAAGCGTTTTACCTGATCTGATGTTCTTTCCTGAGCTTTTGCATTAACCTAGAGGCCGTCTGTCTACACAAAAGAACTATAGTAGTAATCAAGAATCCCTTCTACTTGTTCATTGAATAAAATTTGTTTATTCCCAAAACATGATGTAGCTCAGGCTGAAAGAAGTTTTAATACCTCTTGCTTGATCAGACCTTGGGCATTTAAGATGGCTTGGATTACTTGATAAAAGAGGGTGGAGTGATGTAGTTCTTTTTCTAAACAAGTATTTCCAGCCCAAGCTTTTCTATTTGAATACACTCCAAGCACTGTTGCTACAAAGCTGTGTTAGTTTCCTTTTGGCTGTTTCAACTGGGGCCCTTAATTTACTTTAGCAAGGGTTGACTAATTAGTCCTTTAAAATGCCTCTTAATCTAGGCTGCACTTTTAACTGGTGATAAAACCATGTGTAGCTGCCTCCATAGGGGTTGCAGAAGGCAGATTCAGCCCACCACCCTTATCCCCAGCCTTAATGACTTAAAATTTTACTAAGACTTTTTTTGGGACACCCGGAATAGGAGGCATTTTTTAAACCTCAACTGTCCCGTATGGATGTCTAGAGATAACTTAGAGAGAGAGAGAGGAATAAGGCTTCCCCGATGGCTTGGGGGGTAAAGAATCTGCCGGCAGTGCAGGAGACACAGGAGATGTAGGTTCAATCCCAGTAGGGAAGATCCCCTAGAGAAGGAAATGGCAATCTGCTCCAGTATTCTTTCTGGAAAACCCCATGAACAGAGGAGCCTGGCAGGCTGCAGTCCAAAGGGTCTCAAAGAGTCGGACAAGACTAAGCACGCAGGCACGTTGTGCCCTTGTATAGGTCACACATATCAGTTTAACGTGTTTTTTGAGAACCTGTTGTAGCAGACACACTGTTACCTTAGGTCTGTTTTTCTGCTACTCCTAGTCCCTAGAGGGACTGGACTTCCTCTCACACTGTTCTTAAAGCAAAGGCCCAGCAGCCTCACAGAATCGGTTCCACAGCTATCTGGTGGGGGCACCATTTTACAGAGGTGCTTCGGAAGAGAAGCTGGGAGAGGGTGTCAACTGAGTTACGTCCTCCTGTGGCCGTGGAGCACAGTTCTGCTTCGTCATTCTATGAAGGGCCAAGTCCTGACCCCGCTGAGCATCGCGCCGCTTCCCACACAGGTCTTCAGAGGAGATTCTCTGCCTGCCCTCGGTTTGGGTCATGCCACATCACAGATTAACGGGTTACTCATTAAATTCTTAGGAATTGTGGGAGAACCGGTATTACGCATGAGCTCTTCAGAGGTTGCCTGGAAGTTACAGGCAGGCCAGACAGCAGCGTTTCGTTGGATGTGAAATGAGTCAAATACTTCATTAGATTCAACGCCAAGAATACATGCCCAGCTTGTTACAAGGGACCCACTTTATCGTTTAAAGTGGTAGAAAAACCTGTTTTTATTTCTGAGCTACGTTTGGTGCATGCTGAAAAGTGTTAAGGGTCATTAAAGAATGATGTAAGGTGAAGTCAGCCTTTAAAAAATTACTGGGCAGCGTGCTGGGATCGGGATGCCCATTTCCTTAACTTGCTACATGCCTTTTCCTGTTTTGACATTCTAATAGTTCAAGCCATTTTGTAGCATATGAATAGCACATTTCAAATGACCTTGATTGGAAGGTATCCAATTCAGCCAACACTTACTTATTCATCACCTGGGTGCCAAGCCCTGTGTGAGGCACCTGGCCTGCATAGTTCTTGCCTTTACTTTAAGTTGTCACAGGAGTCACTTTATCTGTGGTGCTTGGATGGGCCAAAGCCAGCATTTGAGGGACACAGGCAGAGATCAGGTTTTCAAGTCCTTTGAATGAAGTTGTGAGCAGCTATGATGTAGCAAGTGCTGGCTAGATGCTGATTTCCCTGCAGCAACTTCATTCATTGGCCACTTAAACCATCTTTAACTTTTCAGTGAAATGCTATCCTCATGAATGTTTTTGTTCCTTTTTAAGTGTTTTGTTTTTATCTGATAACTTTCTTAAAATATTTATTTGGCTGCACCAGGTCTTAGTTATAGCATGTGGGATCTACTTCCCTGACCAGGATCGAACCTGGGCCTGCTGCATTCAGAATGTGAAGTCTTAACCACTGGACTATCAGGGAAGTCCCCTCATGCATGTTTCATATATTCTTTACAACCTTGTTAAATAACAGTTAAAAACATGATCTCTAGGCCAAGCTGCCCAGCTTTGGATTCCAGCCCTCGCTGTGTGACCTTGGACAAGTTCCTTAAGCTCTCTGAATCAGTTCCCATGGGCTGTGTGGTTATTACAAGTGCAGCTCCTAGGACAGTGCCTGATAGCACATAATAGCTTAAATTTATTGAATGATTACTGTTAGCTGTTCCAACTCTTTTTTATAAACGGACAGACAGGTTTAAGTAACTTCAGTTCTGACTCATTCCTATTCCACTACAGTTGTAATTCTCAAACGGACAGACTAGGTTTAAGTAACTTCCCTGGGACTCATTCCTATTCCACTACAGTTGTAATTCTCAAAAGTTACGGGAACTAAATCAGAATCCCCTGGGAAGCTTTAAAAAAAAATATGGCCTGGGTCTCCTAGTCTTAGCATTTTTCAAAAGGAGCAAAGAGGACTCTGGGGAAAAATTTTCCATTTCCCCACATATTTGGGATTCATGACTCACCAGGTATATACCAGGTTATTTCCTATACTGGCTCAGCCACCGTTTAAAGAAGCTATCATTTGCAGATCTATATCCTGAACTCAGCCAAAGACATTGCTCACACCAGGCCCACTCTCCCATTTCCGGAAGGCTGCCCTCATCTTTGCTACATTGTTTAAGATGTGTGCACCTTTAGGGAGGAAGCTGCAGCTGGTCTGCCCTTTGAGCCAAGTCCTAATCGCTTTTTCCCCTGTTGTGTTCCCTGGCCAGTGAGAGAGGAGGTGAAGCTCAAAATAGGCCATTCTGCTGTCACTTGCTCTGATTTTGTAAGAAAGGTAGTCGCTTAACATCTGGCTGAGGAGTATCCTGTAACTCTAGATCCTTTTCCCTCCTTTTAGGGAGATTCTTCCCTGGGTTCTTTTTCGAGGCCAGTGGTACTTAACTGCCATTATCACATCAGTGCCAAAACGCCAGCCAGGAAGGGTTGACCCTTCGGTGGACAAACAGCGCGGGTTCAGTTGGCACCCAAGTACAAACTGTGCTGCCGCTGTTGCTGTTGAAGACCCTGGTTCCCAGTTTACGAGAACTTTCTTGTAGAAGCTGGCATCTCCCCCTCTGTAAACAGTCCTCTACGCTGGACCCCTTCATGCGTTTGTGCCACAGTTATCAATTTGGATGAAGATGTTAAGGGTTTTAAAGTCAGAGTCTAAAAGTAATTATACAAATGGACCCTTCCTTAATATATTACCAGACAATATATGTTACTGATACAGCAAACCATAAATAAACCATCTGGCCTTGCTATATTGACATGAAGTTAGCAAATACTGTCATACATCACTCGATAATCATTCAACACCAGTCTTTCCCTCTTTTTAATTTCTCTTCCACCTTTTTCCCCATCACCTATAGTGTACTCAAACACAACTTTCCAAGAGTTATTTGAAAAGAAGCATTATAGGATTTATTAAGTGTAACAAAAGAGGTTCAGGAACTTAACAATTAAAATCCAATAGGCATCGTTGCCCCTTATAACAGGTCAACATTTGGCCCAACACTTATTGTCAAGTCAGAAGTGCTACTGCCATAAAAGCCTTATTGAATTTTTCTGGCTTTATGTGGAAGTAAGATTCTAAGTCCAGAAACCAATGTCTTCACAAAGGGGTTGACTAGCAGACAAGTCGAAATGAATATTAGTAACTTTCAGTGGAGAAGAGGTTGGTCATAATAAACACTTCTTAGCTCCCTAACTAGGCAATGAGGTATTGGCCTTTAAGTGTTGCAGCTAAAGTATTTGGTTTTGGAAAACTACCTCCTAAAACCAAAAAATGTCAGTGACAAAGTGTAGAATTCTACATGGAGTGCCCGCAGGACTAGGAGAACTACAATGTGGTTTTTTGATGACTAGGAATGGTTTCTGTCCCAGCAAACTCTTCTGTTCAATAAATTGCACACAGACAGGATGGTGTTCAGAGCAGCTTGTTAACCTGAGTTATCCTGTGGTGTCCGCGTGCCTGCCTGTTTACTTTGACAGCATTTCACTTTTCCGTGTTGTTTTGGCCAGCTGAATAGTAAATGAAGCCAGGGTTGTGAGTTTGATTCCCAACTGGGCATATTCACTTCACTCTGTACTGTGGCCACAGGCAACGAGCGTGTCACAGGCGTCCCCTAGCCAGCCACCCCACGGAGAGCGCTGGACAGGGTTGAGGCTCAGGACAAGCAGACTCAGAGTCTGTGTCCTCAGGGCACACATCCTGAAGGCATTCTGAATTCCGGTCTTTGCTCAGTTCTCCCTATCTGAAGACCAAGTCTATAAACCTCTTTTAACCAAACTTGTAGACTATTTCACGCAATACACACATAAGTGATGGTAATTGTTATCCACATTTAGGCAGAAACTAAAGCACAAAAGTTCAGTAACTCGCCCAAGGACACCACAGCCAGCAAGTGGCAGCTTGTAGACTGGGCTGACTCAAACGCCCACAGTACTAATTCCCGTATTATAATGCCTCACAGAGAAAAGCTTGACCCTGGCCCCTCTATTCATCAAATACATGCTTCCCATTTTGTGCACATTTGAAAGAGAACTCTCGAAATACTCCCAAGACATCCCCTACTTCAGTAATTGAAAAATGACTCCTTGAGAGAGGAAACCATTGTTAACTACAGGAGGAAGGTGATACTCAAGTCGAGAAGCTTGAGCCACTACCGATAATGTTATTGAGAACACAAGAAGACTGACAAACAGGATCAAAAGCTGGAGAAACAGGAACAAAGGCACAAAAGTTAAAATTCTCTAGGAAAGGAAAAGTGGAGTGCAACTTGCCCACGCATCAAAGGAGGAGCCACATAGCTCACGAGCCAGCTGTTCCACCCATGTCCCAGGGAAGCCCGTTCACTGAGCACATGGACAGCGGTGTTCACGGCAGCGTTGTTTATACTGGAAGCAACCCAAATGTCCATTCACAGTAGAATGGATAAACTAGGATACGCACAACGGAAGACTAACTATAAAATAAAAAGCATGAACTAGCTATACATCACATTGTGAATGAATGTCAGAATGTTAAAAGAAGCAAGAATAAAGGAATGAGTACAGTACGATTCCTTTCAAATCGTGTTAAAAAACAGGCGTTACTGAACTAGTATTTGAGGGATATACATAAGGATGATGAAAGGCAAAACAAAAATATGACTATTACAATAACTTAAGACAGTGCATCCCTCTGGAGGGCTCTGCTTGGTAAGTAATACAGCGGGGAGTGGGGCAGCTTCCTCGGTTATGGCAAGGTTCTATCTTTTGCTCTTGGTGGTGACGTGTGTTTGCTCTAGGGTTATACATTGCATTTATGTTTCATGTACTCTTCTGTACATATTTTATGATTTACAATGTTTAAAGGAATGAAAATGAGATGGTTCTCTAGAGAAGACAGGCAAGAGGTGGGGAGGAGGAAGTTCTAGACAGACTGGAAAATAACAATCACTCAAAGGGAACGAGCTCCTAGGGAAGCCTGTGAGACCTTCTCGATACTTTCTAAGGAGAAAGGAAAATCCTCTGTTCCCCCTAGGCAGAAGGATGGAAAAAGTTGCTTCTACAGGTGCTGTCAGGATTCAGTATATTCGTTCACTTTACCAGAAAAGAACTGAGACTTCAGCAAACAGTGCAATGGACTCAAACATGGAGCTGGAGCTTTCATAACTGGGACCAAGCCAAGAGTTAAGAGAATCCAGCAGCACTGCAGCCTTTAGCTGCCTGAAAACTCTGTGCTATATACATTTCTTCCTTTCTCCTTCTTCCTCAGTCTTTTGTTTTCTTAACTTTTCCCACAGTCAGTCATCAAATTAAGACAGAAATGGGTCATAGAAATCAAATTCTTACTTTAAATATGTGGAAACTGGCCTGGGAAAGTGAACCAATTTGACCAGCATCACAAAACTAGATAGTGGCAGAATCCGTTCTGGTATCCCACTTTCTTTGCATCACAGTCCTACTCATCTATTAGCCAGTCCCCTAAATACTTGACTGTCCCGCCTCTGTTCGAGGCGTTTCCTCTGACTGGAATAGTGTTCACCCCCTTATGCCTGCCTTTAATATCCTCTTTTTTTAAAGTTCCAGTTCAAACACTCCTCTATACTTTTAAGGGAAGTATATACTTTTATGGGAAGCATTTATAGATTTTCATAATTACACCTGCCTTCCACTGAACCCCCAGCACCTTTTTTAAACACTAGTGCTTATCACATTTATCTTAGAATTATTTCCATATTTTGATGTCAAACTGGACTCATTCATTCTTGCCTACCCAGTGGTGTGCTAGAGCTGACTTGTGAAAGCCAAATATTAAAATACTCAAGAATTTTGTGAGCTGATTGTTAAAATGGTAGCCTGAATCACTGGTGAGAGTATTTACACCTTGGAAGAGACAAAAGCTACAAATCAGGGCCCCTTTTTTCCCCAGAGAGACAGCACATCAAGACATACTTCCCACCACCACTACCACCAACCCCCGTGCTTGCTATAGTGCCCGGCAGAGCAGTTGCAAAAAGCATGAGGAAGAAAGGGAACCAGTGAAAGGACAGACCAAAATGTAAAGAGAATTCCAAAAGTGTCTGCTCAGGAGCCCGGAGAAGAGAATTCTTTGAGAACCGGGTAGTTGACTGCTGTGGAGAAGTTGATCGTAAGGCCAGCAGGTCTTTGTCCTTCTCCAGAGCTATTCCAGTAGCGTCATAGGGATGAAAGGTGGCCAGACGGGAAAAACGAGTGATTAGAAAAGAAGCAGTCAAGGTAGGTTCCTCTTGAGAGAACCCTGTCTTTCTCCTAGTAAATAGCTATTTGCTGAACACCTAGGGCTTCCCAGGTGGCGCTTGTGGTAAAGAACCTGCCTGCCAGTGAGGAGACACAAGAGATGCGGGTTTGATCCCTGGGTCGGGAAGATCCCCTAGAGGAGGGCACAGCAACCCATCGCAGTAAAATTGCCTAGAGAATCCCATGGACAGAGGCGCCTGGTAGGCTGCAGTCCACGGGGTCACAGAGAGTCGGACACGACTGAAGTGGCTTAGCACATACTACGCGTCAGTCATCGCACTAAACAGAAGTGACAAAGGCCTGTCCGCAAGCTGCTCCCAGTCTCCTAGGGCAGACAAGGAACGGATGCGATGTGCTAAGGTCTCTGCTGAAGGCATGATGTGTGGGGCACTGGGGCACATCCAGCCGAGCCTGGACATCCAGGGAAAATTTTATTCAAAAGCTGGTGCTGAGTGGAGTCCTGGAGAAGAAAAAATTTCCAGATGGTAAATGATAAAAGAGCATTCCTCATAAAGGAAATAGCAAAATAACATCAACAACGGTCTGAGGGTGTGAGGAAGAGTGCCCGCTGGGGGAACTCAAGTAATTCCAGTTTCCCTAGGGCTGGAGCAGAGGGAATGTGTCAAGAACAGCAGGAGATGAGGCTATGGGGGCAGGCAGGGGGCAGGGCGTGAAGGCCCCTACTGCGCCACTAGTTTGGACTCAGAGGCACAGCCCCTGAGTGACCAGGCGGGAGACAGGCACTAGCTGGTGTTTCTTTTAGAAAGATGATTCTGGTTGCAGCTGGTAAAGAATCCGCCTACAATGCGGGAGACCTGGGTTCAATCCCTGGGTTGGGAAGATCCCCTGGAGAAAGGAAAGGCTACCCACTCCGCTATTCTGGCCTGGAGAATTCCACGGACTGTATATAGTCCATGGGGTCGCAAAGAGTCGGACACGACTGAGTGACTTTCACATTCACTTTTCTGGTAGCAGAGTGGAAGGTAGATTGGGAAGTGGGAGGTGGGAGGTGATCAACCCGTTAGGAGCTGATGCAGTAATCTCAGCAGGAGGAGGAATGGGCCTGAAGGAAGCAAGGGCAGTGCAAGCCAGAGGAGAGCACCTATTTGAGAGAGGCTCCAGAGACAGCAGACTGTTGGTTTTCTAAGTGGATAAACGAGAGAAGGAATTGAATGAATCCCAGGATCTGACACTGGCAACTGGTGGGTGGTATATCATTTGGGGGGAAGGGATACAGTAGAAAGGACAGGATTATGGGGAAAGACTATTTTCCCGGTAAACCCCTAGTGAATAGTATCAAGTAGAGATGCCCTATAGGAGGAGTTCCAGAGAGCAGTCTGGGCTGGAAAGAATTTAAGGAGTATTAGGTGTGAAAAGAATAGTTAATGTGGAGCTTTAGAGAGGAGAGGGCTTCCCAGGTGTCGCTAGTGGTAAAGAACTCTCTTGCCAATGCAGGAGACATGAGACGTGGGTTCGATCCCTAGGTCAGGAAGATTCCCTGGAGGAGGGCGTGGCTGCCCACTCCAGTATTCTTGCCTGGAGAGTCCCATGGACAGAGGAGCCTGGTGGCCCACAGTCCATGGGGTCGCAGAGTCAGACAGTGCTGAAGCGACTTAGCACTAGCAGCAGAGAGGAGGTGGGCAGGGAGAATGTGTAGTGCGGTGGTTCTCAAGCTTGGGTGAACACTCCACCAGTTTGTAATTCAGGGGATCTGAGGTGGGGCCTGAACAGTTGTACCTTGAACAAGAGGCCAGGTTGATGGTGCTGGTCTGCGAACCATGCTTTGAGGACCATGCTTCTTTGTGTGGAGAGAAGCCCCCATTTCAGGATGAGTAGAGAAAAAAGCAAACTTCCCTGGTGGCTCAGATGGTAAAGAATCTGCTGGCAATGTGGGAGACCCTGGTTGGATCCCTGGGTTGGGAAGATGCCCTGGAGAAGGGCAAGGCAACCCACTCCAGTATTCTTGCCTGGAGAATTCCATGGACAGAGGAACCTGGTGGGCTACAGTCCATGGAGTCAGAGTCGGACACGACTGAGCGACTAACAGAAGGAAGAGCTGACAGGAGAGACTGGGAGGGAGGCATTTTAGGAAGAGATGATTCAAGGTAGAGTTTCAAGGAGTAAAACTGAACAATGTTGGGCAAGATGAAGAACAAATAATGTCAATTGCATTTGACAATTTAGAGGGTAATACTAGAGTCAGGGGGCCGTGTCAGGGAGGAGATGGGAGATAGCAAACACAGTTTCCTTTTCTGAGGGGTTTGGCTGAGAAGGGAAGGGAGAAGGTCCGGACCCTGGGCGCAGGGGAAGGGTCGTGGTCAGGACGAGATCTGCAGAAGGGAAAGACTGAATACATGTGTGGGCCAGGAGAAAGGAGGCAGGAAAGAGGGAGAGTTTAAAGACGGGAGTGGGGATAACTGATGGAGGCAGGAAGGAAGAGGATCCGGAACACAGGGAGCTTTGCCCTGAGGAGGAAGAACCCTCCCTGTGAGGCCAGAGGGGCCTATGGGATGCCAGGAAAGGCCAGAAGAATCAGGGGGAGAGTTTTGAAGGCTAGATGTGTCTGGAGGAGGTTTGTGATGTTTGCCAGCCAACGGCAAGGGGCCTTTCCAGAGGCAAGGGGCCATGCTCTGGCTCAGGGTCCCGGAAATGGAGTCTTAGGAGGGATGGCATCAGGAACAGAGACAAACAAGGATGTCATTTAGGAAGCGCCCAGAGAAGCCGCTGCAGTCACCACAGTGCTATGTATAATCTTAAAATAATAAAAATAATTTAAGCTGAAAAAATCAAAACACTAACTCAGAAAGTTACGTGCACCCCAGTGTTCACAGCAGCGTTATTTACAATGGCCAAGATATGAAATGCCCATTGACAGATGAATGAATAAAGAAGATGTGACGTGTATATATGTATATACACACACATATATATTATATATAATGCAATATGAGTCATAAAAAAAAGAAATTTTGCCATTTGCAACAACATGGATGGATTTGGAGGGTATTATGCCAAGTGAAATAAGTCAGAGAAAGACAAATACAGTATGATATCGCTTATATGTGGGATCTGAAAAATTAAGCAAACTGACATATATAACAAAAAAGAAATAAACTCAGAGAGCTAGTGGTGACCAGTGGGAAGAGGAAAGGGGGTGGGGCAAAAGAGGCAAAGAGAATTAAGAGGTATAAAATACTATGTATAAATAAACTAGCTACAAAGATAGATTGAATAACAGGATAATAACCAATATTTCATAATAACTATAGACAGAGTATAACTTTCAAAATTGTGAATCGCTATGTTATAAACCTGAAACGTATATAATACTGTACATCAACTATACCTCAACCTTTTATAAGTTTAAAAAAATAAATAAAAATATTTTCCAGCAATCATCAGATGTTGGTTAGTTAAATTAAGATATGAAAAGTGAAAGTGAAGTCGCTCAGTTGTACCTGACTCTTTGTTACCCCGTGGACTGTAGCCCACCAGGCTCCTCCGTCCATGGATTTTCCAGGCAAGGGTACTGGAGTGGGTTGCCATTTCCTTCTCCAGGGGATCTTCTTGACCCAGGGATCAAACCCGGTTCTCTTGCATTGTAGGCAGACACTTTCCCAGGGAAGTCTCAAGATATGAAAGGAAAGACGCTATTGTAATGACAGAAGAAAGATAGGAAATAATACAAATTACCAAATAGTAGATGTAATATCTAATTTTGCTTTTAAGGGTGTAAGTGAATTTGAATATTTGTAAAGGTACTATAGTAATAGTAGTAGTCAGCACTGGAGAGTGGACTCACAGGTGATTGACTTATTTTTCAGACCTGTCTATAAGCATTCAAAATTTTTTTAATCTTTTAATTTTAAAAATTATTTGATTTAAAAATGCTTAAAGTTATTCTGCAATATACTTTTTAGTTGAATCTAGGGAGGAAAAGAGTTACTTGTTTCTCAGAAGCAAAAGGAAAAGAAGAAATAATGGGCAAAAATACAGAGAAGATTTGTGTTTTTTTTTTCTAAGATAAGTAATTACACAACAAACATCTTTGCATGTATGCAAAAACATAGGATATAGAATCTTTTATATAGAATATTTTAAAATATATCCAGACTTCCCTGACAGTCCAGTGGTTAAGACTTCACTTTCTAACACAAGGGGTGAGGGTTCAGTCCCTGGCCAGGGGCCTAAAATCCGCCAAGCCTCATGGCCAAAAAAGCAAAACATGAAACAGAAGCAAGATTGTAACAAATTCAATAAAGACTTTAAAAATGGTCCACATCAAAAAATAGATCAATAAAATATATGTAGTATAATTATGTTATAGAATTTATATGTAGAATACATATACACATTTCCACTACTACTTCTTTATGAAAGATTCCTAGAGATGGAATTACTGTGAAAAAGGGACTGGAAAACAATAAGATCCCTGTCTAAAAGTGCCAACTTTTTTTGAGAATGTGGTGCTGGAAATGAGAGGTTTTTGATAGAGATATAAGGACGTGGAAGAAGTTCACCCAGAAGGAAAGTTTCAGAGTCATCTACAGAGACTGAAGAAACGAAGTGGGTGTGGGAAGAGAGGGAAAGGAGCCGATATGTGCCTATTTATGACCCAGGCTATGCCAGGCTCTTTAGTAAATACAACCCTACAAGGGGATTGTTGTTATTCCCATTTTACAGATAAACTGAACCTCTGAGTTTAAACCATTTGCCCGTGAAAGCTAGTGAGTAAGAGGAGAGTTCAAAGTGCTGACCTCTGGAAGCCCATAGGCATAGGCAGAGAATGGAAGAATACCCCAACATTCTAACAGATGCTCACCGGACTCCCAAAGCAATGCCTTCGGGCTCTGGTTCCCCCCTGACCAAGAATGATAGCATCAGAATTGAAGTATTCATACCTCCTATTAGGAGTAAGCAAGGGAGGATTTATAAGGCTGTTGAAATGCAGGAGGAGCTCTGATGAAAGTCAACAGAGTTTTCCCAGTTTACAATCATCTTATGATGCATAAGATAATGTCTCGCCCAGATTCCCTAGTCTTGACTCTACCACTTAGTAATTCTGTGACATTATGCAATTTACTTAATCTCTCTGAGCCCATTTCTTCATCAAAAAAATTCGAGAAGTATTAACACTAATTCTTTCATTGTCATTGGAGAAGTCAATGAGTTGGATTGTGTAAAGTCCTCAAGTTAAGGGCCAGGCAGGTAATAAGTTTCTGCTTCTTTTTATTTTTTTTTAATTGAAGGATAATTGCTTTGCAATATTGTGTTGGTTTCTGCCATATATCAACATGATTCATGTTGATATATGGCATATATATCATACCATAGGTAGACATATGGCCCCACCTGAACCTCCCTCCCACCTCCCACACCATCTTTTACAACTGCTCTGAGGAGCCAAAATTCCTACCTTGGAGAACGAATAGTAGAGGAGAGAGTCAGACACACATGGTCTTTTTTTAAAAAGTATTTTTTTGAAGTAGAGTTAACTTAAAATGTTAATTTCTGCTGTACAGCAAAGTGATTCAGATATATATAAAATTCTTTCTCATATTCTTTTCCATTATGGTTTATTCCAGGATACTGAATATAGTTCTCTGTGCTATACAATAGGACCTTGTTGTTTATCCATTCTATATTATAATAGTTTGCATCTGCTGATCCCAAACTCCCAAACCACTCTGTCCCCCTTGACAGCCAGAAGTCTGTTCTTAATATCTGTAAGTCTGTTTCTGTTTCACAGATAAATTCCTTTGAAGACACACATGGTCTTTTTGTTGCTGTTAACTACCTATTACTATTTATTTATTAATATTCAGCATATATTTCTTAAGAACAATTACATTCCTTTACATGACCGCAGTATAATTATCATACTCAAGACATATGACATTGATAGAGTAAAGTAAATACCCTTAAATGGAATGGTTTTTTGAGAACTCAGACATCACAGGAAGTTTGTAAATTTCCAGGAGAGCTCCAGGGAACAGAGGCAAAGACAGCTGAGTTAGGGATTACCTGAGATGGGGAGTCATCCGAGAAAGACCCAGAGAAGAATAAAGAATGCGGGATCAGTGAGCAGCTTGGAGACAGCAGGCCAAGGGGTCCAGGCTGGGAATGGAGGAAACAAGAGTTTCCAGGAAGGGTGAGCAGGTGAGGAACGAAATACTGCCACAGGCAGAAAGCATTCGATAGGTCGCGTGGAGGAGGTTGTGAGAATTTGAGACGTCATGGGCCATTCCAATGCCTTGTCCAGGTTATGTTCATCACGGTGAGTGACAGGTTGGCAGAATTTGGGATCATTTGTAATTTTCCAAAATGATTGTGAAGCCAGGGTACCAGAAGGATCTACAAAGAGCTGGCAGGGATAAAGTGGCCAGGAAAGCTGTGAGGCAGATGTCAAGCCACTGAGGAGGGTAAGAGAGTGCTGGAGATCTGTAGACAGCTGAATGGACGGGGTGGACAGTGAGATGGGATGGTCTGCTCTGGAGAGGACCAAAGAACAGGGCAGGCCATGTTTTCACTGGGAGAAGAAGATGGAAAACGTGGATGTTGAAAAGATGAAAGAAGTGAGGAAGTGTGTTCACCAGCTAACTGCAAGGGAACGCCTTCAAAGGCCTATGAACGTGACGCTCCATCTTGGAATAGGATCGCTGCCCGACAGGAAGTGAGGATGGGAGACCAGGACGTGGCCCCGCACAGCCCGGCCTAGGCCCCCCACGCCAGGACAGGACCTGCCGGAGGAGAAGGCTGGGGCTCCCGGGTCAGCACACCCGGCCTATTTCTGTGCATTCAGGCTGCTGACTAATGGCTCCAGAGGAAGTGCCAGCGTCTCACAGGGCGCAAGGGGAAAGTGAGAACTAGGGCTTGGCACCTTATTTTGGGAGCTGTCGTAAAAGCCCAGCCCTGCGGTTCGTGTGCCTGACACTCCACGACAGCTCTCACAGGGAGTCTGTATGACCAGCCCTGCTCACACAGGTGCCCTGAGAGGCCCTGCAAGAAAAGAAGAGCTCTGTGGTTTCCCTGAAGACAGCAAATTCTGAGTGCTTACTTCCTCAAGGAGAATCAACAGTCATTCCAGTTGGGCAACTAGGCAGTGAAGCCCATTATTTCTTTAGAACACGCATTCTTTAAAATGACTGCAAGATAACCATGACATGCAGGATACTTACAGACACTCTGCTCCAAACCTGAGAGGTGGAGGTGTGTAGTTTGAGTTAGAGTGAATTTGAGTTTGTTTCCGAAGATGGGAATGCCACCCTCACTCTCCCAGCCAGTCCCCTCTGCTGGCTAGGGTTAGGGCTCAGTCTAATGCAGAAACAGTCACATATACACAAAGGTCAAATCTCTAACCCCATTGTACCCAGAGCTAACTGGCCCTGAGAGCCTCTGGGACAAGCCTTTGCATTAGTTGCTACTGAATGCACAACTCCAAAGACTGCCCTGGGGACACTCGTGGCTCCATGATAGTTTAACTCAGTTCAGCTGCTCAGTCGTCTCCGACTCTGTAACCCTGTAGACTGCACCACACCAGGCCTCCCTGTCCATTACCAACTCCCAGAGCTTGCTCAATCTCATGTCCGAGTCAGTGATGCCATCCTACCATCTCATCCTCTGTGGTTCCCTTCTCCTAACTGCAATCTTTCCCAGCATCAGGGTCTTTTCCAGTGAGTCAGTTCTTCTCATCAGGGGGCCAAAGTATTGGAGTTTCAGCTTCAGCATCAGTCCTTCCAATGAATATTCAGGACCGATCTCCTTTAGGATGGACTGGCTTGATCTCCCTGAAGTCCAAGGGACTCTCAAGAGTCTTCTCCAACACCACAGTTCAAAAGCATCAATTCTTCAGCGTTCAGCTTTCTTTCTGGTCCAACTCTCACATCCATATGTGACTACTGGAAAAACCATAGCTTTGACTAGACAGACCTTTGTCAGTAAAGTAATGTCTCTGCTTTTTAACATGCTGTCTAGGTTTGTCATAGCTTTTCTTCCAAGGAGCAAGCACCTTTTAATTTCATGACTGCACTCACCATCTGCAGTGATTTTGGAGCCTAAAAAAGTAAAGTCTGTCACTGTTTCCATTGTTTCTCCATCTACTCGCCATGAAGTGATGGGACCAGATGCCATGATCTTCGTTTTTTTTTGTTATGTTTTAAGCCAGGTTTTTAAATCTCCTCTTTCACTTTCATCAAGAGGCTCTTTAGTTCCTCTTCACTTTCTGCCATATGGCTGGTGTCATCTGCCTATCAGGTTATTGATATTTCTCCCGGCAATCTTGATTCCAGCTTGTGCTTCATCCAACCTGGCATTTTGCATGATGTACTCTGCATATAAGTTAAATAAGCAGGCTGGCAATATACAGCCTTGATGTACTCCTTTCCCAATTTTGAACCAGTCTTTTGTTCCATGTCCAGTTCCAACTGTTGCTTCCTGACCTGCATACAGATTTCTCAAGAGGCAGGTCAGGTGTTCTGGTACTCCCATCTCTTGAAGAATTTTCCACAGTTTGTTGTGATCCACACAGCCAAAGGCTTTGTCATAGACAATAAAGCAGAAGTAGATATATTTCTGGAACACTCCTGCTTTTTCAGTGATCCAATGAATGTTGGCAATTTGATCCCTGGTTTCTAAATCGGCTTGAACACCTGGAAGTTCTCTGTTCATGTATGATAGTAGGTCTGGTTAATTCTCAAGGTTAATTCTATGATAGTAGGTTTGGTTAATTCTCAAGTTCTTTTAAGCCTATTAGGGTTCCAAATCTAGATCCTAGGTGAATCTCCTATCTTGACTTCCTATATACCTCCTCCTTTTCTTAAAAAGTAAACTCTCTTAATTATCTGGGACTTCTTAGGAGTTCAAGTTCTCTCTTCTTAAATAGCCCTATGAACCAAAGTAATTGAGGTCCAACAGGGTTGAGTGGTTTGCATGGAATTGTATGAACCCTAGGGGACTTCCCTGGTGGTCTAGGGGGTAAGACTCCACCCTCCCAACACAGGGGGCCCAGGTTCGATCCTCGGACAGGGAACTAGATCCCACATGCTGCAGCTAAGAGTTTGCTAGCTGCACCTAAAGATCTTGCCTGCTACAACAAAGATTGGAGATCCCAAGTGTCTCAACTAAGACCCAAAGCACCCAAATAAATCCATAAATAATAAAGAGAAAGAATTCTGCGGCACAGCTGTGACTGAAGCTCAGCGGGGTCCCTGCCTCTTTCAGTTGGCCCACCTCCGCCTGCTTGCCTCTGGTTGGTGCCAGTCTAAAAACCAAACCATGGATGGCTAGAGGCATAGGCTCCTTCTCTGTGACTGCCACCTGTCTCTCTGGGACAGTCTTGGACATCACTACATCAGGTAGAAGATTATAAATACCCTAGAAACCTGACACGTACCTTTTGGTGATAACCCCTGCTGGGTGAAATTCTACCCAGCTCAAATATTATTGTCCTGTAGTCATGGCTTCTAATGGGTTTTTTTTTTTTTTTCCTCTGTCATTGATCTGTCAATGACTCGCCTGTAGTCAGAATGACAGTCTTATGCACAGAAATGCCCTGACCTCTGTTCTGAATTTCATTAGTTTTCTGAGGCTACAGCCAGGACTTAATTCGTTTATCAGATTAAGTGCAATAGTGTTGGGAGCATAAGTTTCTACACTTGTCCTCTGAAAAGTTCAAGTATTTCTTAACTGTTTGGAGATTATCCACATTTGGGGGAATCTTTGAAATCCAGAGATACACATTACAGAGAAATTCACTAGATACTTATACACAAAATGTTGCTTGTAAGAGTATGGTTGTGGTTCTGCAGGTTCATAGACCTTATGAAGCCCATTGATGAGCCTCAGAGGCTCTGCAGGTCTGTGTTTAAGGATGCCTGGCTCAAGCTACTGCAGGGCAGTTGAGCTCCAGCCCAACACTAGTGGAACAGGTTTCATGGATTTAGTCCCTCTGTGGATGAGTTGACTTTGCACACAGAAGCAAGCTCTTATCTCAGAACCGCAGAATAATCTCGAAAGTTCAGACCTGGAAAGAGGCTTAGTATGTGCTTAGTTCAACCTCCTCTTTTTATAGATTAAAAAGGAAAAGAGAAGCACAGAGAAAATTAGTCATTTACTTGAGGTCACATGGCAATTACAGGGCTAGGACTAGAGCCCAGGCCACACCACATAATACTAAGTGAATGGCTTTAAATGATGAATCAGGGGTATAATTTTGCATATGATGTAAAGCACATGATTATAGTCTCCTCATTTTTAAACACACAAACTGAGATAGGCAGCCAATATTTACTTAGTGTCTGTTATACATCTGTTCATTTATTCAGTTATCAAAAAAATGTGTATCTAATGTACCCTAAGTGCCAGGCACTATGCAAGGTACCATTTACCATCAGGTTCAAGCTTCCCTTAACACAGTATTAACAGATACACAGACACACAAAATTGGTGCCGACATCCCCTTCTTATGATGTATTTTTTTCATGGCACACAGATATCAATTCAGATGTAGTCCACACTCAGGGATTCCACTGGTCATGACTTCAAGGTCTTTTTCCTATAATGAACTGAGTTGGAGGGAGGTGATTTTCCTGTATTAAATGTAGGCAGAACTAGCTCTTTTATATGCTGAGCAAACGTCCTGATTAGGAGCTTGTTATAGTTTAGTTTATACTTTTTAAAATTTTAATTTTATTGTAGTATAATAGCCATATAAAATGTAAGCTATTTAAATGTACATCATATATATGTATCATATATCATACAAATATCATGTATATATACATATATACACATTGTGAAATGATATAAATGATTGCCCCCTCAATCTAGCTAATTAACTCATCACTTCACATATATCTGTTTTTTTCATGTAACATTTAAGTTATATTCTCTTAGCAAATTTCAGTTTTACAATACAGCATTATCAACTACAGTGATCATATTTTATATTAGATCCTGTGCTGTTCTTAGTCTCCCAGTCATGTCCAACTCTTTGCGACTGCATGGACTATAACCCAGAAGGCTCCTCTGTCCATGGGATTCTCCAGGCAAGATTAATAGAGTGGGTTGCCATGCCCTCCTAGAGGGGCTGTTTCCAATCCAGGGATCGCACTCAGGTCTACCATGTTGCAGGCAGATTCTTTACCGTCTGAGCCATCAGGGAAGCCCAAGAATACTGGAGTGGGTAGCCTATCCCTTCTCCAGGGGATCTTCCTGACCCAGCAATTGAACCGGGGTCTCCTGCATTGCAGGCAGATTCTTTACCAGCTGAGCTACCAGGGAAGCCCACATTAGATCCTAAGACCTTATTAATCTTATAGTTGAAACCATACCCTTTTATCAATCTCCCCTTATTCTCTCACTCCTCAGACCCTGGCAACCACTTTTCTACTCAACTTCTCTACATCTGATTTTGTTTTTAAGAGTCCACATGTAAATGGTAACACAGAGTATTTGTTTTACTCTGTCTGGGTTATTTCACTTAGCATAATGCCCTCAAAGTCCATCCACACGGCTGCAAATGTCAGGATTTCCTTCTTTCTCATGGCTCAATAATAGTCCATTGTATATATGTGTCACATCTTCTCTATCCGTTCATCCACAGATGGACACTTAGATTGTTTCCATATCTTAGCCATTGTGAATAATGCATGCAAATATCTCTTCAAGAACCTGTTTTCATTTCTTTTGGGTATATACTCAGAAATGGGATTGCTGGATCATGTAAGTAGTTGTATTTTTAATTTTTTGAGGAACCCCTATATTGTTTTCCATACTGGCTGCACCAATTTGCATTCCCACTAACAGTGTACAGAGGTTCCCTTTTCTCCATATTCTCCTCAAAACTTGCCATCTCTTGTCTTTTTGATGATAGTCATTCAACAATAATGGTATGAGGTGATATCACCTTGTGGTTTTGATTTGCATTTCCCTGATAATTGGTGATACAGAGCATGTTTTTATTAACAGGTACCTGTTGGCCATCTGTATGTCTTCTTTGGAAAAAATGTTTATTCGGTTCCTCTGCCCATCTTTTGATCGGATTGGCATCAGTTGGGGTGGGTTGGCATCAGTTGAGATGATGGTGTGTTATTAATATTATTTTTTCACTCATTCTATTAATGTGGTGTGTTGACTATTATTATTTATTTTGTTGTTGTTGTGCTGGATTTTCATTGCTGTGCTTGGGTTTTCTCTCGTTGTGGCGAGTGGGGACTCCTCTTCACTGGGGTGCACAGGCTTCTCACTGTGGTGGCTCCTCTTGTTGCAGAGCGTGGGCTCTGGGCGGGCGGGCTCAGTAGTTGTGGCACACTGGCTTTGTGCCCGCATGGCATGTGGGATCTTCCCGGACCAGGGATTGAACCTGTGTCCCCTGCATCGGCAGGTGGACTGTCAGCCACTGGACCACCAGGGGAGTCCCTGTTTGGTTTTTTGTTACTGAGTTTTGTGAGTTCTTTATTTATTTCGGATTGTGATATTATGATGTATAAAAATATATATATTTGCTTATTCAGAAGGCCAAGATATATTTCTCATATATATTTTGTCTTCATCTACAGTTCCTGGCTCACAACTCTCAAAACCCTTGGGATTTCCTAAGTGTTGAGAGTGATGAAGGTGCCTTTTGTTATGTGAAAGAGGTAACTTTCAGAAGCACCTAAGCGTGGGGACTGGTTGCCAGGTAAACCAACTCTGTGACTTTAGGACCCTTCCGCTCCACGCCCTGGTGTCCAGAAAGGAGAGAGCTGTTTGAGGTTCAGTCAAACACCATTGGCCGATGACTGAGCCAATCATGTCTGTGAGGATGGCTTTTTGGTCCTTTTTGGAGACCTTCCACATTGGGGAACCAGAATGCTTCCGTGTGCCACATGGCAGGTGCCACATCCCATGAGGAGAGAAGCGCCTTTGCTCAGGACCTTGCCCTGTGTATCTCTGCATTTGGCTATTGATTCATAATCTTTATTGCCCCTTCATAATAAATTGGTAATCTAGTGAGTAAACAGGTATTCCTGAGTTCTGTGAGCCATTCTAGCAAATTAATCAAACCCAGGAGGCAGGCGTGGGAACTTCTTATTTATAGCCATATAAATATAGGTCAGAAGTAAAAATGACAATTGAAGTGGAGGACAGCTGTCTTGTGGGACTGAGCTCTTTATCTGTGCTTTCTGATTCTATCCACAGGTAGATAGTGTCAGAATTGAGTTGCATTTTTGGACACATTGCTTGTTGGTGCGGGGAAGCCTACACACACACATTGGAACTGGCTCCAAGAGGAATTCTTTGCAGGGTATTTACCCCTTAACAGATGTATGAATTGCAAATATTGTCTCCTATCTCATAGGTTGCCTTTTCATTTTGTCGATGATGTCCTTTGCTATGGAGATGTTTTTTAGTTTGATGTAGTCGTGTAGTCCCACTGGTGTATTTTGCTTTTGTTGCCTTTGCTTTTGGTGTCACATCCAAAAATTCATTGCCAAGAGTGATGTCAAGGAACTTACCCTTTATGTTTTGTCTAGGAGTTTTATTGTTTCAAGTCTTACATTTAAGCCCATAATCCATTTTGAGTAGATTTTTGTGTATGGTGTAAGATAGGAGTCCAGTTTCATTCTTTTGCAAGTGGCTGCCTAGTTTTCCCAACATCATTTATTGAGACTATCCTTTCCCCATTATATATTCTTGGTTTCTTTGTCACAAATTAATTAGCCATATATGCATGGGTCTATTTCTAGGCTCTCTATTCTGTCTCAGTGACCTATGTTTTTAGTTTTATACCAATAACATACTGTTTTGATGACTATAGCATTGTAATATAATTTGAAGTCAGAGTGTGTGATGCTTCCAGCTTTGCTGTTCTTTCTCGCGATAGCTTGGATATTTGGAATTTTAGAATTCTAGAATTTTATGAACACTAGAATTGTTTGTTTTAGTCCTGTGAAAAATTCCATTGGAATTTTGATAGGGATTGCATTGAATCTGTAGTTTGCATTGGATTGTATAGATATTTTAATAATATTAATTCTTCCAATCCAGGAGCACAGAATATTATTCCATTTATTTATGTCTTCTTTAGTTTCTTTCTTCAGTGTGTTATAGTTTTCAGTGTACAGATCTTTCACCTCCTTAGTTAAATTTTGGTTTTTTATTCTTTTGATGCAATTATACATGAGATTGTTTTCTTAATATCTCTTTCTGATAGTTCATATTAGTGTATAGAAATGCAACTGGTTTTCGTACATTGCTTTTGTGTCCTACAACTTTACTGAATTTGATTATTACAGTTAACAATTTTTGGTGGCATTTTTAGAGTTGTCTACACATAATAGCATGTCATCTACATAGAGGGACAATTCTGCTTCTTCCTTTTTGATTTGGAGGTCTTTTATTTCTTTGTCTTACCTAATGGCTCTGGCTAGGCCTTCCAGTACTATGTTAAATAAAAGTAGTAGGATTGGGCATCTTTGTTTTGTTTCTGATCCTAAGGGGAAAGCTTTCAGCTTTTCACCATTAAGTGTAATATTAGCTGTGAGCTTGTCATATATGGCCTTTATTATCTTGAGGTAAGTTCCCCCTATGCCCAGTTTGTTGAGAAGTGAAGCTGCTCAGTCATGCGACTGACTCCCATGGACTGTAGCTTACCAGGCTCCTCCATCCGTGGAATTTTCAAGGCAAGAGTACTGGAGTGGGTTGCCATTTACTTCTCCAGGGGAACTTCTTGACCTGGGGATTGAACCCCGGTCTCCCACGTGGCAGGCAGACGCTTTACCCACTGAGCCACCAGGGAAGCCCAAGTTTGTTGAAGGCTTAGTTAATCTTTACAATAACATGGCAAGGAGGTGCTTTTATTATCTCCATCTTAATGATCAGGAAACTGAAGCTTAGAGAGCTCGAGTAACATCCCCAGTGTTTGCAAGTGGTGAAGCCGAAACTAAACCTTGCAGTCTGGCCCCACATAGCTCCTTCAAAGAGCTGAAGCAGCAGGAAACCAAGGGGAAGCAAGCTGTAACTGTGACTCCTCCAGCCTCCAGCGTGCTGAGAGAGTCATTCTGTGGTGTCTCTGTTATTCATTAGACCACGATGATACTGCATCTTCTGATAGATTGTCTTGTGTATGTGGGTTATTGTTTTTTATTTTTAAAGATTTATCTATTTATTTTTGTCCATTTCTTTGGCTTTGTTGCATCATGCAAGATCTTTTGTTGCATTGCATGGACTCCAGTTGTGGCTGACAGGCTCCAGAGCGTGAGGGCTGAGTAGTCATGGAGCCTGGGCTTAGCTGCTCTGAGGCTTGTGCGATCTTGGACCAAGACCAAGGATCGAACCCATGTCCTCTGAACTGCAAGGTGGATTGTTAACCATTGGACCACCAGGAAAGTCCCTGGGTTATTTTTTAAAAATACATTGTGTGCTCCTTGAAGATAGAGGTCGTGTCCCACCATACCAAGCAAATAGTTTGGTAAGTCCTTATCCACCGGGGCTCAAAATTCCCTGAGGGTAGACCTTAGGTATAGAAATTCAGAACTACATCTTAAAGATCTCCTAGGCTTCCAAGTCTCATTTAACAGTTGAAGAAACTGGGGCCTAAAGAGTGAAGTCAAAGCTAGTCTAAACCCTTTCTTCAGGGCAGGACCATCCTAAAGTATCCTCTCCTCCTACCCCCACCAGCCTTGTTAGCAGTGCTGAAACTCTCTATGTAAAATCATCCAGTAGATGTTAAGACCGTGGGATCCAATGACCATAAGACAATAAAACTCTGATGTCGTTGCTGGTCAGTCAGGTTTATAGCTGGAACTGAGGGAACCTTAGCGATCATATTGTTTAGTTGTAGGGGAAGTAACAGGCCCAGAGATGGCAAGGGACCTAGTACTCATCAGCTGGCCGGGGATAATCAATTAAATGGCACTCCCCTGCCCAGAGGGAGCTAAGACATAGGAAACATGTGTGGCCTTTCCCTGGCTGGAATGTGTATGTCCAGGTGGGAGTGGGGTTGCTGTCTTCCCAAGTCTAGCCAGCTTAGGGAACACGGTCCACGCTTCAGCAGGTGCATCAGTGACTCGCCCCTGTGTTCACCTGCCCTCCTCCATTCTCCGAACAGTAGACGTCACCCCTGAGGCCTGGGCGCAAGCTGCAAACTAAATCCACCTCTCCTCCCATCCTCCTCCACCAGCCCTTCCCTTCTCAGCACCACCTCTGGCCCAGCGAGCAGGTTAGGACTGTCACACATGCACAAATTATAACCTAGCTGCCCTGTTTCTCCTCCACGGGTAAAAAACCCAGAGTTGAGGGACATGAGCGTCTTCGCTCTATACCACTCTCCGCAGAAGCCAAGGGCCAGAGGAAGCCGTTGCTTCCTTGAAGGCAGTGTGGGCACTGGACTGTTGAGTGAGTTGAAGCATTAAAGAAAGCTGCGTTGTCCTCACTAGACTTGGAGAGTGACCCTCCTCAGGGGGTCGAGCCCTGTCCCTCCCGTGCACTCACAAGCACAGTATGGATCAAAGGGCAGCACTTTCTGAAAAACTGAAAGTGATAGTTCCCGACAAGCCTGCTGAGACAGCGCAGGGAGGCTGAGCTCCACGTGGCAATCAGTCAGGCTGTCCCAGGGACAGGAAGTTTGGAAGGTGAACTGCAGGCAAGCTCACTCTGTGGAGACAGAGGACTCCTCCGCCCAGCTGTGCTTCCACAGAGAACCAGAAGCCGGCTGTCCCCATCCCCCAGGCCTGCAAAAGGGGAAGGGGAAAGAGTCTCACCTCTCCTCCATGGCAAAGTCCCAACCCCGGAAGAACTGATCTCTCTGCCTCCTTCTTGTCTGCACTCAAGACCCCAAACACCACTGAGGAAAGTCTCACCATCAAGCAGATGGTTTGGGCTTGTGTCCAGTTCTTTGTGATCCCATGGACGGTAGCTGGCCAGGTTCCTCTGTCCATGGGGATTCTCCAGGCAAGCATACTGGAGTGGGTTGCCATGCCCTCCTCCAGGGGATATTCCTGACCCAGAGATTGAACCCGCATCTATCTTGTGTCTCCTGCATTGGCAGGCGGGTTCTTTACCACTGTGCTAACTTGGAAGCCCTCAGAAAGATGGGTTCCACTGTAACGGAGGATAATCAACCCCACATGCACCAAAGAGTGGTAAACAATTTTACCGCATTTCTGGGTCAGTTCACACTCCTATCAACACTGTTCCAAACCTTCTCCCCTCCCCTGAATGCCCTTACCTCCACCCTCACTTTCCTCAGAAGTCATCATCTTCCAGTTCCTCCTCTTTTGTGTTGAAATTGCTAGTCACTCTGGCATGTCCAACTCTGCAACCCCATGGACTGTAGCCCGCCAGGCGCCTCTGTCCATGGAATTCTCCAGGCAAGAATACTGGAGTGGGTAGCCATTCCCTTTTCTAGGGGATCTTCCCAACCCAAGGATCAAACCTGCATCTCCTGCATTGCAGGCAAATTCTTTACCATCTGAGCCACGAGGGAAGCCCACCAAATGTTTCAGCCCACCCAGACTTCCCTTCCTTCTTGCTTCCCATTACGCTGGAAGAGTTTTCCTGTCTACTCTCTAACCAAGAGCCATCTCACCACTTGTGTTTTATATCCCATTCTCCTCCACCTTCCTGTGAATCTTATCTGTAATTTAGCCAATCTTTCTGTTGTATACTTCGTTTCTTCCTCTGTACTGGGTCCATCTCATACTTATTTATTAAAAAAAAATTTTATTTATTTGGCTGCACCAAGTCTTACTTGCAGCATGTAGGATATTTTAGCTGAAACATACGAACTCTTAGATGTGGCACATCAGGGATCTAGTTCCCTGATCAGCCATTGAGCATGGGCCCCCTGCACTGACAGCAAGGACCATCAGGGAAGTCCCCTTCTCGTGGTTATTTAAACAAACTCAAATCTCTTTCATTAAAAAAGAGACTCTTTTAATATACATCCTTCTCGGCCTGCGGCCTTCTTTCTCTGCTCCTCTACACAATCTAATTCCTCCCTTTAACGTTCAGTGAACTCCAATCTGACTTTCGCTGTTGTTACTCTCCTGAAGCAGCTTTTTGCAATGGTCATCAGGGATATTCATGATTAATACAGTGGTCATTTTTCAGTCCTTATCTTGCCTCTTCAGCATTTGACTCTGTTGAGTGGTTATAAATGACCATTCTCTCTCTTAAAATAAAAAATCTTCCCTTATCCTCCACAATACAACAGTCTCCTTGATTTCTCTCTTTAACCACCCTTGCAGAGTCTCCTTTATGAACTTATCCTTCTCTACCTAGCCATTCATGGTTAGAGTTCAAGGCATAAAGTTCTCTTTAAGTCTGTTATTCTAAAGTGCTTTTGCACACTGCACTGAACTGCCTTGTGAAATTGTTAAAAGACCATTTTTCAAGGACAAGAACCAGCTTTTTATTATAAGCATCTTCCCGTATCGGCAAAATTATCTTACTGAGGGCATATTTTGTGGGTACCATAGTTTATTTGCTCCATCTCCTACTGTTAGTCATGTGTATGCATGCTGTCACTTCAGTCATGTCTGATTCTTTGCGTCCCCATGGACTGTAGTCTGCCAGGCTTTTCTGTCCATGGGACTCTCCAGGCACGAATACTGGAGTGGGTTGCCATTTCCTACTCCAAAGGATCTTCCTGACCCAGGGATCGAACCCTGTGTCTCCTTTGTTTCCTGCATTGGCAGGCAGGTTCTTTACCACTAGAACCACCTGGGAAGCCCATTGTTGGTCACATAGGTCCTTTCCAATACTTCTGCCTCTATAAATAGCATTATGACAATCAACTGTGTATGACTCTTCTTGCATGTGATTAGATGAGAGAGGCTAATATTAATTACTACTATCCAGTCAGTAAGAAACTGCTATGTGGAAACTGGGAATTTGGGGAAAACGTACACTTCATTTTTGAGGTCAGTAGCATGGAGGAAACTATCAAGGTAGCCCACAGAGCAATACTGAGCAGGACAGACTCTTAGAAAAAACCCAGCTTGGTCAAGGATATATATATATATATATATATATATATATATATATATATATATATATATCTGCTGATATATCTGCTCTTTCCCTATTCTTCCAAGTTTTCAACTTGGAAGTTACCACCTCAGATGAAAAGAGGTTCTGGGCAAGGCATTTCTCATGCTGGGAGCCGGGGGCATTTGCCTTATTCCCACTTTAGACTTCGGCAGAGGAGTCAGTCCTGATAGAGCCAGATGGATCTTAAATGACCTCGGAGGTCTTTGAGGACATGGATGGACTGGAGAAGTCTGCAGGGCCTGAGATGAGTCCTGGACCTGATCTGTCAGGCCCAAACTTGGATGGCTGCAGGACAAACAAGTCAGCAAAAGTCAGTGCCAGCATGAGTGTGCTGACAGCAGACAGGATGGGGCATGGCCTGGAGAGTGAAAGAGAATTGTGGGGAAAGGAGGAGAATTGGCACAGACTACGTGCGCTCTTTTTCATCTCCCCAAATATTTACTATCGGAGAGCCCCAGGGCCCAGGCCTGGACTTCTACCTGCTCTGTCCACCCTTCCTTAGTGACCTCACCCAGGCTCACGGCTTCAAGTATTAACACTATCCACGCAGAGACGATGCCCAAGTCTACACCTTTAGTCTGACCTCCAGCCTGAACACATGACCAATGTGTCCAACTGAAAAGCTGACATCCCCACCTGGATGTCTAACAGGCATCTCACATTTAACACTTACAAAGCTAAACTCCTAACTTTACCTCCTCACCTCCCTGGCTAAATCTGATTTCAACTCAGGCAATGGCAATATCACTCTTCCAGTTTCAAACCAAAAACTTCATTTATTTTTTTACTTTTTGTTTTTTCTGTGCTGGGTCTTTGTTGGGGTCCGCGGGCTTTCTTTCGTTGAGAAGCACAGGCTCTACAGCACGCGGGCTCAGTAGTTGTAGTATGTGGACTCTCTAGTTGGGGTGTGTGGGCTTAGTTGTCCTGCGGCATGTGGGATCTTAGTTCCCTGACCAGGGTCAGAACCAATGTCCATCACATTAGAAGGCAGATTCTTAACCTCTGGACCACCAGGGAAGTCCTCAGGCCAGAAACTTGAAGTCATCCTTGACATCCTCGACATCCTCTTTTTCTCACAACCTGCATCCAACTCATAATCAAATCCTGTTGGCCTGATCTTCAAAAACAGATTCAGGTTTGCCTTCATCCATGAAAAATGGGACTTAACTATCTCCCTATAAACAATGGAAAAACTGGATCAGAGATATAGAACAACTATTTCCAGACATTAGATCAGAGGCAAGACAGGACTGTGATCCCTCAGGGAAGGGAGGCAAATGAGGTGAGCCCTCAATTGTGGAGGCAGAGGCAATTTTCAGATTGGTTGGCCCCCAGTACAGGACCATTTTTCAAGGACAAGAACCAGCCACTTGTGGGAAGCTGATTACTTTGGTTCTTCTTCACCTGGAAGAGATAACAGTTAATCTTGACTGGGATTTAAACATATTTCATTAACTCTGGGAAGAAGCTGTACTCCCAGAATTACAGTACCTGTGACATGCAATAGGTAATCGCCATTTTAACTCACTCCTTTTCACAAGTTTTCAACTATATCCACACAGAAAAATGTCTCTTTAAGAACAGCTAAGTCCTAATGGAAGTCAATATTAAAATGTTATCTTCTGCCTCATTTTATAGAAAGATACTTATTCTGTGTAAAACAAGAAAACACTGTACAACAGTGGACCTCTGTATTCCCAAATGCCCTATGTTAGCTCCTTCTACAAACATCTGATGAGTGTCTATTCTGTATCAGGCAAAGAATACTAAGAACAGAGGGATTAATGGGCAAACAAGTTCTAAAGCAGACACTGATCTACTAGACTACCCAAAATCAAGGACCAAGTTTCATTTCAGACACCTGATGGTAATTTTTTAGGGGTGTGCACTCAGGCAATCAGTTTAATTTGCATATTAAATAAGTCCAATTATAAAATCACTTAAGATTTATATTAGTTTATTATTACCAATATTTAATATTATTAGCTATTATTATTTACAGTTTCAATTTAAGAACAACAAAAAGAAGAAAAACTAAATAGTATGTTTATTTGATATTAGAATAACAGCATATAGAAATTTTTGAAGCGTGTATCTATATAATAAAGTATACTTTTTAAATGTCTAACTTAAAAAATCCCAGTTCTCCTGCCTTGCAGGCAGACTCTACCGTCTGAGCCACCAGGGAAGCCCCAACTTAAAAAACATATTTCATTAACTACAAGTGGATCCTGGACTTATTTATAAAATGTAAAGATATAAGACTTTAAGGAAAAGAAAACAAAGGAGAAAGTCTTTGAAATCTAGGGCTAGGCAACGAGCTCTAAGAATTGACCCCAAAATCTTGATCCATACAAGGAGAAGGTGATAAATCTGACCTCACTAAAATTAAGAGCTTCTGTTCGATAGAAGACTGTGAAAATGATGAAAGACAGCTGTTGGGAGAAAATGTTTGCAAAGCATATAGTTATCAATGGACCAGTATCCAAAATACATGAAGAACCCTTAAAACTCAATAGTTAAAAAAAAAAAAGTCCAGTTAGAAAATGGACAAAAGATACAAACAGACATTTCACTGAAGAAGATGTATAGATGGAAGATAAAGACACAGCCAAAAAGTTCCATAGCATTAGCCATTAAAGAAAAATACAGTAAAACCACAATGAGATGTCACTACACATTTACTAAAATAAATAATTGTGACATCAAATGCTGGTGAGAATGTAGAAAAACTGGCTCCCTCACATTGCTGGCAGGAATGTAAAATGGTATAGTGACACTGGAAAACAGCTTGGCAGGTTTGCTGTTGTTGTTTTTAATAAAACTAAACATAAAATTGCCTTATGACCCAGCAATTGCGCTCTTGGGCATTAATTCCAGAGAAATGAAGACTTATGTTCACACAAAAACCTATACACAAATGTTCATAATTGCTTTATTCATGAAAGCCAAAGGAAAAAAAATGGAAACAGTCCAGCTGTCCTTCAAAGATTGAATAGTTAAACAAACTGGTACATTCATACCGTAGAATACTCAGCAATAAAAACGAATGAACTATTGGTGAACGAAACCACTTGGATGACTCTTCAGGGAAGTATACTGAGTGGAAAAAGCCAATTCTAAAAGGTTATGCTCTGAATGATTCCATTGATTAAGACATTTTGAGGGACTTCCCTGGCAGTCCAGTGGTGAAGGTTTCACCTCCCAGTGCAGGGGATACAGGTTCACTTCTTGGTCAGGGAGTTAAGATCCCGCATGCTTGATGGCCAAAAAACCAAAACATTAAAAAAAAACAAAAAACCCAGAAGCAATATTGAAGCAAATTCAATAAAGACTTTAAAAATGGTCCACATCAAAAAAATCTTTTTAAAAAATTTAGAGATGATGAAATTTTATATGTGGAGAACAGATGAATAGTTGTCAGAGGCTAGGGATTGGGGAAAAGAGAGGGAGAAGCAAGTGTGGTTGTAAACAGTCAACACAGGGAATCCTGTGGGGCTGGAACTGCTTTGTATCTTGACTGTGGAGGTGGATAAACAAACCTACACACATGATGCAATTGTATAGAATGAAGCACATTCACACAGACTCACAGACACAGAAAGTGGGAGAAGCAAAATTGGGGCAATCTGAATTGTAATGGGCTGCCCTGGTGGCTCCGACGGTAAAGAATGCGCCTGCAACACGGGAGACCTGGGTTCGATCCCTGAGATCAGGGGAAAAGAAGATCCCCTGGAGGAGGGCAAGGCAACCCACTCCAGTATTCTTGCCTGGAAAATCCCCTGGACAGAGGAGCCTGGAGGGCTACAGTCCATGGGGTTGCAAAGAGTCGGACACGACTGAGTGACTAACACACTAATTTGCAATCATGTCCATCTCCCAGCTGCGGCATTGTACTATTTTTGCAAGATGCTACCCTTGGGGGACACTGGATAAAGTACATTGGATCTCTCTGGAATTGTTTTTTACAACTGCGTATGTGTGTAAAATTATCAAATAAAGGTTTAATTTTAAAACAACATATTCCTGGTTGATATTCTACGTTTGAATGGGCTTTTCCTGCCAGGAGAGCCTGGGTCAACACCACAGTCCAAAGGCTTGTTAGAGTGTTAGATCCACTGACACCAGACAGAGTGTAACCTTGCTTTGGAACCTGGGCCTCACTCTTCAGCAAAGGTGGGAGTGGGTACATGACCTGGTATCCCCTAGTCCTAGCTCACACCCAGAAGCTGATAGAGTGGTGAAGTGGCTGCTTAACGATGCAGCTGATATCACCCTAATAAACCAGCATTGTATACTGCTGTGAGAACTGACGCTGAAGTAAAGCTCCAGTACTTTGGCCACTTGATGTGAAGAGCTGACTCATTGGAAAAGACCCTGATGCTGGGAAGGGTTGAGGGCAGGAGGAGAAGCAGGTGACAGGATGAAATGGTTAGACGGCATCCCCAACTCAATGGACATGAATCTGAGCAAACTCCAAGGGATAGTGAAGGACAGGGAAGCTTGGTGTGCTGCAGTCCATGGAGCAAAGAGTTGGAGACGACTTAGCAACTGAACAACAACGATATATCCTACTGTGTTCCCAATAAATGGAACACGTACATCCAGGAACCATGGTAGGCCTGGACATGGTAGACTCCAGTGACCTTGTGGAATTTCTGCATCCAGTCCCTGCGACTCTAGGCTCTATGGGTCTAGAGGCCCTGATTCCCATAGGGAGAATGCTTTCACCAGGAGGAGACATAGCAGGAGTTCCAGTAAGGTGTAAGCCATGGCTGCTGCCTGGTAACTGCAAGCTCCTCATGCTGAGACCAGCAGACAGTGAAAGCATCATCAGTCTGGCCGAGGTGATTGACCCTGATGATCATAAAGCCGTGTTAAACCGTGGAGCCGGGAGGAATATCTCTGGCATTCATGTAATCCATTGGAGCATCTCCTTCCGATCATAAATGTATATGGAAAAGTGTAGCAGCCTTAATCTGAGGAAGATACGGTAACCCACTGCTCACATCCCTTGGGGATGAGGGTCTGGGTCACACCACGTGGAACAGTAGAGGTACCAGCCAAGGGTGAGGGCACTCTGGAGTGGGCAGTACAGGAGGGGGATGCTGCGTATTCATTATGGTCTCAGGACTACAGTACTGGGGGCCGAAGGGGGTGGTGACTCGTTCATCTCGCTAACCTTCCTTAAGTAACCTCAGGGAAACAGACCAGCCAGAATCCTGGAGAATCCGTTCCCCGATGGAGTGGATTAGAACGTCACAGGAGGTGGGTGTGTAGCAGACAGGACGATGCTCAGTCCAGGTCCTCCGTCAGGGCTGGGACTTGCATTCCCTCAGTCCCGGAGTGTTGCCTTGATGGCTCATGGCTGTGTCCCTCTCTGAGCAGCACTGTCAGCTGAAAGGAGCTTCCTTGGCTCATTTCTGCACACCCTCGCTGGGGGAGCCCACAACCAAAGACCAGTCAATGTGGGGCTACAAATCCTTGCTCAGTGCTTCAGTATGGGGTATCTCTATCCAAGAACCATCTCAAAATTAACTTGTTCAAAACCAAATTTCCCCCCCAAAAAAGAAACCAAACTTAAAATTTAAGATAAGAAGTGGATTTCTTTAGAGGAAAAACACACTCCACCGACAGAGTATTGGCCATCTCAGAAGGCTAGAGTGGCCAGAAACCAAACTCTTGGAGTCCTCCTGAAACGTGTCCACTTCTCATTTTCAGTAAATGCCACTTGCATGCCTCCAGTCGAACAGTCCAAAACCTTGGACTTTTGACTTTGCTCTCTGTTTTCCTGAACATCTAATTTACCAGCAAATCTTGTTGGCCGTACCTTCATAGCCACAATTTGACCAGTTCTCAGCACTACTGCTGACCGTCTGCTCCAAATCCCTATAATCGCTCACCTGCAACACACCACAGCCTCCTAACTGGCCTCCCTGCCCCTGTGCCTGCCCCTTTCCTCTCTTCCATGCAAGCAGCCAAAATGATCATTGTGCCTCTAACAAATTCTCCGAGGGGCTTCTTATCACACTCAGACTACAAGCTAAAACCTCTACAACAGCCGGTACCGCCTGTCTGACCGCTCCAGCCATCTCCACCCCTCCCTCTGCCTGCTCCAGCCTCTGTTCTCCATGCTGTTCCTCAAGCTCACCAAGGATGCTCCTGCCACAGGGCCTTTGTACTTGCCTGTCCCCCTGCCTGGAATGCTGTTCCCCGAGATAGCCACACCCCTCACTTTCCTTGGGGCTCCTCTCCGATATCACCTCCTCCAGCACATGTTTCCTGTCCATCTTACACGTAACAGCAAAACACCATCCCCACCTTATCACCACCCCACTCTCCCAACCCTCCTTGTTTGGTCCTTACCAACTGACATCAATTTTTTTTGTCTGTTTGTTTATCTACCTGCCTCCATTAGAGGATAAGCTACACAAGAAAGGGAACTTTGTCTTTTGTTTACTGCACCATCTCTCTAGTTTCTATAATGGGGCTTGGAATATAGTAGCTACTCTTAAAAATATATTCGTTGGATGAACCAAAGTTTCAGGGACTTTATAATTTGGGCTTTCACACTACCCACCCCCTGCACTCCCAAAGAACTACATCCTGAAATGCAGACAGAGCAGGCCCACCACAGGAGCACCAGGCATCATGTGCAAAACACACTCTCAGTGACCCAACACACACCTCAGGGGGAAGTGCCTCTCAGTTGTGAATTCACTGTCCTGAACCATCTGGATCACAATGAGACCCAAAGATTCCAGAATAAGGAAAAGACCTGAGTCTGCAAGAGTTCCTTTAGCCACAGCATGGGGATTCATGAGGCACCATACTTTTAAGGGCTAACAAAATTATTAACTGTAATTCCTTTTAGAATCAGAAGAAAGATGAGTATCATAATAATAAATATTTGATAATCAACTTGGATTATATTCATCTTTATACCAACATTCATGAGATAAAATTTTTAATTAATATTCCCTTATGGAGGAAACAACCCAGAAAGGTGGAAGGGACCCACGAAAGCCACAGTGTGGCCCTGCCTGACGCAGCTCACCTTTAAAGCTCTGGCTAACGTCAAGAGCCAGCCGGGCAGGGAGATGGAGGGGAACTGATATTCAGCAGGCTTTCTCACTGGGCTGTCTCCCCAACCCATCTTTTCAGCCCTGTGCTATCAAAGGGGAAACTGAAGCCCTGAACAGTGAAGTGATTTCGCCTGTGCCATCAAGACAGTAAATGGCGGGGCTTCCCTCCTGGTCCACTGGTTAAGAATCTGCCTTGCAATTCAGGGAACAATTGGATCCCTGATCTGAGAAGATCCCACGTGCTGCGGGGGCAACTAAGCCTGTGTGCCACGACTGCTGAAGCTCTGTGCTCTGCTACAAGAGAATCCACCACAATGAGAAGCCCCCGCGCCGCAACTGGAGAGTAGCCCCTGCTTGCCACAGCTAGAGAACGCAAAGACCCAGCACAGCCGAAGATGAAGATAAATAAATAAAAATAAATTCTTTTAAAAAAGTGAAAAAGACAGTCAACAGCTCAGTTCTGAGCCTAGGACAGTGGGGACCCAGCCCCAGGCTCCGTGATCCCCTGCAGTTTCCAGAGGGTTTCGGCACTGCTGCAGGCACCGATCATGGTTAGACGCTGTCCTCGGCTCTGCCCCTGCCGGCCGGAGGCTGCCCTGCACCCTGCCCCCTGAGTCACCCCAGCTCCACCTGGCCCTTCAAGAGCCTGAATTTCCCTCTTCTGCCTCAGCCCCAGTGCCACACCCCTGCCCCACCCCTGGCTCCCAGTCTTAATCATGATGCCCCACCCTGTTCCCGGGCAGGCCTGGCTGCCTTCTCTACCTGTCAGTCCTTCCAGAGAACAGTAACTTTGTCCTGAGGAGGAAAAGAGTGGCCTGGGAGGGACTGGTGCTTATGACTCCCAGTGCAGTCTGGGTGCCAAGCCCTTCCTCCTGACACCCAGGAAAAGGTCTGCAGAGATAGCAAAGGCCCCTTCTGTCTGCACCTCGCCCTCCCCAGCATGCACTCAGGGGTAAATAGGTCCTTCCTGAGCCTCAAGCAGAAATTTTCTAAGGGAGCCACCTCAGTCTCCACCTTCTGCCCCTGTTTGTGTGTGTGCATGCTGAGTCATGTCCGCCTCTTTGTGACTGCATGGACTGAAGCCTGTCAGGTTCTTCTCCATGTGGAATTTTCCAGACAAGAATACTGGAGTGGGTTGCCATTTTCTACTCCAGGGGATCTTCCCGACCCAAGGGTTGAACCCGCGTCTGTTACTTATCCTGTATTGGCAGGTGGATTCTTTACCACTGTGCCACTCCTGTTTGGTGACCTCCAACTAGGAGCAAATGGGTAGAATTCACGATCCAGAAGAAGAGCTCGAAAGAGAAGTATGGACTTGGGAACAGAAGGGCCTAATTGAATTACAGCTCTGTGGGTAAGTAATTTAACTTCTCCAAATGTAATTAAAACTTGCTAAACACAAAAAGAGAGAGAGGGACTTCTTTGGTGGTCCAGTGGCTAAGACTCCAATTTCCCAATCCCTGGGTTCAATCCCTCGTTAGGGAACTAGATCCCACATGCTGCAACTAAGAGCCAGTGCAGCCAAATAAATAAAATTTTTCTTAAAAAAGAGAGAGCGAGAACAAAATGTTCTTAAAGTGGTTAGCCCAGAATCTGGAATTGGGTTGTGCCAATAAATGTTAGTGAAGTTTTATGCCAAGTATGCCTTCCACCCTAATTTGCCTGGTTTTGTGGTTGTTATATTTCTGGGTTTTCTCCCTAATTCATTGCACATTTGCTGAATCCATCCATGTTGGCCACTATGTAAGCTTTGGAGACACAACGCTGAGTATAAGAAATCTTTGCCTCTGAGGACCTCATGCTCTAGTGGGGACTTCAAAGAAGCAAGCTGTCAACAATGGTATACTGTGGGAGTTGTCCAGCTCTGGATCTTAACTCAGGGTGCTGCCATCAGGAAACCAACAAGTCAGATGGCAGAGAAGCACTCAGCCTTTAATTGGGTAGTGCGTAAATAAAAACAAGAAACCAAATCATGTTGTGAACAAGAAGGACCAGGATGGGTAACAGGAAAATGAGACCTAGCATTTGGTCATTTTACAAAGTAGGAGGTGTATACCTAGGTGTTCTTGGGTATTCTTTCAAAGAGAGAAGCCCCATTATGGTTCCCAGGGGTTTTGCCTTAGGATTTTTCTAAAATGACAATAGAAATATTTTTATTGGCTTTATGAGTAGGTGGGTAGGTTGCCACCTATGTGAGTGCTCTGGGAGAAATGAGAGGGTGCCTCAGGGGAATGCCAAAATACCTCCTTGTGTCACTCTTCCTGGCAGTCCATCATCATAGGCAGTCCTATGTGTCTGATTCCCAGTTGAGGAGATGATAAAAGCTAGGAACTGGCTGGCCCCTCTTTCCATGTGGTGTGTTGTTCTCCAGGGCCTCTCTTCATAACCTCCTCTCCAGCAGGTCATCCTGGGCTTCCTGACAGCATTGCAGCTGAGTTCCAGAAGGCAGCATTTCCAGAAGTAGAGCCCTGATGTGCAAGCACTTATCTAGTTGTTTCATGTTTGCTAATATCTCACAAGGAAGTCACACAACCAAACCTAGAGTCAATGAGGGAGAGGACTTCAAAAGGGTATGACTCATGGGCAGTATGGTTTGGGGGGGAATGTGTCCAATATCTAACACAGTCTATAAACCAGAGTAGAGACTGTATTTTTTTTTAATGTTCACATTTACCAGCATAGTCTAGAGTATATTGGCAGACGCTCCATAAATACTTGTTGACTGACAAATGATGAATGTAGTTAACCGCCAGCAAAGCTCTGTAGGATGGGCCTTGCAGGGAGAGCTGAAGTTTGCTCCATGAAAAAAGTAGAAGCCTGAAATTCAGAAAGGTGACTGAACACCAAATACAAATGGGTGGATTTTAGTGAATTTAACTATATCCTTCCCTAGTGATTTCAAAATCAGAAAAATCGAAGCAAGAAATATCAGAAGAAACCAAAATATGTTCAGCTCAGCACTGTTTGGCCTCATGGAGGAGATAAAAGAAAAGAGGGCCTTTGAGGTCACTGGAGAAACAAGAAATAAATACAGGAAAACTCAAATATCACAGAGTCTAATAATGTTTGTTCTATTTTATTTCATTTATTTACTTTTGGCTGCACTGGATCTTTGTTGGTGTGCACAGGCTTTCTCTAGCTGTCGTGACCGTGGGCTCCTCCCTAGCTGCAGTGAGTGGGCTTCTCACTGCAGGGGCTTCTCCTGTTGTGGAGCACAGGCTTTAGTAGTTGTGGCTCATGAGCTTAGTTGCCCCATGGCATGTGGAATCTTCCGTGGGCCCTGCATTGGCAAGCATATTCTTAACCACTGGACCACCAGGAAATTCCCCTAATAACGTTTTTAGCATAGTTCATATCACATAATAGACACTCATGAAACGTTGCAGAAAGAACAGGGTATGGTCAGGAAATGAAAGATAGGTTAGTCTAGGGTTTAGCAAACTACAACCCACAGGCCAAATCCTGCCCTCTGCCAGTTTTTGTAAATAAAGTTTAATTTGAACAGAGCCATACCTATTGGTTATCTATGGCCATTTTTGTTCTATGACTGCAGAATTAAATTGCTTCAAAAAGACCAAAAGACTTGCAAAGCCTAAGATAGGTGTAGCTTGGGCCTTTGCAGAAAAAATTTGCCAACCCCAAAGCTCAGTAAATGCTCCCCAGATTCTGTAAAATTGGTACAACTTCCCTTGATGGAGGAGAAGGTAGGTTAGCGTTCTGTTAGATGGAAGATGAAGTACTTTGTGCTCAAAACTGTGAATAGCTACAGCCTGAGAGAAAACTGTTCCGGGAGGACCCCAGCTAGGGAGGATCTGTGTTGATTTGCAACACTGTCAGGCCCTGGGCCCCTGTTTAGACTAGCAGTCCTGGCATTCTCCCGATCTCGTAACCCTGTTTGTCCATCCTCCTCCACGCTTTTATCTTGAGATTGGACAAGGTATCCAGATACTGAAGTTGGATATCAGATACACTTTCCATTCAGATATATATCTCAGTCCTTAGGAGGAAGGGAAGCATCTAACTATATAGAGAAAGGGCATGATACCTTCAACCTCATTCTTTCAGCTCCATGGGTCTCAAAAGATCATCTTAGTCATCCCCTTGTGTCCAGACTGGATTAGTTTCAAGTCTTCTCCTAGATCTAATAAACACACACACATGCCTCACTGTACCCAACTCCCACATGCTTAAAAAGAGTACAGTCTCTCCCCAGGGCCAACTGATCCAAAGAGAGTAGGCGCAGTGCTAAAGGTCTGTGATATTTTAAGGACCAACACAAATATTTTAATTTTAACTTCTTTTAATACTAGAAGGAAAAAAGAATGTAATAATAGTGGATATATAGTAATGATATATATATATATATACACAGAGAGAGTAATGATATATATGCAATACTTTGCCCACCTGATGCGAAGAGCTGACTCATTGGAAAAGACCCTGATGCTGGGAAAGGTTGAAGGTAGGAGGAGAAGGGGGCAACAGAGAATGAGATGACTGGATGGCATTACTGACTCGATGGACATGAGTTTGAGCAAACTCTGGGTGATAGTGAAGGACAGGGAAGCCTGGCAGACTGCAATCCATGGGGTCACAAAGAGTCGGACACAACTAAGCGACTGAACAACAGCATATAGTGAGGAATCCAGCCTAGATTATATTCTTTATACAAATTATATATAAAATATAATTTAAAATATATTTTAATGGAGGAAGGGGGCCACAAAGGCAAAAGTGTCAAGGGCCAGCAAAAGCCATAATGCAGCCTTGTCTTCCTTAAGTAACAGCTTTTTCAAGGTCCATAAACCTGATGAAGAATGGCTTCTTCGCAAGAGCTGAACAGAATTCCTTCTGCGATCATGTTCTTCCTTGGCCCAGTCCTTTGGAGAACTAAACACAGCTGCCTTTGACCTTTGAGTCAGGATAAAAACAAAAAAACTCTCTGGAAGGAAGTGCAGGCTGGCAGCTAGGAAAGAAAGGTGCTGGTGTTATTTCAACTGGCCCCGGGGCCTGGTGAGGCCGGACTGCCCAGCAGTGTCCCTGCCACCAGTGTGTTGGCTCTGGGCAGAGCAGAACCCAGCGCAGGCCCTTCATGAATAAACATTGCTTCAGGCCCAAGTGTGCTGACCAAAGAAGCTGTGGTTCCGTCCCCTCTCCCTGGCCCTGCAGATTGCTCTGCGGGGGCCTCACTCCAGTTAAAAGCTCTTTGAGGAATCAGTACAGCCTGGGATTTGCTTTCCAGCTCTGATCACTGTTGCTCAAGGGGCTCCATTTCTCAGGAGCCAAGGATTAACCAGCTGCTATAATTCTCCTCCAAAATTCTCTACCTCCTCCCACCACTTCTCTTTCTTTCTGCTTCATAGCGTTTCTTCTTAGAAGGGTGGAAGACTAAAATTTGCTTTTCTTAAAATCAGGGTAGCTGGTGCTACTTAAAATGCAACTTAAAACTTACCTAGATGGGACTTCCAGTGGTCCAGGGGTTAAGGATTTGCCTGTTATTGCAGGGGACTCGGGTTCCTGGAGTCCCGGAGGGGGGAACAAAGAGCCCATCTGCAGTGGAGCAACTAAGCTTATGGCCACAACTACTGAGCCTGTCCGCGCCTCAACTAGAGAGCCGGTGCAGAGCAATGAAAGATACAGTGAAGATCCTGAGTGCTAAAACTGACCCAAGGCAGCCAAATAAATAAATAAACAAAGATTTTTTAAAACGTACCTAGATGATCTTTGTTGTGGGCTGAATTGTGTTCCCCCTGCCCCCAAAGAAAAGATATATTGAAATCCTAGTTCTCAGTGAAAGTTAGTCTCTCAGTCCTGTCCGACTCTTTGAGACCCCATGGACTGTAGCTCGCCAGGCTCCTCTGCCCATGGGATTCTCCAGGCAAGAATCCTGGAGTGGGGTGCCATCCTCCTCCAGGGGATCTTCCCGACCCAGGGATTGAACCCGGGTCTCCTGCACTGCAGGCAGTTTCTTTACCGTCTGAGCCACCAGGGGCGCCCTCAGTACCTCAGAAAGAGAGCTTATTGGGAAACAGTCTGTGCAGATGAACTCAATTAAGATAGGGTCGTACTGGAGGAGGCTGGACCCCTAATCCACTATGGCTGGTTTCCTTACAAAAGAACACCATGTGAAGAGGCAGAGACACGCAGAGTGAAGACAGCCGTGGGAAAACCAGCAGAGAGAGGAGACAAGCTGTCAAAAGCCAAGGACAGCCTGGGGCCACCAGAGACTGGAAGAAGGCGCAGAAAGATCATCTCCTAGAGGCTTTGGAGGGAGCATGACCCTGCCAGCATCTTATTTCAGACATCGCCTCCAGAACTGTGAGCGAACACATTCCTGTTGCCGTAAGCCACTGGCTTGTGGTTTTTCATTCCAGCAGCCCTAGGAAACGAATAAAGTGTTCAAAGCAAACAATCCACACAGCTGGAGCATCAAGAACCTACTGACAGACACAATAATCACTCCAAGCCCTTGTTTAGTGTAAAAATTTTACTTCTTGAAGTTCTTTCCTCTCCGTTGTCTCATTTTAGCCTTTGTGACACAGGGCAGGTTTTATTATCCTCATTTTATAGATGCAAAACATGAAGGTCAGGATGTAAAATCACTTACGCAGAGTCAGGCGTACATGTCTCTCAGAAGAAAACAATGAGTAACAGAAATGCAAACTCAGCTCCGCCCTGGCAAGGTATATACATGAGCAGTCACTGCTGAGTAACCCAAGTCTTTCCTTTTAAGAGTGTTAAAAATCACCCGCCATCTGCTATCAACATCACTTCATAGAAGAAAAGGCATTTTAACAGTAAAACAAGGCAAAACCAGAATACCAGAATAAAGGGGATGTCTTTTAAGTTAAATAACTTTCATTTATTTTTTAAACTCACTACTTTTGGATGGCATCACCAACTCAATGGACATGAGTTTGAGCAAACTCTGGAAGATGGTAAAGGACAGGGAAGCCTGGCATGCTGCAGTCCACGGGGTTGCAAAGAGTCAGACACGACTTAGCGACTGAACAACTTTGTCCTTGTTTTTTCTTTTTTTTTTTTTTGCTTTTCAGAAGACTGGCAGATCCCAGGATCAGTATTTGGGAACAACTTCTGAAATCGCTCTGGCCTCATTTATCAATACCTTATCAGAGCGTATTGTATTTCTCCTTGAATCCCTCCACCTCTGAACATTTAATGATTCTCTGACTCCAGCCCAGATTCTCTTTCTACTAATAGCTGGAAATGGAAACCCCTGGACTGGCAGTGACGGCTAGAATGCCCTGGTCAGAGGAGCCGGATGCATGAGTGTCTAGGATCCATCCGAAGACCACACCATTCCCTGCCATACCCCAAGAGAGAGAGTGACCAGGAGTTGTTTCAATGGCATCACGTCGGTCGTAGAAAGAACTGACTTCCTCTTAGAAAGTGACTCCTTTGTATTTGAGGCCAAACAGCTTGGGATCTGACGTGCAAACTGCAGCCTGCTTTTCCGCAGCACCTCCTGCCGTCAGGCTGGTTCTGGCTGGCTGAGCGTTCACCCTGTGCAGCAGAACGGCCTGGGGCCCTTCTGGGTTGTCAGGGCTCCTGCGGCTCTAGGCCAGAGTTGGGAAAAGCAGCCTGGAGAATCCAGTGCTTCTAACACAGGCTGCCACCGGCGAAAGCCTGAAGCTTGAATGTGCCCCCCCCCGCCACTACAGTCAATGATTTTCTTATCATTAATGATGATGATAACAGTCTTCTGCATATTGTTTTTAAAGAATTTTTAAAATCTGATATCTTTTTAGCATAACATCAGTGTTCAGGGAAATCTCTATGAAAAAGATAGGACTGAAAGGGTACTCTGAACAGGTGAGATGCTTGAACAGGGACTAAGGATGGGAAGGATGGGGTGGAGCGTACCTAGAGAACAGTCTGGAGGGTGAGGTAAGAAGAGTCTGGAGGAGCAGTGAGGTAAGAGCTGAGAAGAGCCCTGCCTGAAGGGGGCGCTGAATTCGCAGAAGGAGAGAGATGGGATGAGCTAGGGCTGGGCTGGGCTTCCCAGGTGGTACAACAGTAAAGGGCTTCCCTGAAAGTCCATCCTAAAGGAAATCAGTCCTGAATATTCATCCGAAGGACTGATGCTGGAGCTGAAACGCCAATCCTTTGGCCACCTGATACAAAGAACTGACTCACTGGAAAAGACCCTGATGCTGGGAAAGATTGAAGGCGAGAGGAGAAAAGGATGACAGAGGATGAGATAGTTGGATGGCATCACCAACTCAATGGCCATGAGTTTGAGCAAACTCCGGGAGATGGTGATGGGCAGGAAAGTCTGGCGTGCTTCAGTCCATGGGGTCACAGAGAGTCGGACATGACTGAGTGACTGAACTGAACTGAACTGGTAGTTCAGACAGTAAAGAATCTGCCTGCAATGCAGGAGACCTGGTTTCAATCCCTGAGTTGGAAAGATCCCCTGGAGGAGGAGCTTGGCAACCCACTCCAGTATTCTTGCCTGGCAGATTCCACGGACAGAGCAGTCTGGTGGGCTTCAGTCCATGTGGTCACAAAGAATTGAACATGACTGAGCGATACACACTTTCAGTTTCAGGAATGGGCCAGGTGTATGGAGATCTCACAGGCTTTTTTTGTTTGTTTTGGCTGCATCAGATATTTCTTACATCATGCGTATTCTTTATTACAGCCCACAGATTCTCCAGTTGTGGCCCATGGGCTCAATAGTTGTAGCACATGGGATCTTAGTTCCCTGACCAGGGACTGAACGTGTGTCCTCTGCATTGCAAGGCGGATTCTTAACCACTGGACCACCAGGAAGTCCCTTGCACAGCCTTCTGAGGCAGACAGACTTGGTCAAGCCCTAGTCCAACCACTTACTAGTGTTATTATTCCCCTTCATCCTCCAGCCTCACTGGGAGGAAAAGCTCTCCAAGTCTAGAAGAGTTAAGTGGTCTCGAGGGGTGGAGAAAGGGCAGGAACAGAATGAGTCTGACAGGAATTCTGTCAAAAAGTTGTTCAGGGAAACATCAAATAACCTCCACCCTCTCAGTCTCTTCAACTGGTTGCTTTGGGGCCTCCTCTTCCTTGAAAGTGAAGTTCTAGGGAGATAAACATCCATGGAAACCAACAGGTCTTGAGGCAAACGTGACCCCACCAGCTGAAAAACAGTCCTTCCCACCCTGCTCTCAGGCGGGGTCCGTAATAAGGATTGAGGAAGTGACCTTTTCTCAGGAAGTGGGTGGACGAATGACCTAGAATTCAACCCTTCCCATCTGGAAGAAAGTTATCGTCTAAAGGAGCAAAGTTGTCAAATGTACTCCTCTCAGTGCAGAAGCAAAAGGGAGTGGGAGGAACAAATTACTGTCTGGCAGTAGGTTTTAGAATACATTAACAGAAGAGAAACATTTTCTACAAATGGGCACCTGTTTCCTCTGAGGTGAGAACTGGCAGCTTCAAAGAGGCGGCTGAAAATTTTCTCTAGAAAATGTAGCCTCTACTTTTATAACTGTCCCAGTTGGACACTGAGAAGGATTCTTTCATGTGATATTGATATGTTATTTATTGATCATGCTTTGGTTTTCCATCACCTTCTATTGAAACTGTTGGGATTCAGACTCAGTAGTGTGTGAATACCCTGGACCAAACTGAGAGTGGGGAGGCTGGTGAGGCAGCTGACCTAAGGACTGGAGGAAGACTGGGAGCAAACGGCTAACTCAATTGTGTTTGACTTTCTATGACTTTATTTGAATTTGCAGTTTTATTATGAAAGGAATATATGTACCCAGTCAACTTGGTGTCTTTATTATAAAAGTAATTTAAATATCCAGTATATACACTTCACAATGAATATAAGAACCTGGTGTGGAGGCATTCTGGCATTCTCCCAAGATCTGTGGTGATCAGCTCTTTACATATTCTTATGAAAAAACATTTATGCATAGGTAACTAGGAGAGTGTATCATTTCTTTAAAAAACTCGCACAGAGCTTCCCTGATGGCTCAGTGGTAAAGAATCCGCCTGCCAATGCAGGAGACACAGGTTCCATCCCTGATCCAGAAAGCTCCCACATGCCGAGGAACAGCTAAGCCTGTGCACCACAATTCTTGAGACTGTGTTCTAGAGCCCGGGGGCTACAGCTACCAAAGCTCACATGCCCTAGAGCCTGTGCTCTGCAACAACAGAAGCCTCCACAATGAGAATCCCGAGCACCTCAGGTAGAGAGTAGCCCAGGCAGCAATGAAGACCCAGCACAGTCCAAAATAAATAAGTAAATATTATTAAAACAGAAACAAAGATCTCACACAAAAACAAAAATCTCATACAAATGGAGTCATGCTATGCATATTGTTATACATCTTGCGTTTCTCACCTAAAGATCTTCCTTGGAGATCATTCTTTTCATTGGTATGGTTGTATGTCCCAGTTTGCCTGGAACAGTCCATTCTGTATAATTATCAACAGATTCCCACTCTCAAAGCATCCTGGTTTGGATAAATCTCTCTACTTACCAGGTCAAATAGATTTCCTGCCTTGCTTTTAGTAAGTTTCATAGAATGTCACACCATGGACACCTCAAATACTAATATAACTAATCACCCACCTATCAGTTCAGTTCAGTCGCTCAGTCATATCTGACTCTGCGACCTCATGGACTGCAGCATGCCAGGCTTCCCTGTTCATCACCAACTCCCAGAGCTTGCTCAAACTCATGTCCATCCAGTCGGTGATACCATCTAACCATCTCATCCTCTGTCATCCCCTTCTCCTCCGGCCTTCAATCTTTCCCAGCATCAGGGTCTTGTGCAACAAGACAGTTCTTCTCATCAGGTTGCCCAAAGTATTGGAGTTTCAGCTTCAGCATCAGCCCTTCCAATGAATATTCAGGACTGATTTCCTTTAGGATGGACTGGTCTGATCTCCTTGCAGTCCAAGGGACTGTCAAGAGTCTTCTCCAACACCACAGTTCAAGAGCATCCGCCTATCTATGGACACAGGATATTTCGCATTTTACCTATTAGAAACCGTTCAGCTTCCTTGTACATTCATCTTTGAACTCCTGTAAAGGTACGTGTGCAGGATAAATTCCTGGCAGTGAGACTTGCTGGGTCAAATTGTGCCTTTTACATTTTGTTCTGTGAAAATAATATTTAAATTTACTTTTTAATAGAGGCATAATAGTCTGTGGTATGAATTTGCCACCAGTAATTTATCCATCTTTTACATTTTGAAAACAAGAGCAAAATTCCTCTCCTAAAAGGAGAAACTGCAGGCAGAGGGACTAGCCCAGAGCAGTCCTTCGGGTATCTCTCTTGGTCTCCTGGCCCAGACACCCCACACCTCTGGACGCTCGTTGGACGAGATCGCTGCCCCCTCTCACGATTACAGCAGATTCTTCTCCGACTCCTCTCTCCCGTAGGTGCCCAGCCCTCTTCTTCCAGGATGCGCTGCCTGACTGCCCCCTTACCGACCCCCCAAGACTGGGCTGGGGCCTCTTGTGTGTAGTCTCGCAGAGTTCGGTACTTCTGTCCCTGCACTCATCACATTGAACTTTAATCCCTTTTTAACTTCCATTCTGAGTTAAGCTCTGGATTCGTTTCCTGTTGCTGCTGTCACAAATCACCACAAACAGTGACTGACAACAATACAGATTTACTATCTGATAGTTGTAAAGGTCAGAAGTCTAAAATGGGTTTCACTGGGCTGAAACCAAGGCGGTGGCAGGACTGGGTTCCTTCTGGAGGCTCCAGGGAGAATCTGGTTTCTTGCCTTTTCCAGTGTCTAGATGCTTAGCACACGGCTTCTTCATCTTCAAAGCCAGCACTGGAATTCCCTGACAGCCCAGAGGTTAGGACTATGAGCTTCCGGTGCCAGTGGCCTGGGTTCAATTCTTGGTCAGGGAATTAAGATTCCCATAAGCCATGTGGCAAGGCCAAAAAAAAAAAAAAAAAAATTTAAAAGCCAGCAATGGCTGATTGTCTTTCCTATGTCACATCACTCAGATACCAACTCTCCTGCCCCTTCCACATTTAAGGATCTTGTGATTGCACAGATCCCACCTAAATATGGCAGGATACCCTCCCTACTTGGGAATCCCCTGGTGGTCCAGTGGTTAGGACCTGGTGATTTCATTGCTGCGACCTGAGTTTGATCCCTGGCCGGGGAACTAAGATCCCACAACCCAAGTGGCACAGCCAAAAAAAAGTCAACTGGTGAGCAATCTTACCTTCCGTTTGCAACCTTAATCCCCTTTGCTGGGTAGCATAGTGTGCACAGCACCCAGGGATTAGGACACGGACATCTTCGGGTGCTCTATTTTGCCTACCACAGGCTCCAAGCTCTGCAAGGGCAGAAAGTAGATCACAGTCTCTGTTGTACGCCCAGTACGTGGAACTTGGTAAGTATTCGTTAACTATTTATCAATCCACTGCTCCTTACCCTGCAAGATTCTTGCAGGTCAGATATAAAGGGGTACTTCAAGGGTTCCGCCAGAAGGCATATTGTTGTCCACTCATCAAAGTGAGCAAGAAAACCTCATGGTGGAGACTAGAGACTCCTTTTCCAACACAACTCTTTTTATCCTCAGGGAGTTGAAGACCAAGTCCGTCACATATGTGGTTCAGAGAAGGGACCATTTCATCTGTCTGTGTGTTCCCCAACCCAGAGCCTGGCACGCTTTAGAACTCAATGCATGTTTGTGGAGGGGTCGGGATGGGTGGAAGTCCAACTGGGGCGGAAAAACTGACAGCAAGGATTCCACTAGGGCATTGATTGGTCAGAGCGGGAGGGTTAGAGGCCAGCTGGGGTGAGTGTGTGAGCACAGGTTTCCAAAGCAGACAGTGCTGTATCAGTCAGGCCCCAAGAGCCAGCGTGGAGAAGCAGGTCAGGCAGGACGTCGGACAGGCAGTCGGCAGGCAACATGGACGGCAGGGGAGGGGACAGGGGCAGGGCTGGGTTCAGGAAGCTGGGAGGGGGTGGAGGTTAGAACCGAGGGGCGCATCAGGAACCTGCGGGAGATTAGGAAAGAACTTAACCACACCAGCTTCCTGCTCCGTGCCCCAGTTTTGCGTTGTTTCTGTGATAAGAGTCAGTCCGGCCTGGCCGGAGGGCCCTGGTCAGCGGATGGTGCCCAAGGCCTGGGAGCAGGAAGAGCAGCAGTGAGGGACTCGTAACCAGACATGGGCAGGAGACAACAAGAAGCTGTCACAGCGGGTACAAAACTGTATATGACAGTCACCGCCCTTGGGAAATTAGAGTCTAGGGCAACAGTCAGGCACTGCCTTTTATACAAGGTGGGAGATGAGAATGAAGGGTGATTAAGCCGAAAGCTTTTTAAAAAAATCCTCTCTAACCTTCCCAGTATGTACGGTAGATGTTATTCCCTCCATTTTATAGATGAGAATTGTGAGGCTCAGAGAAGGTAGGCAATTTGCCCAAGATCACACAGCTAATCAATGAAAGAGCCAGGACACAAACTCAGTCTCCTGTGAATTTGTATCCTTCTCTTACTCTTTAGAGTCCACACTTCTAAAGTCTATTCCATAAAAGCAGAGGCTGTTTTTCTCTATTGCCAAGCATGTGCTTAGCAGCTCAGCCGTGTCCGACTCTTTGCGACGCCATGGACTGTAGGCTGCCAGGATCCTCTGTCCATGGGGATTCTCCAGGCAAGAATACTGGAGTGGGTTGCCGATAATGCCAGGCATATAGTAGGCATTCAGTAAATGCTTATTAAATGAATGACACTTCTGAAGTAAATTTAATTCTCATGCTCCTTTACCCTACACACATTTCTGTTATAGCTCTGAGTTAGTACTAAGGCCTTGGTAGAATAAACACATTTCACTCATTCCAAACAGTACTTGAAATAGAATAGTTAAGTGGTTCTGAGCTTGCTTTCCTGTCAAGCTGTGAGCTCCTGGGAGACAGGAACTATATCCTACCAACTTTTTCACCCAGCACACAGTAGGTGTTCAGTAACTATGAGTATGACCGAGTGAAGGTTAACTTGGCAGTGTTGCAATCAATGGACTGGAGAGGGGACAAAGAGGGCTGAAATGTGGGGCCCTCTTTTTCCTCCCAGTATTAGCACAGTGCCTGGCACCCTAAAAGTACTCAGGAACATTAGTTGAACAAATGAGCAAATAAGTGAATCCGGCATTTACTCTAGTTCAGTTGTAACAGTAGAATCCTATCTACTCCGGGTAGTTCTAGAGCCAGCAGAGATATTATATTACATTCTAGGGACCTCTCAGTCCAAAGAATTTCACACTATGTCTACAGAATACCCCTGTCTCCAAAGAAACTGTAGTTCGGTTCCAAGTAGTTGTACCACAATCATAAACACAACCACAGAGGAATGGAAACAAACCACCAGAACACGGTGAGTTGGAGGCCCAGCTCCTCTCATCCAGCGGAGAGTATTTCTAAACAAAGGGGGGTTATACCTGCTCCGGTTCCTGCCAGAAAAATAGAAAGCAAACCCAAGAAAATCGGACTGGCACCAAGTGAGAATGCAATGGGGCCAAATAGGAGGAAGTTTCCTGGAGGAGATTAATGTAAGATTCCAGGGATTAATGTAAGAGGTAGGAGGTTGACCTAGTTACACTGTCTTCAAGGAATATGACTGCAAGGTCTAATGGGTTGTCCAATTCAGGCCTATTATATAATTGTAATCAGAGATAATCACAACTGACTTCCATTGAGTGATTATTGAATACCAGGCGCTGTGCTAAGTACTCTTTATCATTAGTTCACGGCAGCCCTGAACCTGCTAAAACTGGGCCAGGAGGTAATCGAGTCACGAGAGGCATCCAGGTAGGTGAGAGAAAAGATGCAGTCCACACAGTACCACAGTCGAGGACAGAAAGTTCAGAGGTCAGCAAAGAGACCCAGCACAGGTGTCTGCCTGACCTCCAGCCATTTAAGCTGATGATTCCCAAACACAGGCCAGAGTCATCTGGGGAAATTTCCAAAAGATGGCTTTCTGGGTCCTGCCCAGACTGCCTGAATCAAAATTTCTTAAAGCAGGGCCCAGAAATCTGTATTTTAATCTATATTTTTAAAATCTCTATTTTAAAAAAAAACCCCAACAGTCCCGTGGCTAAGACTCTGCACTGCCAATACAGGAGGCCCAGGTTCAATCCCTGGTCAGGGAACTAGATCCCACACGTGACAACTAAGAGTTCACATGTCACAACTAAAGACCCTGCAAGCTGCAACTAAGATCTGGGCAAACCAAAAAAAAAAAAAAATTTTTTTTAAATCACCCTGAATTCACACTCATTCATGTGTATGCATTCAACATGCATGGACTCTTAAAGAAAAACGCAAATACTAAAATAACTCAGGACCCTGCGATGGACATGAGTTTGAGTAAGCTCCAGGTGATGGACAGGAAAGCCTGGTGTGCTGTAGTCCATGGGGTTGCAAAGAGCTGGACATGACTGAGCAAATGAACTGAATTGAACTGCATTGGCTTGTTCCCAAACTGCTTCCATATAATCCTAGATCTGTTCTCAGTCTCATCTGACTCTTTGTGACCCCATGGACTATAACCTGCCAGTCTCCTCTGTCCATGGGGTTTCCCAGGCAAGACTATTGGCGTGGGTTGCTATTTACTACTCCAGGGGATCTTCCTGACCCAGGGATCGAACCTGCATCTTTTGTGTCTCCTGCGTTGGCAGGTGGATTCTTCGCCACTGAGCCACCTGGGAAGCCCCAGTCTTAAATCTACCTGGTTACAAATTCTTGGCTCTGAAATCCTAGCATTCTGGGACCGATGGAGCTGGTGTTTCTCTGGATGACATTCAGTCTTTGAATCTGAATCTGTTCCCAGATCCCTCAGGTTAGCTTGACTTCTTTGAGATTTTGTGCCATCTGATGCTGGGAAAGACTTAAGGCAAAAGGAGGAGGGAGTGGCAGAGGATGAGATGGTTAGATAGCATCACCGACTCAATGGACATGAGTCTGGGCAAACTCCGGGAGAGAGTGAAGGACAGGGAAGCCTGGTTTGCTGCAGTCCAGACAGTCACAAAGAGCTGGGCACAACACAGTGACCGAACAACAACAGAAATCTCAGGTGGTTCTCTCCTCCCACCCCAGCTGTCTGCATCCAGCCAAAGCAGTGCAGAGTCCCACAAGAGAGGATGGTGGTGAGGATACTTGGGACTCACCAGGGTACCATCAATGAGAGCATCATACAGTAAGATGAGGGCACTACATGACCAGGCCCAACCAAAGGCTTGATATCTGCTTCCTATCTGGAGAGGAATCCCATAGCAGTCCTGAGCCCACAGATGAGGAGGTACAAGTGAGGAGACAGAGAGGTCTGAGCTTGCAGGGCAAGCTAGGATCACCTCAACAAGCTTCTCAGGTTCTGGATCCTTCTCCTGCATCAGTAGCCATCTCCACCAATCTGCGTCTGTGTCTTCACCACAGGCAAACACCCCTGCTCAGTCTTGGCAACCGTCCACAACCCACAGACAAAAATAGCCCAGCTGGCCTCTGCAAGCACTTTGCTTTCGCTGATGAGAAACAAACGCCCATTTGGTTTACTTTCCCTTCAAAAGTCCAGGAAGCCTTTTGACAGAAGATATTGGGAAGGCTTAGTGAAGGCCAAGGGTTTAAGTTTTAAAACCTAAACCATTTGACAGGCCCTGTGAAGGTGATGAAAGCCAAGAAACTTATGGTCAATTTGAAACTCTTGCACTTTCTCATTCATTACATGTGGTAAGACATTCATCACGGTTGCTTAGATGCAGAAAAAAAAAATCTAACTACGGTGAGGCAGGTTTGTGCCCCACAGAAGAAAGAACTTTCTAGTAAAGCCTTCCATGAGATGAAGAGTTGGCCCTGGGAAGCATGAAATCATTTCCACGGGATGTGACTCTGACTCATTATTTGTCAGCCATGTCACAGATATGAGGTTGGAGCCAGATGACCTTTGAGATAACTTTCAATCCCTAATTCCATGACTCTGTGATTATTATCACTATAACCTTTAAAGGCTTGTGGTAAAGGATAGTGGCTTGTAATAGAGCACAGAGAACATGTGAGCTCAGAAAAGGCATAGTTGAGAACCAGAACTAGTCATGTTCTAAGGGATATTCCTGCAAAACTCTGAGGCTGTAATAATTGACTGGAATATAATCCTAAGAATATTCCTGGATATTTCAGTCACTGAGAATCCAGACGGCTTCATCTCTGAGCTTTTCTGATAGCTCAGTTGGTAAAGAATCCGTCTGCAGTGCAGGAGACCCCGGTTCAATTCCTGGTTGGAAAGATCCCCAGGAGAAGGGAATGGCTACTCACTCCAGTGTTCTTGGGTTTCCCTGGTGGTTCAGCTGGTAAAAAAATCTGCCTGCAGTGCGGGAGACCTGGGTTCGATCCCTGGGTTGGTAAGATCCGCTGGAGAAGGGAAAGGCTACCCACTCCAGTATTTTGGCCTGGAGAATTCCATGGACTGTATAGTACATGGGGTCGCAAAGAGTTGGACATGACTGAGCAACTTTCACTTTTCACTTTCATCTCTGAGCAGTGTCTACTAATCATCTCTCTGTTTTTAAAATAGTCCAAATCAGTCTTACACACACTCTTCTCTCTGAAACATTCTCACCAATCTGCACATCTTGTTCCCTCCTCTCCTTCAAGTATTCACTTAGCTGTTACGTTTGTAGTGAAGCCTTCCTAGACCATTCTATTTATCCAGCCTGCCTGTTAGTTGTAGTGTTTGGACTATTTATATTTAGTGTAATTATTGACAGAACTGGCTTCTAAGTCAACTCCCTTGCTATTTATGTTCAATTTACCCCCATTTGTTCTCTGTTCCTTTTTTTTAAAAGAAAAAACTCTCTTCCTGCTTTTCTTTGTATAGAGCAAAAAACCAAACATTTTTTAAAATGTTCTATTGACATTTTCTATTGACAGTTTAGCTATTTCTCATGAGATTTTTGTTTATTTTAGTGGTTGCCCTGGAAATTACAATATGCATGCTTAACTTTTCACAGGTATCTCTTGAAATCAAGATATTGTATATTATAAATATTATATCACTTCATGTATAAGGTAAGAAACATACGGTAATATACTTATATTTTACCCCTTCTGGCTTTTGTGCTATTGTAATACGCTTAATTATTTCTACACATTTTTATAAGCCCCATAAATTGTTTATTTGTAGTTAAAAGTCATTTGTGTAAGTTCATGAATTTCTATTTTATTCAATGACTTATCATCTATTACTATTATTATTTTTTATCTTCCAATTGTCCATTCATATGACCAGTAGCAATTTCTTCAAGTTATCTCCTGTGTCCATATGGTATGACTCCATCGTTCTCTGAGTATTTTGTTACTTTTAGTAATAGGATCTAGGATCATCTTATACTCCTTGCCTTGGCCCCTAAATTAGCCATTTCTCTGAGGAGGCTTGATTCCTTTTAGCAGAAGGTGATATACACAAGTCAGGATCTGGGTATTCAGTGTGCTCATTGCTATTGGAGTGTCATTTATTGCTTCTAAGGCCCCTGTCCTTGCAATAGACAGAGTTAGGAAAACATAAACATATATACACATGCACATCTGTATATCTATTTCCATGTTTGCCTATTAGAAGCCATGAGTTCTCACCAATAGTTTCAATTTCAATTCAATATCACAGGGTTTATCTTAGCCTTCCCCTTTTCAATATTTGGAATTCCTTTCACTAACAATGAGTCGCTTTCATTATCCTTAAAATACTACATATTCGCTCAATTCCCTTGTATGTAACCAATACCCTGGGTACTCTGGGGCCAGTCCTTGGTCCTGCAGTCACTGATTCCCATCATGGGATGCTTCCCCTCTAATCCCTGCTGACCATATTTGAGCAAAAACCCAGGCCCTGACGAAGGGCTCAGTAGGCCTGACATAGAAGCAGAGGAAATGGCTAGATTAATCCAAGGCTGATGATCAATAAAGAAGAAGTGACAGGAAAATCAGGAAGCCTGGATGCTTCGAATGCCAGAGGCTAGGCCATGAATTTCAGGCAGGATATAGAAGAAAGATATGCTAGGATGTCTGCTGAAGTGGAAGAAAATGGAGGGGTGGAAACACCAGAGACCCCAATAAAGTCAGAGAATATATATGAGGGAGATCATTCTCGGGGACCCTGTCATTTCCAGCTAGCCAGCCAAATGTCTGATCATATCTATACGTAAACTGGGCTACAGTGAGACCTGACTCCATTAGAACTCTTATTGTCAAGCGGGTCACATCCGGGAGACTTGCCGTTAAGCAGACATTTTTCCAAACAGGGATTACAGGTGCTTCCCCTCCAGTGAATTAAGTCCCCAAGAGCAGAAGTGAAGGAAGCACATGCATGCTCACACACAGACTGAGTATAATACTGGCCCCCAATCAAAAACCATCAGGAAGTCAGACTTCAAGGCAAGCCCTTGTCCTAAAATGACTCTTTCATGATCAGATTCCACAGGTTCTCCGGGAGAAAATGCCCACATGGAGTTTCTGCAGGTTCCAGAGCCCAGAAGCCACAGGGTCCCCAGGGACAAATCCAGGACAAGCCACAAGCATGCCAAAACGGTGTGACACACAGCGGTGTGTATACTGTCAGCACTGCTTTCTCAATTCCTCCCACTCTCTCCTTCCACCGCTGTGTCCACAAATCCATTCTCTAGGTCTGCACTGGCGCAAGAGGGAGGGGATATATACGTAGTTCTGACTGATCCATGTCAGTGCTGTTGTTCAGCAGAAGACACTACAAAGCAATTATCCTCCAATTAAAAAAAATATATATATATATTTTTTAATAAAATAAAAAAAATACAGACCAAAAAAAAAAAAACCAAAAACTGTCTAACAGAACAGTGGGTACATCTGCTACATGGGAGCAGGTAAAGGCTAAGGCAGAGTCACATCTCCATTCAGACCCTGGCACTTGGTACCACTTGGTACCACTTGGCAATGTCCCTTTCCTCCTTCATTCCCCATGGTGGCTATTCAAGACCTCTCTTAGAAGGCAGCCTTGGGACTTTCTGGGTGGTCCAGTGATTAAGAATTCACCTTGCAATGCAGGGGACACAGGTTTGATCCCTGGTCTGGAAACTAAGATCCCATATGCTACGGAGCTACTAGGCCTGCACACACAGCTAGAAGTTCATGGGCCTCAACAAAAGATCCACTTGAGGAAATAAAGATCCTGAGTGCTGCAACTAGGACCCCACAGAGCCAAATAAATACACATTTTTAAAAAGTAGATGAAGACAGCCTTGCTGGCTTCAGTAATAGACACCAGGACTATCATTCATGAATTTTCTCCATCTCCTCTCTCTCTCTGCACCTACAAATGATTGCATTTATACCTACGGAACACTTCTCTCTTCCCCAGTCACAGGAAGACATGTCCTGTCCAGGGCTAATTCCTCAAACTACTCTCATACTCACTTCCCTTCTCCTTCTCGGAAACATTTGCTGCCATTATCACCCACAAACCCTTTCAGACTCTTTCCCAAAAGCCTTGAACAAGCAAACCTCATGAGGGCATGAAACCTCAGTTTCAGCTTTCCTCTTTCTTCTCTTATCCTGTTTTCTTTTCTCGGGCTTCCTGGTCCTCTGGTCCTTAGTCCCCTGTCGGGGTCTTTACTAGTGTTTTCTCAGTACTGACTGGCCATGGAATCATCTGCAATATGTGCCTAGAGATTGTGATTCAGACTGAGCTTCAGCATCAGTATTTTGCAGATGCTACATGTCCTCCACTCAGTTGCTTTTCCTCCTTTGTTGCTCGTTTTGGGAATGGCACACCTCTCCATCCACTCATTTAATCTAGAAATCTTGCCTTCTCCTCCTCTTCCAATCAATCACAACATCCTATTGATCTACCTCCTTGGTGTGCATGCATGCATGATCAGTCATGTCTGACTCTTTGCAACCCCGTGGACTGTAGCCCGCCAGCCTCCTCGACCCATGGAATTTTCCAGGCAGAGTGGGTTGCCATTTCCTACTCCAGGGGATCTTCCTGACCCCGGGATCAAAACCAAATCTCTTGTGTCTCCTGAATTGGTAGGCAGATTCCTTACCATTTAGGAAGCCCCAATGTATCTCCTTACTATTTCTTAAGTCTTTTGACATCTCTCCATCTCCAATTGTCATTACCCGCCTTCACCCCATCATCATTTCTTACCTGGTTGATTGAAATGCCTTTGTAGTTGATCTTGCCTCCAATCTTGCTTCACTCCGGTCTTTTTATTATTTTTGTTGTTCCACAATGAAAATGGACTTCCCTGATAGCTCAGTTGGTAAAGAATCTGCCTGCAATGCAGGAGACCTGGGTTCGATTCCTGGGTTGGGAAGATCTGCTGGAGAAAGGATAGGCTACCCACTCCAGTATTCTTGGGTTTCCCTAGTGGTTCAGCTGGTAAAGAATCCGCCTTTAATGCAGGAGACCTGGGTTTGATCCCTGGGTTGGGAAGAGCCCCTGGAGAAGGGAAAGGCTACCCACTCTAGTATTCTGTCTGGAGAATTCCTGCAGTCCGTGGGGTCACAAAGAGTGGGACACGACTGAGCAACTTTCACTTTCACAATGAAAATAGCATTGTTATTTTCTCCCGATAATATAAATAATACAAGATCAATATAAAAATTAAAACACTCATACAAATATATGGAAGAAAGAAATGATCACCTGAAATCCTCCTACCCTGTGATAGCCCCATTCCCCATTAATGTTTTGATGGTCATCCCTATGGGCTCCTTTTTATATTGATCGATCATGTGATAGAAGGGTCTAAATCTTGTCCCTCCTTGGGATACAGATGGATGGCCCTGAGGGAGGAATAATTTTAAGTAGGAAGAAAGAGGCCTGAAAAGAGTGAATATATAATTGGAAACAAATGGAATTATACCATAATGTTTTGTTTTGAATAAAGGATCCCTTTTATTTAAACACTTTTTTGTACCTTCTCTTTTCCTGTCTCTTTCTATACTTCCTGCACCCCCACACCCACCCGAAGTAATCTATGCTAAGAGTCTGTACTTTCATACTTTTTCTTCATTATAATCATAATTGTGTTTGGTTCTTCATTATAGTGACCAAACTACAGGAGTTTAGTCACTTGAGGTTTTATCCTTGTACAAAGTCCAGGACTCCATAAAGTGAACAGGGAGCCAGGTTCCATCTGCTTTGTAGTCTTTCACACTTCATATCTTCAAAGCCATAAAATGACTGTAAAAATGCCAACTATCACATCCTTATTTCAGATAAGAAAAGGGGAAGACCAGGAGTTAAAATGAACTTCAGCAAACACTCCATCCAAAACTTCCACTTATACTTCATCGGTCTCTCCTATCTGCAAGGCAGGACAGAAATAATACACACACACATACACACACACACACAAGGTTTTAGGGTTGTTGTTTTGCTATCAGTAGCTAGCTGCATTTTCTAAAAATTGGATCAGAGTACATATACACTTTTGCATATAGCTTTTCCCACTTAATCACACTTCATGGAAATCCCCCTAAGTCAATGAATATAATCTAACATATTTTTAAGGCTAAACTCCTCACAGCCTGTGTACATCATTATGTATTCGGTCATTCCCCTAATAGTGGGCCTTCGCTTTGTTTTTAGTGTTCTGCCGACCACAAACAATACAGCAGTAAACGCTTTCCTACATGTATCCTTTGTCCTTTGCTTCTGCACTTGACACGGAACAAGACAGGGATTAGAGACGCCAGTTCTCTGCACAGTCCAAAATCTGTGTGTAACTTGCGTGTATGTTAGTCGCTCAGTCCTGTCCAACTCTTTGCAACCCCATGTGCTGTAGGTTGCCAGGCTCCTCCATCCATGGGATTTTCCAGGCAAGAATACTGGAGTGGACTGCCAGTTCCTTCTCCAGGGGATCTTCCCGACCCGGGGATTGAACCCAGGCCTCCCGCATGGCAGGCAGACTCTCTACCATCTGAGCCACCATACTTTGCCTGCTATATATATAGGTGCCTGCATGCTAAGTCGTTTCGGTCATGCCTGACTCTGCGACTGTATGGACTGGAGCCTGCCAGGCTCCTCTGTTCATGAAATTCTCCAGGCAAGAATACTGGAGTGGGATGCCATTTCTTCTTCAGGGGATCCTCCCGACCTAGGGATCGAATTCATGCCTCTTATCTCTCCTGTATCAGCTGGCCGTTTCTTTACCACAAGCGCCACCTGGGAAGCAGCTCCTCTATATTTGTGATTCTTCCATATCTGCTGATTCAACCAACCACAGATTGTTTACTACTGCAGTGTTTACTACAGAAGAAAAAAAAAAAACCCATTAACGATCCACGAATTTCAAACCCATATTGTTCAAGGGTTAACTGTGCTCCTATAGGGTAAATTAGCAGCAATGGGATTCCTGGGATAAAGGACATATATGTTAAATTTTTATAGTCTTTTCCTGATTGCCAAAGAGTTTGTAGCAATTTATACTTCATCTAGCAATGTACAAGTGTTTCTTCTTTATTGTCACCAGCAGTAGGTGTTATCATTCTTAATTTTTACCAATCTGAAGGGTAGAAAGTAAAATTACATTATTGCTTTAATTTTCTTTAGCATATTTTAAGTGCATTTAATGGATATTTAGAAGTTCTCTTCCATGAATTGCATATTCATATCATCTATCCATTTCTACCAAGTTTGTCTTTCCTTACCAGTTTCTGAGAGCTCCATGTATATTGTGGCTATTAATCACTAATTAGTATAGTGCAGTTAGTATACTAATATACTACATGAAAACTTTATTGGATCCTCTTTGCTTACAGAATAAAGTCTAGGTACTTTAACAAAGCCAGGTGTGGGGACCTCCCTGACTGTCCAGTGGTTAAGACTCCATCTTTCCACTGCAGGGGGCACAGGTTCGATCCCTAGTCAGGGAACTAAGAACCATATGCTGCATGGTATGGCCAAAAAATAAAAATAAAACACTTTCAAAAAGCCAAATGTGTTGTCTGAGCAGGAGATGGTGTTCAGATGCCTTTGATAAGAATGGGCCATTGCCTTCCCTCCATGTGTCCATTTACACCCATTGATTGACATAGAAGTTGAACAGTACAACCTATGAGAGAGAGCCAGAACCTTATTCCTGGTTGGATCAGTCACCTGATGAACTGGGGTGGCACTGAGGGAGCATGATTACAGGTAGTGAGGCCTGAGAACTCAGCCATCATAGAGAAGGGACCTGCCTCCTTGAATTCATCTAGCATTTGGGCCTGAGTGCCCAAAGAGGATGGTGTTCCGGGTTCACTGTGGAATCTAACTCTGGGACTTATCTCCCCTAGCTGTGTTGGCAGCAGGTGTGGCTCCCGGAAGGAAGGGGGCTTGTATGGATGTTTAAAGAGCTGGTTCTGTGAAGCTGAGCAGCCTTTCTGTGAACCCTTGTATGAACTGTATCCAGTAAGGGCATTTTCCTTCACACTTTGCTAGAGCAGTGCAATAATCTCCGGTCTTCAGATGCAGCAGTAATGCTCCGAGTTCAACATATGAAGCTCCTTAATCTGCTCGGTATTTGTTCCAGTCTTGCATTGGCACTGTTGGTGAAGCACTAAGGCCTGGGACTGCAGTATTCCAGCCTGGCTAGAGATGGTGGTGAGGGATGACCTAGGTTGTTTCACTGAACCACAGTCATACTCCCCAAAGAGTCCCCTGAGTACTTGATGGGAAAGACGCTGAACTCTGACTGCCTCCAAGATCTTGACTTCCTGTGGTCAAGTTGATGGGATGCAGAGCACACAGGAGTTGGGTGTTGATGCCAGTGGGATTGCTTCTATATACACTGACTGGTGAGGCCCAAAGCTGGTCACATGCAGCAGAGTTTGCCCAACTCTCTCATCTCCTGCATTTTCTCTGTTGCTCCCTAAGTTCTGGGTGTGTTGAGCCAGTAATAAATTCTTTCAAGCCTCATACCTTCTTTGTCAACTATAACTCCACAAGAATTTCTTTCTTTTCCTGAAACACCCATCCCCTCAGCCATATTATTTATCAGCTAGCTCCTATCAGCCTTCATCTCCTTCAGGAAGCCCTCCTTGATTCCTCCAGTCCTGGTGTGAGATCTCTCCTTAATGCTCTCATAACGTCCTGTGTGCCGACATACCCTACTCCTGTCAAAAGGGGAGCTAGTTTCTTCAGCACTGAGTGCAATGCTTGACATATTAATGGATGCTCAACAATGCTTGTTAAATAAGTGAATTAATGAATGAAAAATTAAATGTCCATGGGTGCTTGGGTACAGCTGTCCATGGGTACAGCTTGATGCTGTACTCCTTTCTTCTAAGAGAAATAAAAGGTACATATTCCCTGCCCTCCAGTGACTGACAACCCAATTGAGGAGACAGAGGGTTTTGTGTTTATTTTTTTGTTTTTTTCTTTCTAAAAAAAACTACTAAATAATTATATACATTTAAGATTAAATGTTAAGAGCATAAAAGGAATCGAGATTGGAAAAGAAGAAGTAAAACTCTCACTATTTGCAGATGACATGACACTATACATAGGAAGCCCTAGAGATGCCACCAGAAAATTACTAGAGCTGGTCAATGAATAAAGTCAGAGGATATAAAATTAATACGTAGAAATCCCTTGCATTTCTATACACTAACAATGAAAAATCAGAAAGAGAAATTAAGGAAACAATCCCACTCACCGTTGCAACAAAAAGAATAAAATACTTAGGAATAAATCCACCTAAAGAGACAAAAGACCTGTATGCATAAAACCATAAGTCACTGAGGAAAGAAATCAAAGATGACACAGATGGAGAGGTATACAGTGTTCTTGGATTGGAAGAATCAATATTGTGAAAATGACTATACTACCTGAAGCAATCTACAGATTCAGTGCAATTCCTATCAAACAACCAATCGTATTTTTCACAGAACTGGAACAAATAATTTCACAATTTGTATGCAAATACAAAAGACCCTTAATAGCCAAAGCAATCTTGAGAAAGAAGAAAGGAGCTGTAAGAATCAACCTTCTTGACTTCAGACTGTACTATAAAGCTATAATCATAAACGGTGGGCTTCCTAGATGGCACTAGTGGTAAAGAACCCCCCTGCCAATGAAGGAGACATAAGAGATGTGGGTTCGATCCCTGAGTCAGAAAGATCCCCTCGAGGAGGGCATAGCAACACACTCCAATATTCTTCCCTGGAGAATCCCAGGGACAGAGGAGCCTGGGGAGCTGCAGTCCAAAGAGTCACACAGAGTTGGACACGACTGAAGCGATTTAGCACACATCAAGACAGTAAGGTACTGGCACAAAAACAGAAATAAAGATCAATGGGACAAGATAGAAAGCCCAGAGATAAATCCACACACATATGGGCACCTTATCTTTGACAAAGGAAACAAGAGTATACAATGGAGAAAAGATGGTCTCTTCAATAAGTGGTGCTGGGAAAACTGGACAGCTACGTGTAAAAGAATAAAATTAGAACACTTCCTAACACCATACACAAAAATTAACTCAAAATGGATTGAAGACCCAAGTGTAAGACCAGAAACTATAAAACTCTTAGAGGGAAACATAGGCAGAATGCTCTTTGACAGAAATCACACCTAGATCCTCTATGACTCACCTCCCAGAATAATGGAAATAAAAACAGAAATAAACAAATGGAACCTAATTAAACTAAAAAGTTTTTGCACAGTAGAGGAAATTATCAACAAAGTGAAACAAAAATCCTCAGAATAGGAGAAAATAATAGCAAATGAAATAACTTACAAAAGATTAATCTCCAAAATATACAAGCAGCTCATGCAGCTCAATACCAGAAAAGCAAGAAACCCAACCAAAAAGTGGGCAGAAGACCTAGACATACATTTCTCCAAAGAAGACATACAGATGACTAATAAACACATGAAAAGATACTCAACATCACTCATTACTAGAGAAATGCAAATCAAAACTATAATGAGGTATTACCTCACAACAGTCAGAATGGTCGTCATCAAAAAATCTACCAACAATAAATGCTGGAGGGGGTGTGGAGAAAAGGGAACCCTCTTACACCGTTGGTGGGAATGCAAACTGATGCAGCCACTGTGGAGAACAGTATGGAGATACCTTAAAAAACTAGGAATAAAACTACCATATGACCCCCAAATCCCACTATTGGGCATATAACCTGAGGAAACCATAAATGAAAAGGACACGTGCACCCCAGTGTTCATCTCAGCACTATTTACAATAGCTAGGACATGGAAGCAACCTATATGCCCATCAACAGATGAATGGATAAAGAAGATGTGGTACATATATACAATGGAATATTCAGTTCAGTTCAGTCGCTCAGCTGTGTCCGACTCTTTTCCACCCCATGAATTGCAGCACGCCAGGCTGCCCTGTCCGTCATGAACTCCCAGAGTCTACTCAAACTCATGTCCATCGAGTCAGTGATGCCATCCAGCCATCTCAACCTCTGTCATCCCCTTCTTCTCCTGCCCCAAATCCCTCCCAGCATCAGGGTCTTTTCCAATGAGTCAACTCTTCGCATGAGGTGGCCAAAGTATTGGAGTTTCAGGTTCAGCATCAGTCCTTCCAATGAACACCCAGGACTGATCTCCTTTAGGATGGACTGGCTGGATCTCCTTGAAGTCCAAGGGACTCTCAAGAGTCTTCTCCAACATCACAGTTCAAAAGCATCAATTCTTCGGCACTCAGCTTTCTTTATAGTCCAACTCTCACATCCATACATGACCACTGGAGAAACCATAGCCTTGACTAGATGGACCTTTGTTGGCAAAGTAATGTCTCTGCTTTTTAGTATGCTAACAATGGAATATTACTCAACCATAAAAAGGAACTCATTTGAGCGAGCTCTAATGAGGTGGATGAACCTAGAGCCTATTATACATAGCATTCTGCCTATGTTTTCCTCTAAGAGTTTTATAGTTTCTGGTCTTACACTTGGGTCTTCAATCTATTTTGAGTTTATTTTTGTGTATGGTGTTAGGAAGTGTTCTAATTTCATTCTTTTACACGTAGCTGTCCAGTTTTCCCAGCACCACTTATTGAAGAGACCATCTTTTCTCCATTGTATACTCTTGTTTCCTTTGTCTATTATATAGAACCTAGAGTGAAGTAAGTCAGAAAGAGAAAAACAAATATCATATATTAATGCATATATATGGAATCTAGAAAGATAGTACTGATGATCCTATATGCAGGGCAGCAAAGGAGACACACATATAAAGGACAGATTTTTGGACACAGTAGGGGTAGAAGAGGATGGGATGACATGAGACAGTAGCATGGAAACATATACATTACCATATGCAAAATAGATAACCAGTGGGAATTTGCTTTATGATGCAGGGAACCCAAATCTGGTGCTCTGTGAAAACCTAGAGGGGGGCGGGGAGGGGAGGGAGGTAGGAGGAAGGTCCAAGGAGGGGGCATATGTGTACCTATGACTGATTCATGTTGGTGTACGGCAGAAGCCAACACAATATTGTAAATATTATCCTCCAATATAAAGTAAAAATTTAAAAAAAAACGTAAAAGCAAGGAAAATTGAGAGAAAAGGACATAATCAAGCCATTCTCATAGTAAAAGAGAGAATACCCTATTCTCCCATTGAACGTCTCTGGATGGCTCAAAAATAACCTCTAAACGTGTATCAAATATTAAATATATGAAGGGACTTCCCTGATACTTCAGTGGTGAAGAATTTGCCTTGTTTTCAGGGGACATGGGTTCGATCCGTCATTGGGGCACTAAGATCCCACATGCTGTGGAGCAACTAAGCCCATGAAGCACAATTACCGGGCTCACGTGCTCTGGAGCCCTTACGCCTCAACTGAGACCTGCTGCTGCTGCTGCTGCTGCTAAGTCGCGTCAGTTGTGTCTGACTCTGTGCGACCCCATAGACAGCAGCCCACCAGGCTCAGCCATCCCTGGGATTCTCCAGGCAAGAACACTGGAGTGGGTTGCCATTTCCTTCTCCAATGCATGAAAGTGAAAAGTGAAAGTGAAGTCACTCAGTCTTGTCTGACTCTTCGCGACCCTATGGACCGCAGCCTATCAGGCTCCTCCATCCATGGGATTTTCCAGGCGAGAGTACTGGAGTGGGGTGCCATCGCCTTCTCCTCAGCTAAGACCTAATGCAGCCCAAATAAACAAATAAATAAAAATAAATATGTGAAGACCACTATGCCAGTCACAGGAGCCACAAAGAGGGAAAATTACTATTTTAAGGGCTTATTACCAAGTTGGCACCACTTCAGATTCTGTTTAGAGGTAGGCAGAGCATAGGAAATAAACAAACAGGTAGAAAACATACAAATGAGTACCATGAGTGCAATGACAGGACAGGATTGCTACATGGAAATAAGTGAAGCAAATCAGTTTTCACTTATTAAAACAGCAAGGATTAAAACAGAGATGATACATAGCTTTGGTGGGGGTGGGGGGAATTGAGTGCCATTATGTGCTACTAGTGGAAGGGTAAATTGGTACCTACTTTCTTGAGGGCAGCTTGGCAGCATAGATCAAGCAAGACTTTCAGAAATGTTCCTACTCTTTTGTCCCAGTAGCTCTATTTCTAGTAATTTATATTAAGGAAATAATCAGAGACATGGACACTCATGTACAAGGATATTAATAGCAGTGTTATTTTGAATGGAAAAAATTAAAACAGCCTTCATGTTGAACAATAGGGCATCGGTTAAACAACTGGTGATTCATCTGTGTGATAGACCTCATGCAACCATTAAAATCCTATTTTTCTGAGGATTTTAGCAGTATGAGAAAATTTTCATGTCATAACATTAAGTAAAAAAGTCCAGAAAACTGTACACCCAGCACCCACATTTTGTGACTGAGAAAACGCCGAAAGAAAACACACTCAAGATGTCAGTAATGGTGGAATTACGGATAGTCTTTTTTTCTTATCACCTTTTTTCCTAAATTTTCTACAACAAGTGTGTATTCTCTTATAGTTAGAAAGTGGCTTTAACTTTTTAATAAAAATTGATTTGACAAGGTCGTTTCTGCTCAAAGCAAGGTGAGCAAGAGACAGTAAACTCCATTCACGAAGTATGGCTGGGAATCGCACCTGCTCCTTGGCTTTCTAGCTGTATATCTACAGTCTTGTCTCCGATCATCTTTGCAGCGTGTGAGAAGGGAGAGCGTGAGGAGAAAAGTGAAGGGAGAACCTGAGAGGCTGTATTTCTTTCTTGTGGATTCAAGTGTCTGATGGAGGGTTTGTGGGTGGAGCAACTTGGAGGCCATGGCAGTCAGCATCCTGAATGGCTCCCACACTCACGCCAGCAAGTTGTCACATCACCTCTGTTCCTAAGAGCAGGGGGCCCACAACCTGATACAGGTTCGCGGCCTATTAGGAACCGGGCCACTCGGCAGGGGGTGAGCAGCAGGCAAGTGATCGAAGCTTCATCTGTCTTTACAGCTGCTCCCTGTCACTTGCGTTTCCACCTGAGCTCCATCCACCTCCTGTCAGATCGGAGGCAACATTATGTTCTCATAGGAGTGTGAACCTTAGTGCTCTCGAATCATCCCCAAAATATCCCCTCCTCCCCGGTCATGGAAAAACTGTCTTCCATGAAACCGGTCTCCAGTCCCTGGTGCCAAAAAGGTTGGGGACCACTGCCTTAGACTCCTCAACGACTACTCAGCAACATCCGACTTGCCCCAGGCACAACAAGTGAACACTGTCTCAGTCCTTCTGACCTGATGGAGGTGTGGGACTGAATGAGCAGAGGAGAAGGGGCAGGCTCAGATGTCTGCCAAGATATCACTCGATAGCCTGGAAGTCAGCAGATGCTTCAAGCAGTCAAGGAACGTTCGACATGCAAAAGCGAGCTTCCACTTCTATCACTTTTGCCTCCAGTTCACTAAGGGCTTTCCACTCTTTGTTTTATTTGATCCTAACCACAACCCTTTAAGAAGGCACTAGTCTCCCCATTTTAATGAGATCACTGAGGCTCAACAAGATTAAAGGATTTGCCCAAGGTCTCTCTCAATTAACAAAAGCTGGAATTGGAACCCAGAACTTATTATTTCTCTTTTGGCTTGACACATTTAATACCTGGCAGACACAGTCTCATACAAGAACATGCAAATAGGGCACTTCTCCGGTGGCTCAGTGGTAAAGAATCTGCCCACCAATGCTGGAGACTCGAGTTCAATCCCTGGTCAGGGACGATCCCACATGCCTCAGAACAACTAAGGCCACGCCCCACAACAATTGAGCCCGTGCTCTAGAGCCCGGGAGCTGCAACTACTGAGCCCACATGCCGTGACTACTGAAGCCCACGTGCACCCAGAGCAAAAGAAGCCACCCCAGAAAGAAGTCCACACTCTACAATGAAGACTAGCCCCAGCTCACCATAATAACTAGAGAAAAGCCTGAGCAGCAACGAAGACCCAGGGCAGCCAAAAATAAATTTAAAAAATTCTTTTTTAAAAAACACACACAAATAGGACTAAAATGTAAAAAGAAAAATGAAAGTCTATCTACTGGCAGTTTGTCCACATGATCTTAACTAATGTTTCCCCTTTTGAAATTATTTTTCATTTCTCTCCCTCCTTATTGTCGCAACCAGCGAGATGCATCACAGGCTGGGCCAGTGTACCACCTCGGGCTTAAATGCTGTGTTTGCCTTGTGTTGTCCAGGCGGGGCCAGAGAGTGGGCTTAGTGGGGGCTCCCAGGGTGACCCTGTTTGCCAAAGGCGGTGCTGAGGCAGTTTGCACGGCTCGTGTGTCCTGGGCCTGTCACAGGTTCTGCGTGGAGGAGTCTCTGGAGTGACGGGCTGCCATCTCGGTAAGGCGCCCTGGGTTCAGGCTGGCTCCCCTCCTTATGGCACTGGATTAGAGGAACGTGCAGTGAGGGCCCCGAGTTGGGCACACATGTTCATCCAATTCCTTAATCCACCTCAATCTCAGGTCCTGCTCTCCCACTGTGCTTCTGACATGCACAAGCAGCAAAATGACTGGAGCTACTTTTGGCCTAGGGCTGTATATTATCACATTTATCACATTCGTGGGCCAGCCCTGTGGAATGATTGTCCCCGTTTTATAATCAAGGACTCTGTGGAATCAGAGAGATCAGCAACATAGTCAAGGAGACACAACTAATAAGTGGCTCAGGCAGGACTTGAACCCAGATCTTTCTGGCAACCCAAGGGCTTTCCTACATACAACCCAGCCTCCTTGGGCAGTAGGAGCTCGTTAAATGTCCCCCATCCCCAGCTCACCCTGATCCATCAAGGAGATTCCATCTACCTGGATGTTTAAAAGCTGTACTGAGACAGGCTGGAACCTGGGACCCTTTATCGTGGGGCTTGCGTTAGTTGCTCAGTCGTGTCCGACTCTTTGCGACCCATGGACTGTAGCCCACCAGGCTCTTCTGTCCATGGAATTCTCTAGGCAAGACTACTGGAGTGGGTTGCCATGCCCTTCTCCAACAGTTCTTTCCCACCCAGGGCTCAAACCTGGGTCTCCCATATTGCGGGCAGATTGTTTACCATCTGAGCCACCATGGAGCTTGCACCTGGACAAACATCTCCTCAAGCAACAGAATACAGGGAAAACTTTAAGGCAGACGTTCCCAGCCTTTTTGACAGAGGGACTGGTTTCGTGGAAGACAATTTTTCTGTGAAATAGGGTGGGGCGGTGGGGGAGGCAGGATGGTTTTATGGTTTGGGGATGATTCTAATGCCTTACATTTATTGTGCACTTTATTTCTATAATTATTACATCAGCTCCACCTCAGATCATCAGCCATTAGATCCTAGAGGTTGGGGACTCCTGCAAGAAGGGATGAAAAATAACTGCATGCATGAGCTATTGGGACAATTATGAACAAGATACAAAAAGACCACAAACCACTCTGAGGTGCTGGGAGCAAAAGCAGGGTATTGTGTATGATCCCTGCCCACAGCAGCACCCAAGGAGGTGAGCAGACCACCAAGCCTCCCGTCCAGCCAGACGCACGGATCCACCCTTACCCTCACCTCATTTAAGGAACCAGCCCCACCCTCCTTAGAGATCGAAACTCTCACTCCCCACTGCTGCAGTACAAGTCCCAATTAAAGCCTTGCCTGAATTCCTCACCTGACCGCATCAGTTTCCAAGGACCAGAGCTGGAAACAGTACCACTGCTGCAGGTGCGGTGGGTATACACTGAGATGCATTGGCAGATCGTGCAGGAGCCAGGAGACAGCTCCTTCTCCGGAGAGGCAGATCAAAGAACCCCTCTTCTAGGGCTTCCCTGGTGGTCTTGTGGTTAAGAACCCACCTGCCAGTGCAGGGGATGCAGGTCCGATTCCTGGTCTGGGAAGATCCCACATGCTGCGACTGCTGAAGGCCGCGCCTAGAGTCCATGCTCCCCAACGAGAGAAGCCACTGGAGCAAGAGGCCTGCGCATGGCAACTAGAGTGTAGCCCCCACTCGCCACAATAGAGAAAGCCCATGGGCAGAAATGAAGACTCGGTGCAGCAAAAATAATAATAGCAACAAATTAAAAAAGAAATCCCATTCTAGAACAGCTTCCTGGCCCTGCATGAATCTGCTTGGCTTTAGAGCATCATACCTGTCCCCTTCCCTAGCTTAACTGCCTAGTGACTTGCCCCTGAGGCATCCCAGAAGCATCTCAGACCATCCACATGGCAACCACCTGTGTGTCTGCATGAGGGACCTAACTCAGGATTTTGATCCATGGAAGTCAGGGTCCTGGGCCATCTCAATCACTGTGGCAAACCCTTAGTCAGCTCTGAATCCCCTGTAGCCTCCCTTCTCTCACCAGCAGCCACCTTTTCCGAGGGAACACCTGAGTCGTCTCCTCCTTTAGGAGGTTCACGCCTTGGCTGAAACAATAGCAGAATCTCTCTCCCCAGGAGGAAAGATGAGATTTTCAGCCTTGAGTTAAAAAAAAAAAAGAGTTCATTTTATGGAGTTTTCCCCTTCCAATCTGTTCTATAACCAGCTCCCTGATATTTCAGCTAGAATCACCTACCTTTCCTTATACCCACACCCTCTGTCTGTGGTATCCCGTCTTCGGCCCTGCTGTCAGTGGCCTACAAAGATCATGCTCAAGGTAGACTGTCTTGACTGCATCACTGACATTTCCTGGTGCTGAGCATTTGTGTATTTTCAAAGTAAGTTTATCCAATCTCCTCCCATAAACTCGAACCACAGAACGTTAGGAATGGGAGGAACTCTAGTTCACCGATCACCTCCACAGCCTGTTCCTTAAATCTGCTGGTCTCTGGCATTTGACCCAGAACTCTCCCTGCCTTTTTGCAGCAGCTCCTAGAGGAAACACTTCTTGTTTCTCTGCCTGGTTTCCTCCAGAGTCTGTGATCAGTGTTGCTGTCTGACAAACACTTGTGGTTCTAATCACCCTCATGGGGCCTCTTGGGCTAGCCAACAGACCTGCAGGCACCAGCATGGCTGTTTAGCCTGCTTCTGGTGCCAAGTCATGGCAGGCACACTGCTCTAGGAGGTGTGCCAACCACAGTCCTCCTCCCTCCCTGCCCCTCTGCCACCATTGTAGCCTCCCTGGACTAAGCGCCTCTGTTGCTTTGAGCTGGGGAAGCAACCTCCAGTCTAGAGGCTCTTCTATTTTCTCAAGGAGTCTTGGCCCCACACATCCCAGCCTGGGAACCTCAGCAGGGCATCTGTGCCTACTGACGGCTAGCACTGGCAATGGTAGTAACGCCCTGGTGAGGATTATGGAGCCTCCCAGGCCTTCAGGGTGACTCCACCTGAGAAAGTCATCCAATCCAAAGCTGGGTCTGTCCCCACCATGCAGCACGCTCTGCTATGAGTCAGGGCTTGCAAAGGTTGAAATTACTACCACCATGTTCCTCGGGCTGACGAATTCTCCCAGACATGATCACTGTAGACTTCCTTCCACAGTAGGCTCTATACCTGTTCTGCAAGTCGGCTTAAGCCCTGCCTGGGGTTTGGGGCTTCGGGTGAGTTTCTTTTTGTGTTAATTCTCAATTATTCTTGCTAAGGAAAGCAGCAATGATCTGGATAATCCAAAGGGGCATGTCATCTAAAAATAAGTTAGATAATCTAAATGTGTCTCTGGAATGTGTTAAGTGATGTATTTGTTCTAGGCAGAGCACTTACCTTCCTAACGATACTTCATTTAGGGTAAGGAGAGAAAGAAGTAGCATTCTATCAGCCCAGATTAGTCACACAGGCAGCTCTGCAGCTGGGGGAGTAACGGGGAGCCGGTGGGACAGGTTATAAAACAATGTGCTCAGCATTCAGTGGCTGGTATTCCCTGCCCTCACTTCCTGCATGCCCCGGATGCAGTGGATACACGTGCAGGGGTAGGTTCATTCATCTTGTCATCTTTCCATAGATGTGAAGACGCCTGCCATCTTGGGAGCAACAGAGGAGCAAATTAGGCAGAGAAAGGAGTGTTTCCTGAGTTCAGGAAGTTGGGAGCTGTACCCCAAAATTAAAAAGGTTGTATCATCATGGTCTTTTCCCATCAAGCATGAGAAGGTCCTTTAGATAGAGAGTATAGGCTTTCAGGGGTCTGTGGGTGGCCAACGCCCTATTGCCCTTTTTAGGATCTTAGAACACTTAGCTATGAGCAGCAGGATGTAAGAAGACTCCAGTGAGCAGAGAAAGGGACAAGGCAGGCAAATAGAGTGTGAGAACTAACAGGATGCAGAAGCAGTAGAAAAGGATTGCTTCGTGTTGGCTATGGGAGTGTGGGCAAGTTATTTCATTGCTCTGACCCTCAATGTACTCATCTCAGTGTACTCGTCATGAAAATGTGAAAACCACAACGATTAACAGTAGCTGTCTTACAGATGAGTGGCAGCTAAATGTGGTATTTCTGAAATATTTTGTAAGTTATAGAGTCCTGTGTAAGTCTCAGTTATTACCATCATCCTGAAAACTGGCTCAGTGAGACCCATCCACAGTCCTGGAAAAGCAGCCCCAGGACCATGCCACCTTAGAGCTGGAAGGGTCTGTGTGTTCAGTCCATGAGGGGTATGTTCCGGTGTGTACCTAATCATCGCTATTCTCGTTCTGATGGGTAGAGATAGCACAAGAATCCAGAGCAAGTCCAGCTGCCTTCCTGCACGTAGTCTTTTCTCATTTCTCTGATGTTTGGTCAGATTTGTTAATGATTCTAGATCGCAGCCTCTTCAGTTATCAGCCTCTTCAGAAATGGTTGGCAGGAGAATTACCATCTACTTTGGAAGCCAGGTTGGCATCTGCCCAGATTCTCAATAAGAGGTGCTTCCAAACCCTCAGCTGGGGCTCCCTTATCTAAGATCCTCTCTTCACAGGATGGGGAGATGGGGGCCCAGGGAAGAGTAGCAGGGTGAGTATGTGTGTGAGAGAGTCACTGGGTCTCCCAGGTGGCGCGGTGGTAGAGAATCTGCCTGCCCATGCAGGAAACACAGGTTCAGTCTCTGTCTGGGTTAGGAAAATCCCCTGGAGAAGGAAATGGCTACCCGCTTCAATATTCTTGCCTGGAAAATCCCATGGACAGAGGAGCCTGGCAGGCTCAAGCTCATGGGGTTGCAAAGAGTCAGACATGACTGACCACACACACCCACATCAGTCACTGCTGATCTTCAGCTTTCCTGTGTGACTGCCTTCTTCTCCCATAGCACAGAGGAGAACAAGAATCATGATTAAAGTGTCAGGATCCCCTAAATTTTCCTCCCCTGGTCTGAACCCTCTTTCTCATTTCTCAATGTGTCTCCTTCTTTGTTTTGACCATTGCTCCCATCCCTGACTTTAGTGTTTCTGTTCTCTTGTCCTCTTATCTTAAAGTCACAGGGCCCCTGGGATCAAATGGCAGACTCCTGGGGGAAAATGGGAGGGTGCTCTGGGACCAGTGGGGTAACCCGCAGGCTCTTGGTGTGGCTGAAAGAAGGAACAAGTTCACCTGATGTTCTCAAATGACCTCCTGCTGCTGAAGGTCGAGTCTGGCTCTTCCTAAGTCTTCACAGGCTTGTGCTCCTAACTCCTCCAAATCCAATGGAATCTTAATCCTCATTGCACATGGAGCCGTCAGCTACCGTGAACCCTTCACCTCCAGAACTTTAGTTATCCTTCAGCTACCTATCTGCGACCTCCCAGTAATTCCTACCCTTCGTGGGAATTGTGTACATTTCAAATTGCCTTCAGTGGACAGAGTATTTCTAAAAATAGAATTTCTTCTTTTTTTTATAATTTTATTTATTTATGTATTTGTTTATTTTTGACTGTGCTGGGTCTTCATTGCTGTGTGGGCTTTTCTTTAGTTGTGGTGAGCAGGGGCTACTCTGTAGCTGTGATGTTTGAGCTTCTCACTGAGGTGACCTCCCTTGCTGTGGAGGACAGGCTCAATATATGTGGTGCACGGGCTTAGTTGCTCCAGGGCATGTGGGATTTTCCTGCATCAGGGATCGAACCCAGGTCTCCCGCATTGTAAGCAGATGCTTTACCCTCTGAGCCACCAGGGATAAATCAGGTATCTTCAAAAACCTCATATCCTGTCTTAGATTGAGTTCTCTAGAGGAGAGCCTGATGTGGGGATTCCGGTGCAGGTGTCTCATGGGGGAACGTTCTGGAAGAAATCTGAGGGAGGGTGGGGAGTAGGGTAAGCAACAGGAAAAACTAAGCAAGAATGTGACTTAAGGAGAATCATGGCTTCCACCTGGTCCTTTCAGGAGCTCTGGAGTGTAAATGGCACCACAGAGTTTGTCCTGCATTGAGGCAAAGAGGTGGGAGCTTTTGTATCCGCACACCAGTCAGCCACTGGCTGTAGGCTTGGAGGGGTGGCATTCCCAGGCACATGGGGAGGTGGCTCTAGCCGTACAAAGTGTGAAGGGTCAGCAGCCCCACAGCAGCTGAAGACAGACACCCCTGAATGTAACAGGGACCCCAAGGGCACCATCAGCTCCTGCTGCTACCTCCTGACTCTTTAATTCCAGTCTTGGAATTCTGCCAAATTGAAATAAATCTAAGTATGGGGATTGTGGAGAACAAAAGTTTTAATTGCAGTGTTATTTATGATACGATGTTGTAAAATGCAAAAATCTTAAGTTTCACAGGACAGGAATAAGGAAGTCAATATGTAACAATAAAATTAAATAAATTCTGCCTCTGTACGATATTCTTTGCCCCACAGAGCCTGGCCCCTGCCTACCTCCCTGAGTTCGTCTTGTACCACTCTCCCGCCTGGTTCACTGTACTCTCATCAAGCCAGTCTCCTCTCTGTTCCACCAATGCACCAGGCTCGCTACTTTCCTGGGGCTCAGGCACGTCTCTGCCTCTGCCTGGAACACTGCACCCAACTGCCCCTCAGATCACTCACTTAGTTCCCACATCATACCTTCCAAGAGGTCTTCCCTAAATACACATCTTCCGTAGCTGCCCTTGTCACTCTTTAACATACCACCCTGTTTTCTAGCTCTTATCATAGGTTTATCTTTTACCTGTCTTCCTTCCTCTAGCGTAAAAGCTTTGGGAGACTGGCGATCTTATCTCAACACACTGATTTATCTAGAGCCTGGAGCGTAGGAATTACTCAACCAATGTGTTTGGTAAGTGAATGAATGTATACACAGTTTAAAATGATGTTTACCAAAATTATGAAACAAAATGGAAAAAATGACCAATATCTACTAAGTAAAAACACCATGATTTAAAATGTCATATGTTATTTCATTAAATCTGCATTGAGAGAGGTTCAACGTCTACCCATGATGAAGTAATACAGGCTCCAGAGTTAACTCTCTTACCTTAAGTAACTAAAAATCTGGGCAAACTATGACACAGTGGTTTCAGACCTTGGACAATAGTCAGCACAGGACTGTGGTCCCTTAAGAATGGGAAAAAAACAAGGTCAGTCCTATGATTGCTTCAGCTTACTTGTTGTTCAGTCACTCAGTCATGTCCAACTCTTTGCATCCCCATTGACTGCAGCACACCAAGCCTCCCTGTCTTGCACCATCTCCTGGAGCTTGCTCAAACTCATGTCCATCAAGTTGGTGATGCCATCCAACTGTCTCATCCTCTGTCATCCCCTTTTCCTCCTGCCTTCAGTCTTTCCTGGCATTGGGGTCTTTTCCAGTGAGCCAGCTCTTTTCATCAGGTGGCCAAAGTATTGGAGTTTCAGCTTCAGCATCAGTCCTTCCAGTGAATATTCAGGATTGATTTCCTTTAAGATTGACTGATTTGATCTTGCAGTCCAAGTGACTCTCAAGAGTCTTCTCTAACACCACAGTTCAAAAGCATCAGTTCTTTGGCACTCAGCTTTCTTTATGGTCAACTCTCACATCCATACATGACTACTAGAAAAACCGTAGCTTTGACTATATGGACCTTTGTTGGCAAAGTAATGTCTCTGCTTTTTAATACACTGTCTAGGTTTGTCATAGTTTTTCTTCCAAGGAGAAAGTGTCTTTTCATTTCATGGCTGCAGTTACCATCTGCAATGATTTTGGAACCCAAGAAAATGAAGTCTGTCACTGTTTCCATTTTTTCCCCATCTATTTGCCATGATGTGATGGGACTGGATGCCATGATCTTAGTTTTTTGAATGTTGAGTTTTAAGCCAGCTTTTTCACTCTCCTCTTTCACCTTTAGGTTACTAGTTGGAGGCAGTTTCTAGGCATCAGTCTAGGGAGGGGGAAAGCAAACAAAGCCTGGTAGTCTCACTGAATTGAGAGGCTGGAAGTTGAATCACTTGTGTAGGAGAAGACCAGTGTAACGGGGTAGAACAAGAGGATCCCAAGATCACACCTGTGAGAAAGTCTCTCTTTCACCAAGATTTCCTCATGTGTCCGTTTTCTGTCCTGTCAGGTACTAGAGAGGTCGGGTCTCCTGAGGCCACCATGAAAATTGACTGGAGTGAGGGGCACACGTCCATCTGCATAATGGCGTGGATTGGGCTTTCCCAGGGACTCTGGTAAAAAAGAAACCCACCTGGAATGCAGGAGATGTGGGTTCAATCCCTGGGTTGGGATGATCCCCTGGAGAAGGGCATGGCCACCCACGCTAGTATTCTCACTTGGAGAGCCCCCATGGACAGAGGAGCCCGGCGGGCGCAGTCCACCATGTCACACAGAGTTGGACACGACTGAGGCAACTTAGCACGCAGGTGCACAAGGATTAGTCAATTAGATTAGCTCGACAATACCTTGGAACTACTAACCTGGGGAGAAAGAACAGCAAGAGCAGTAAGTTTCTGCACTGAGGTGAAACCAACAATGGTGGGCAAGAAGCTGGTAGCAGAAAGAGGGAATGACACCCTGAAGACCGACACTCCTATTTCAATTTGCCCTTCAGGCTAGTCCTGTTGCGTCTTAGATGGTAGTAGGATGGTGGTTCTTACAGTTTTTGAGCTGGAGGCACATCTTTGACTGCTAGAATCTAGGGTAGAATATCTGAAAAAAAAATTATACTTCAAAACGACACCATAGTCAGCAGTGATTTCACCTGCAGTTATTGCTAGAGTCTAACAAGCCCTTGAAGAGAGTAAACTGGTTTTGGGTCCATTTATATCAACATGCTTTCCTGGTGATTCAGACAGTAAAGAACCCACCTTAATGCCAGAGATGGCAGGTTCAATCCCTGGGTCGGGAAGATCCCCTGGAGGAGGGCACGGCTACCCACTCCAGGATTCTGGCCTGAAGAATCCCATGGACAGAGGGACCTGGCGGGCTACAGTCCCTGGGGTCACAAAGAGTCAGACACAACTGAGAGACTGCACGTACACACACATCAACATGCCACTGCTTGGAAAGAGCTTGTTTATTGCCCCCTAAAGCCATCTCTTACTTAATCCTAAGACAACTTCCTCACGTGTTCCAGTCAACACAGAACTTTTTTTTGCTCTGTTTTTTGTTTTCTGGGGGTTTAGTGAGGTGGTTAGAGGGGGCGAGGTAAGCATTCTGACTCCACTTTACACCATTCCTCTTTCTGGAGGAAAGTTTGCATCCTCCTGTATGCCCGTGGCATGATCTGCTTGACTCAGCATTCTGACGTGTCCAAATCCTCAGTTTTAGCAAAAACTTCACTTTATGTATTAACCAATATTTGGCAGTGTCCCTTGAAAGGAGCCACAGCATGTGTGCATGATAAATCACTTCAGTCGTGTCTGACTCTTTGCGACCCCAGGGACTGTAGCCCACCAGGCTCCTCTGTCCGTGGGATTCTCCAGGCAAGAATACTGGAGTGGGTTGCCATGCCCTCCTCCAGAGGATCTTCCCCAGCCCCGGATTGAACCCGTGTCTTCTACGTCTCCTGCATTGGCAGACAGGTTCTTTACCCTTGGCTTGCCCCTTGGAAGGAGCCACAGAAGCAGAAAGTAAATAGGAAACAGGTTTTCAGCCCCAGGAAGCTGAACTGGATTCAGTCAAGGCTAACTTAACCCCTGCCACATCCTACACCCTGAGTTTGAGTGGGCTTCTGTCACCAGCAGAATTTCGTCAGCCTTGAGCCACATCACTGGCTGCGGGCAGGGCCAATTAAAGGTGAGGAAACCATCGTGTACGTCAGAGGTATGTTTTCTCTTTTTTTTTCCCCCTTTGAGAAGATGTTCTTGAGAACTCTTTGCCAGGAAGCTGGTCACTTCCTGCCCCAGTGAGGAGGTTTCCGAAAGGCAGAAATAGCTTCTCTGGCCACATGGAATTGGCCTCCCCAGGCCCCAGAAGGCGGACCTCAGGAGGGAGCATCCCAGTATCAGGAAAGTGAGCGTCTCTGGGAGCCTGAGGACGGGGACAGCAGCTGCAGAACAAGTGGGGTGACTCAGACGAAGAGGCTTGAGGGCTGAGGGCAAAGGGCAGAGGGACCCGGAAAAGTAGCGAGCCTGCTGGACTTAACTGCTGGAAGAAAGGTGCAGAGAGTGTGGGAAAGCACATGAGGGGAAAGAGCGGAATAAATGATGAGGGAAAGGAAGAAATGTTTGTAAAAATCTGCAGAAAGGACAGCAAAGCTCTAAGAGAAATGCCAGTCAGCGGGCAGGGAGGAACACGCAGGAAGGGGTCAAGGACACCAGAAGAGGAAGAAAAGGATAGCTGTCAGGGCTGAAAGCTGTGACCCTTACTGGGTCCTGCTAAACTAAAGAACTCCCCGAATGGGCACTGATACTACATTCAAATTTGTATTACATCTACATTTCTGTGTAGTAAAAGTGTACTAAGTTTTAATGGTAATTTACCTATGCTGTACTTATGTGCTCAGATGCTTAGTCGTCTCAACTCTTTGTGACCCCATGGACTACGTAACCCACCAGGTTCTTCTGTCCATGGAATTCTCCAGGCAAGAATACTGGAGTGGGTTGCCATTTCCTCCTCCAGGGCATCTTCCTGACCCAGGGATTGAGCTCACATCTCTTGAGTCTCCTGCATTGGCAGGTGGGTTCTTTGCCACTAGTGTCACCTGCAAAGCCCCAATTTAACCATGGGTGTGATTAAATTAATATCAATTATATCATTTTTTGCCTAGGGTATTAGTCTGCCAAGGCAAGAAGGACCCCTACCTTGGACCTAATACCGGGGACTGGTTTCCTGGATGACAATTTTTTCCAGGACTAGGGGCAGAAGGGGATAGTTTTGTTATGATTCAAGTGCATTACATTTATTGCACACTTTATTTCTATGGTTGCTACATCAGCTCCACCTCAGATCTTCAGGCATTAGATCCCAGAGGTTGGGGAGCCCTGCTTTAGAGCTTTATTATTCAAAGTATGGTCCTTGTACCACAGCATTGGCATCACCTGGGAGCCTTTTAGACCTGCAACCTCAGCCCCCACCCCAGACCCGCTAAATAAGGTCTCAGGTGATTCACGTGCACGTTAAATTCTGAGAAATGGGCTTCCTTCAGCTGTGTCTCTCCTCACCTGACGAGGAGTCCTCTGGGCCTGGGAGTTTTGGCCACCAGAGCCCACCGCCCCTTCAAGACTGTGCCCGAATCCTCCATGCAGAGAGCCCTTCCTGATCCTGCCTCAGAGCCTGTGTGACCTTTTCCCGGGACCCTGCTTCTGGCGCCAACTTCATTGTCCGTGTGAGATCCTCAGGTGGCCTTGTGGCAGCTGTTTGCAAAAGTTGTGGACAGAGTTTGGACCACAGGCTGAGGTAGCCGTGGCCTTGCTCAGGAGGCCCCTCAGAGCCAGGAGCAGAAACACAAGTGGGGACTGAGCGGGGAAGTGGGACCCACTCCATTCCAGCACAGAACTCCAAGGAGATCAAGAATTCTGCACTTGAAACGGCCTCTCCAAGTCATGATCAAGGTACACTTGTCAAAGTAGGAGAATAAAACATTTTATTTAACAGTTTATTCCCTTGATTCATAACTTTAAATATTTAGATATAGGTACGTGGGAGTCCATGTGGGCTTTTGCCTGTGTCCTATAAAAGTTCTCATTGTTTCCAAAATACACAGATCCGGGGAGAGCCAAACAACCATGCTCACATCCACTGGTTCCCAGGCAGGACTGTACCTGAACCAAACCTCTCTACCTTGGAGAAGGAAATGGTAACCCACTCCAGTATTCTTGTCTAGAAAATCCCATGGACAGAGGATCCTGGCAGGCTACAGTCCATGGGGTCGAAAAGAGATGGATATGACTGAGCGACTCAACCATGGCCCACCTACTCAACTGGTGATAAAAAGGAGGAAATATGCCTCAGAACTTGGAAAGGGGGGTTATAAAAGAAAAAAACAGATTGTAGAAGGTAGAGCAAAAACAGAGCTAGAACTTATCATTATACAACCTGAAAAGTGAAAGTGAAAGTCACTCAGTCGTGTCTGGCTCTTTTTGACCCCATGGACTATATGTGGGCAGCCTTTCCTTTCTCCAGGAAATCTTCCCAACCTAGGGATTGAACCCAGGTCTCCCACATTGCAGGCAGATTCTTTACCAGCTGAGCCACCAGGGAAGCCCAAGATTATTGGAGTGGGTAGCTTATCCCTTCTCCAGCAGATATTCCTGACCCAGGAATCAAGCCAGGGTCTGAGAAACTGTCATAGCCAAGAGGAACCTAAGTAGACTTGACAACTAAATGTAACATGGCATCCTGGATGAGATACTGGAACACAAAAAAGACATCAGATGAAAACTAAGGAAATCTAAATCAAGTATAGACTTTAGTTAGAAATAATATATTAATACTGTTTTATTAATTGTAATAAATGTGCTGTATTATTTTTGCAATTTTTCTTTTTTTGTTTTTTTTTAATTAATTTTTTATCAGAGTATAGTTGCTTTGCAATGTTGTGTTAGTTTCTACTATACAGCAAAGTGAACCAGCTATACATTTTTCCCCTCTCTTTTGGATTTCCTTCCCATTTAAGTCACCACATAGCATGGAGTAGAGTTCTCTGAGCTAAATGGTAGGTTCTTATTAGTTACCTATTTTATACATAGTAGTGTATATATGTCAATTCTAATCTCCCAATTCACCCCACACCTCTTTTCCCCTCTTGGAATCCACACATTTATTCTCTACATCTGTGTATATTTCTGTTTTGCAGATAAGACCATCTATACCATTTTTCTAGATTTCACATAAATGCATTAATTTACAATGTTTGTTTTTCTCTTTCTGATTTACTTCACTATGTATGACAGTCTCTAGGTCCATCCACATCTCTACATGTGACCCATTTTGTTCCTTTTTGTGGCTGAGTAATATTCCATTGTATATATGTTCTGCATCTTCTTTATCCATTCCTCTGTTGATGGACATTTAGGTTGCTTCCATGTCCTGTCTATTTTAGGTAGTGCTACATGCAATTTTTCTGTAAATCTAAAAGTGTTCTAAAAGCTAAAACTTTTTTTTTTTTTAACATGCTAAAAACATTTATCTTTTCTCCCCTACAGTCTGTTTTCCTTTAAAAATGGTGTTTCTGTGCAAGCACGGTATGCAGGGCACACCAGCCTACTCTGGGAGCTTAAGGGAGGCAGCACGACTAACCAATCAAGAGTCACCTCTCATCGGGCACCCTGTGATTCCAGCATTCGTTCTTACGCTGATCCATGCTTATTGTGGCCTAAACATCTGCACACCACTCCTTACAATTCTGGGCAGGAAGGTGAGCAGGGCAGGAAGGTGAAATATAGGGATGGCCTTAGTCTGCTCAGGCCGCCATAACGAAATAGCAAATAGACTGAGCGGCTCAAGCAACAGGAATTTATTTCTCGCAGTTCTGGAGGCTGGCAGTCCAAGACCAAAGTATCAACAAGGGTAGGTTTCATTCTGACGTCCTTTTCCTGTTGTAGGCGACCTCCATCTTATTGCGTGCTCACAGGACCTCTTCTTTGTGGAAAGAGAGACAGAGAGAAGGTTTCTTGTGTCTCTTATTAGGCAGCAATCCAGTCGGGGCGGGGGAGTCCCACCCTCACGACCTCATCTGAACCTGGTCACCTCCCGAAGGCCCCACCTCCAAACACCATCACACTGAGGTCGGACGTCAGCACACGCGTCCTGGGGGAACAGGGTCATCCAGTTCAGAGCAGTTAAGGCCGCTGGACTCTGCTTTGGTTTGCATCCTGACCTTACCCCTTATTACCTCTGTGACCTTGAACAAATTACTCTGTGATTGTCTGTGCTTCTGTTTCCTCATCTGTAAAATGGGAGATATAGCCAGCCCCCAAATCCAGCATCTGAGGGGAATTGGTTCTAGGGTTGCCCATAGATATAAAAATCCAGGGTTGCTCAACTCCCTTATATATAAAACAGTGTGGTATTTGCACATAATACACACATCCTCCCATATACTTTAAATCATCTCTAAAATGACATACTATACCTAATACAATGTAAATGCTATAGAAATAATTGTAAATGCAATGTAAATGCTATGGAAATAGTTGCTGACATGCAGCAAATTCAAGTTTTGGGGGAACTTTCTGGAATTTTTTTTCTTGAGTATTTTCTATCCAAGGTTCGTTGAATCCTCTGCAAGACTGGTTGAATCCTCCGATATGAAACTTTCAGGATCAGAAGGCTGATGTAGTAACAATACTTACCTTGCAGGTTTCTCTGCGGATTAAACAAGTCAATGTGTATGAAGTGCTTAGAACAGTGTTGGCATGTAAGTATCAGTGAATGCTATCTGTTATCATCATTATGATGATGCAATACATTAGCTCCTCCTGGTGATTTTCTCAATGTATTATACATAAAAGTTGTCCTGAAATCAGATATGTTTGAGAAACACAGCAACAAACAATGGGAAATCTTTTTTTTTTTTTTAAGGGTTTTGAGCAGGGAGAATCTGCCCCCAGTGTTGTACTTTCTCTACAGATGTGCCCATCAAAGGCGCCGGCCAAAGTGACCGTTTCCTTCCTATGTTCCTTACCTCATTTGTCCGGCTGGAATTTTATGTTCTTGGCACATACTGACTTTTAACTTAGGGGGAAAAGGATGAAGTTATACACACATTCAGTCAATAAGACTGCAAATCTTGACTCCGTCTCATAGTCTTTTTCAAAGGGAGTGAACTATAGAAATAAAAACAGACATCTAATGAATATAGTACTTAGTTCTGCATTCAATTCCACGTGCATTCCAAGTACAATTTTAATTTCTTAACAAATGCCTCCCTCTATTCCATGGTTGAGTTTTTAACAGTTATTTCCTTCCTTAGCTAGCTTGTGGTATATCACAGTTATTGATTGCACTTCCCTCCAATTAAGCTAAAATCTTCACCCATCTTCCACCATAACTTGTACTCTCACATGTTCCATTGTTCACCTTACTGCTCTTATTTTAGTGCCTGGCACCATACACAGACTGTGTGGTTTGTTTGTTTGTTTGTTTTCAGTTTCTAATTGTGGTAAAAATACAACATCAAATACATCATCTTACCCATTTTAAATGTCCAGTTCAACATGGACTATATGTTTATTGTTAATGCTTGTTTTATGGACTTGCCTGCATTTAACTTGTGGACGGTGTAAACCCAATGAATGTGTGCTCAGGTGCTAAGTCATGTCTGACTCTTTGCAACTCCATGGACGGTAGCCCACCAGGCCTCTCTGTTCATGGGATTTTCCTGGTAAGAATACTGGAGTGGGTTGCCATTTCCTCCACCAAAGGATTTTCCCCACCCAGGGATTGAACTGGTGTCTTCTGGGTTACGTGTGGATTCTTTACCACTGAGCCAGCTGGGAAGCCCCTGAACCCAATGAATATGTATTTTCTAAAAAACAGAAAAACAAAAAGTCCTCAGGTACATGGTAACAACCTCCAGAAAGAATCTGTGAAAGGTTTTTCTTTGCTTCCTTTTTTTCTTTTAATGGTCTAGGTCTGTTCCATGGGAAAAGACTTGGATTTCTAAGAAAATCTTAATAATATAGATAGTGGTAATTACTGTTGTACAACTCCCTGAACGGTTGATAATGCTTTCTGTTTCCCTGATACTTTATCTTTTGAACAAAGATAAAGCCTTCTAGTTCTCCCAGCCTTCTATTAAGGTAGAAGCGGTTCCTGTTTGGTCCAGAAGGGAACCAGGAGGGAGTCAGCAGAAGGCAGGGTGTCCCAGGGCATGCTGGGAATGGGAAGCGGGAAGGTTCCAGGCTGATAGCTGCTTCCCTGGGCTCCTCTCTACAGCTCCTTGCTCAGCTCAGCTAGACACTGTCACTCACACAGCTCTGCTGGTGAAGGGTCTACATCCTGGGAGCATCAAAACCATAGTTAAGTGGCAAATGAACAGTGCAGATAGTAAAGTCAGATGTTCTGTGGTTGAAGCGTTAGAAAAGCTTCATGGGAGAAGCAGAATTCTTTTTTTTAATAGGTGGAATCTTTGATGCACCTTTAAAGAATAGATTGTTGGAGAAACGGAGGGAAAATCAAGGACCTGCTGTGCAGGAAGTGTAAAAGCAGAGGAGGAAATGAATAGAAAAATCAAGAAAAATTGTATCTCTTTAAAACATGTTACTATTAATTTTCACCTTCTCTCCACCTTGAGTTGGTTGGATTGGCTTTCACCAGTTGCAAAGGCTTTTTTTTTTTTTTTTTTGCTTTCACCTCTTCTTGAATCCTTGATGCAACCTCTAGCATTTACCTTTTTATATTTCCATGAATGAAAAATAGATCTATCTTTTCCGTGTTTTGGACCTTGACTTCCTGAGGGTAGAGGTCATGGCTGTGATGGGCAGTAAAGTTCCTGGGAAAAATACAAGGAGCTATTCCTTGCCTGAATGTGGCATGGACCCAAGGTTAGACCTCTCCTGGCAAGAGATCCTGGGAGCAGTGTTGGGGGGCAGGGGTAATTATATCTTCAGACACTTCTGGGGTGCCTGTGACCGCTTAGCCTTGGGAAGGACCTCCCCCATCAAGGACCTTGAGTGTCTCCTGACCGAGATCACAGGTGGAATTTCTGTGTTCATCCAGCAGCAACATTGACCAGGTCAGGGGTCAGGTCTGGCTGACATCTGTACCCTGAAGGTATTGATCAGTTTTGCAGTATCTCCTGACCCTCTGGGGTCTTGATTTGGTTACTCAACTTATCCTGATCATGTGGTTTAGACAAGAAGAAAGGGCTTCTGGGCAGAAGGCCAATAGGAAGATTGTCACTCAGAAAACAACACACCCTTTTATTTATGGTCTTTTCCTTTTCCACCATCAAATTAGATTTTGCTTTCTCACACTACTTAGGTGAAAGAGACAAAGACCTGCGTTTAATATGCAAAAGCTGTAGTTCACGTCCCACTTGCTATTATCGTTGCAAAAAGATTTCTTTCAGTGCTTTAAAATCCTTTAGCTATTTACTTTCATTGCGTGGGTTACATTTACCTATTTTTTGTTACAAGTTTTACATAGCATAATCACAAGGAAAGGGAAGCCGTTCTATTCCACCTTTTTTTTTTTCTAGCTAGTCATCCCATTGAATTTTTGTTAAAAGAGAAAGAAGAAGAAAATTCTACCTGGATTTCATGTAAAGGAAATGTAAATAAGTATAAGGTTTGATTTTAAAAATAATCTTTTATCTTACTTTTCAAAACAGAGAATAAAATCACTGATATAGTAAGTATAAAAGCACTATATCCTCTAAATTTCTTTTGGTTTCCTTATCTGTAAAATGAGACGTTTACCCTGAATAGATTATTTTTAAGTTTCCTTCTAGTTTAATATTTATGACTTACAAGAAGGTATGGTACTATTGTTGTTGGAATACATGATTTAAAAAAAAAAAATAAGAGACAAAATTTGGCCTAGAGTAGATTGGTGATCACCATTTAAAACCCCCAGTTTTGAAAATGGTCAGAATTGGAGTGAATAGAAGGAAGTAGACTGTCCTCCCAAGGAGTCATTGTATCTGGAGTTTAAAATTTGCAGCTAAGGATTTTGAGGCAAGTAACAAAGAATGTGAAGTGGTGGAGTGAGAGTCCAAGCGGAATGGTAGGAGCCCTAGGCAACAGGAGAGCTGCTGAAAGTGAAAATTGCTCAGTCGTATCAGACTCTTTGCAACCCCATGGACTAATACAGTCCATGGAATTCTCCAGGCCAGAATACTAGAGTGGGTAACCTTTCCCTTCTCCAGGGGATCTTCCCAACCCAGGGATCGAACCCAGGTCTCCCGCATTGCAGGTGAATTCTTTACCAGCTGAGCCACAAGGGAAGCCCAGGAGAGCTGCTGACCCCTACTTAAAACGATGTAAACACACAGATCTATGCCTGTATTTGGTCTACAGGCTTCTAGCTTCCCACTCTTAAATTCAAATCCAGCCAATCTCTTTATTTTTCAAGTAAAATCAGAGGTCCAGAGAGGGGCAGTAATCTGCCTGAAGTCACGCAGCTATTTAGTGATATAGCAAGGATGAGAAGCTAGGTTTCCCAAGTCAGTGTTCTTCCCTCTGATTCACCCCCAGCTTAGATCTATTCAGGTCTACTGATTGTCAACACAGAATGGGTTGTTATAGTCTTGCTGCCTTTGTCTGAAAATTGGTTATAACAATATCTACCTCTTAAAAATATTAAAAGGAGATCTATGTTTTAAATAGTGTTGGCCTGATAAGTCACTATTAAATCATGAATATTCTAGAACAGTACCTTCCAACAGCCACAGAGGTAGTTTGAAATCTTCCAGTAGCCACATTAACAAAAGTAAACACATATGTCAAAAATACTATCATTTCAACTTTTAATAAGAATTATTAATGAGGCACATATTCCTCTTTTAATACAAATCTTTAAAATCCAGGGTGTATTTTATACTTGTAGCATATTCTTAATTTGGACAGTCACATTTCACATTTCAGCTCAATAGACACTGTGGCTACCATACTGGACAGTGAAATTCTGGAAGCTTCTTTATAATTCATTCTCACTCTTCTGAAAGCCAACCAGAGCAAATGTCCCCAGAGGTTTGTCTCTTTCAAGCCTCCGATTGCTAGTTAATTAAATCCCTAAGCAACGGCTGAGTCATTGTAACTGCGGAAGACAATTTAAGAAATCTGTCTTAAAGCCAAGAACACAGCTCCCCGCCTTGAAGGTGGAAGAGTCTGCACTGAATCAGATGCCCTTGTGTGGGCGTGGAGAAGAGATGTCATTGACAAGGACTGAGGAAAGCAGAGAAATGAATCCCTTTAGGGTCACTATTTCCCTCCAAGCCGCTATGAAGGAGAGTCTACAGTGCTTTCCTCAGTCCTCACAGCCTGTCCAGAGGTGAGAACTACATTACATCCCATTTTACAGGGGAGGAAACTGAGGCACAGAGAGGTCATAGAGCTTACCTGAAGTCTGTAGCTAGTAATCAGCACAGCTTGTGCCCAATACCTAGATCTGATGGACTTCAGCACCTAGTTCTTAATCTCTAGACCGTACGTGGGGGTATTCTCACACCATCTCCAAATACCCTGAAGCACCACATGAAATACTTGTATTAAAATGTGCATAATTGTTTGGTGTTTACATATAATTTATTATTGTCTGTATGACTGCATGGTCTATTTTTAGGCATCTTTTCATCTAAAATGGTATCACTGCTTCCCAATAAAGTGGTCAGTTCCGTTCAGTCCTCAGTCATGTCTGACTCTTTGTGACGCTACAGACTGCAGCACGCCAGGCTTCCCTGTCCATCACCAACTCCCAGAGCTTGCTCAAACTCATGTCCATTGAGTTGGTGAGGCCATCCAACCATCTCATCCTCTGTCATCCCCTTCTCTTCCTGCCTTCAATCTTTCCCAGCATCAGGGTCTTTTCCAGTGAGACAGTTCTTCTCATCAGGTGGCCAGAGTATTGGAGTTTCAGCTTCAGCATCAGTCATTCCAATGAATATTCAGGACTGATTTCCTTTCGGATGGACTGGTTTGATCTCCTTGCAGTCCAAGGGACTCTCAAGAGTCTTCTCCAACACCACACTTCAAAAGCACCAATCCTTTGGTGCTCAGTTTTCTTTATAGTCCAACTCTCACATCCTTACATGACCACTGGAAAAAGCATAGCGTTGACTAGATGGACCTTTGTCAGCAAAGTAATGTCTCTGCTTTCTAATATGCCATCTAGGTTGGTCACAACTTTTCTTCCAAAGAGGAAGCATCTTTTAATTTCATGGCTGCAGTCACCATCTGCAGTGATTTTGGAGCCCAAGAAAATAAAGTCTGTCACTGTTTCCCCATCTATTTGCCATGAAGTGATGAGACTGGATGCCATAATATTAGCTTTTTGAATGTTGAGTTTTAAGCAGCTTTTTTGCTCTCCTCTTTCACTTTCATCAAGAGGCTCTTCGTTCCTCTTCCCTTTCTGTCATAAGGGTGGTGTTATCTGCATATCTGAGGTTAATGATATTTCTCCCAGCAATCTTGATTCCAGTTTGTGCTTTATCCAGCCCAGCATTTCACATGATGTACTCTGCATATAAGTTAAATAAGCAGGGTGACAATATACAGCCTTGATGTACTCCTTTTCTTATTTGGAACCAATCTGTTGTTCCATGTCCAGTTTTAACTGTTACCTCTTGACCGGCATACAGATTTCTCTGGAGGCAGGTAAGGTGGTCTTGTATTCCTATCTCTTAAAAAATTTTCCACAGTTTGTTGTGATCCACACAGTCAAAGGATTTGGCATAGTCAATAAAACAGAAGTAGATGTTTTTTCTGGAATTCTCTTGCTTTTTCTATGATCTAACAGATGTTAGCAATTTGATCTCTGGTTCCTCTGCCTTTTCTAAGTCCAGCTTGAACATCTGGAAGTTCTCGGTTCATATACTGTTGAAGCCTGGCTTGGAGAATTTTGAGCATTACTTTGCCAGGGGGTGAGGTGAGAGCAGTTGTGTGGTAGTTTGAGCATTCTTTGGCATTGCCTTTCTTTGGGATTGGAATGAAAACTGACCTTTTCCAGTCCTGTGGCCACTGCTGAGTTTTCCAAATTTGCTGGCATATTGAATGCAGCACTTTCACAGCATCATCTTTTAGGACTAAAATAAAGTGGTAGGTTTTTTTAAAATTGAAGTATAGTTGCTGTACAATATAAGTGATTCACAATTTTTAAAGGTTATAATTTTTAGTTATAAAATATTGGCTATATTCCCCATGTTGTACAATATATCCTTGCCGCTTATTTTATACCTAGTAATTTATACTTCTTGCCCCTCTACCCTAGTATTGCCCCTCCCCCTTTCTCTTAAAGGGGTAGTTCCTTAATCATTCTCTGTGCTATTCCTTCGCACCCACCCACTGTTTCTTGTGGACTTTTAGAAGCAAAACTGCACGAAGAGGAGACAGAGAGAGCAAAGAAGTAGGAAGCAGATGCCAGGAATCAGTGGCGCTGGCTATTGGCAGAGGACTTGGCATATCTATAGCATCTGATCTGATGTGGGAGGGGAGGGAAATAGCAGCAGCTCTGTCTGTTAATTTTTCTTCCTTCAATATCTCCTATTAGAATGGATGCTGATGTCTGAACTCATATGATGTCCGTAATCCAAATGTGGCTTCAGCATAGATTGTATTCGGTTATTTCTCAACATTCTCAGAGATGTGGCCCGCACTGTGTTCATGGAGGCAGCACCAAGAGTCTTTCACAGACTCAGCCCGGGGGTCGGGCGTGGTCCTGAAGCTGAATGGGAATGACCTGGGTGTTACAGCTTCAGAGGAGAAAAGGCTCCAGGCTGCTTTAGGGACACAAACCTCTAGGACAGCCTCAGGCTAAGCTCGGTCTGTGAATGGCTCGCTTCATTGGGCTCCCTTCAAAGTGCTCTCCTCACCTTGTGGACTTACTGAAACATCCAGCCCAGTGCCTAACACACGCTAAGTGCCTAAAACCTCTGGGCCACAACACTGAACCCGCTAGTGAAACCTCTTTACAAAGAATAAAGACTGTCACTCACATACTTCTTTATAGAACGTATTCATAGAAACCTTATTTCTTGAATTGTCACAACCTCTTTGTGGGGCAAGAAAGGAAAATCCTACATTTTCTTGGAAATCAGCAAACAAACTGAGGTTCAGAGGGCTTAAGTTAATGGTCCTTATAGTTCCGGGTTTCAGATTCCACATCCCGGGTGTCTCCCGTGGCCTGGGGGAGGAGCTGGAAATCTGTTGATTCCTCTCCTCCCACCACCCCTCGTAGACCCTTCTGCTCAGTCAAGCCAGTGATGGACAGAGCCACCCTTCTCTAAGTGAGTCTCATTTCTGGGACAATAACAAGCTGTTCCCCTAGCTCAGCACCCATGACTGGGGACCACCCTGATGCCAGGTACTGGGCTAAGTGCTGAGGATGTAACGCAGACAAGACAGGTGAGGAACTCACATTCCAGTGGAGTTCCTGGAGGTTTCCACTGCACACCTGAGAGAAATGGGGTGCATGTGCTGCTGGAAACGGGGCAGGAGCCAGCCAAGGTCAGAGTAAAGGCAAATGTCAACAAGAGCCCCAAAGCCAGAAAAGTCACAATGTGAACATCAAAGAGACAACTGCAAAGAAAGCTGAGACTGAGCTCCAAGCTCCCCATCCCACCCCTGTTCCCAATATTCCCTGAGAATGTCTTGTGGCTAGAAAGGTCTTGGTAAAGACTGGCCATATCTTGAACTAGTTGACCCTAAGAGCAGTGGGGAACAGCTCCCCTTTGAGGGCTTCCTCCTCGCCCGGACAGATGGGGGGCTACAGCTGGGGTGCCAGGGTGGGAGGTGGGAGATGAGAAGGGGGTGTAGTGTCTGTCGTTTCTATTGACTAAGCCTCTTATGGTTCTGGTTTGGCTGTGAGTTACTGGTTTTATGTTATAAGGTGTGTGACTCTGTTCGTGAACTTAATCTTGGGAGTTGGATTATTTCATCACAAGAGTGTAACTCAGGGAGCAAATGGAGGCAGACATCAAAGAGACTCTTCCTCTGGCCGGGTGGTTGGATGAAGGGGACCCCACCACCACCAGCCATCACAGAGCTTGCTTTGCTCTTCAGTAGGGTGCCCCCCAGGCAGGAAGTTTTTGTTCCATTGGCAGGGAGGGAATACCCCGTAGGCTAATATGAAGGCTCTTAGCTTCTGGAAACGAACTGGAGACCATTTTTCAGTAAGGAAGAAGCCAATGCACCTCTCCGCACTGCCTGTCTCAGCCCTGCCCAGCTTCCCAACTACTGTAACCTCTGAACTGTTACCCGTCCTCAGTGACCCACCCACCAGGAACACTGACCAGCGACCTGGCAGATGTTCCCCCGGCAGAAAATTCAGCTCCATTTAATGCCTAAAGGCCAGCTGCATACCTGAACGGCTCCATTACTGCCGAGGATGCTCTCAGAAGCTCTATCTCCCACCTTCTCAGAGGGGCTTGGTATTGAATGGTGTGAGGGCCCCATCCTGAAAAGACAAGTGATGCTGACATTGACTGACTACTAGGCACTGTTGGGCCTAAATGAATCCTCACCACAAGCTTAAAGAAATCTATAGTGATCTCTACTGCACAGATGAGGCCACTGAGGTTCAGAGAAATGAAGTGCCTTGACCACAGTCACACAGCCAGCAACTGGCTGGGCCTGCATCTCCTTGCAGAGCTGTGTAACACCAAGGCCCGTGCCATCCCCACCACGTCACATGGCCTTTGGTTTTTTGGGTACCACACAGGTAACAACTTACTATTCTGGTGCAGAACTGCCAGCCGAGGCAGGGGACAATTGTGGCTTGTTTGCAGCCCCTCCCCGTCTTGGGAAAGTAAATCTGCTCAGCCCCCAGGGTTCCCCCTCCATGAAAGACCTGGGCCCTAGTATTTTAGTAAACTCCTGGTGGTTCCAGTGGGAAATCCTGGTCAAAGACCACCGGACGAGGCATTCTCTAAGCCCACACTGCACGCACCCTTGGATTACTGGCTACTAACTGTCCAGCACTTTATGTTCCTCATCTCATCTAATCCTCCTAAAAGCCCTGTCAAGTGAAGAAATGTCAGTAAACTGTGCAAGCTACCACAACTAGAGAAAGGCAGACCAGGGACAGAGACACGGGCAACCTAGCGTCAGAGGTTGCAGAATTAGCCACTACCCCACATGGCTCAGGGCTTCCCTTGTGGCTCAGTCGGTAAAGATCTGCCAGCAACGCAGGAGGCCTGGGTTCGATTACAGGGTTGGGAAGATCCCCTGGAGAAGGGAACGGCTACCCTCTCCACTGTTCTGGCCTGGAGAATTCCACGGACAAAGGAGCCTGAAGGGCTACAGTCCATGGGGTCACTAAGAGTCAGACGCGACTGAGCGACTTTCAGTTCACCACATGGCTCACCACTCACTCTGCCACCTCTTAACAGGGAAAATATCTTCCCTCTGGGGACATGAATTGACTAGTAGGAATAACTCACTAACCACAGGCCTGAGGTGGGTAGAATATTTTGAGACAAACAATTTTCAACATTTCCCTCCTTTTCTACCTCAGATCAGCTGCAACAGATATGCCAACTTTTCTGATGATGGCCAGTTCCACCAATTCCTGGCATTTACCTCCTACTTCTTTCCTCTCTGTGTCCCCCACCCCCCAACACCAACCCCATGCAGTTTGCTTCTGGGACCACCGGAAACAGTAAGTGAGTGAAAAGGAATAGCAAAGAGAAAGATTAAGAAGCCACCTCTTTGTTGGGAAGCAGTGATCCTGTTTCAGATTGAAATTTGCCTAAAAATGGACCACTGAGTCATGCTGACAATAATAAATAATGTTAGCTAATACTTGCTTTTACCCATGGGCCACAGGCACTATTTCGAGTAATTTACAAATATAATTCATTTAATCTTTACAAGAACCCCACTAAGGAAGGTTGTATTACTATTTCCATTTTCTATGTGAGGACACTGAGGCTGGCAAGATTTAAGTAACTTGACCCAAGTCTCTCAGATTTGAATGTTGGGGGCATGGTTTGAACCCTGGCATTCTTGCTCCAAAGAAAACTGGGTTAGCTGCTAACCTTAGGAGCAGCCTTTAAGATAGTGGTGGACTCTGCCCAGAAGTAGGGGAGTACACTCTGAATGACCTCCCACTGGTCACCACCTCTTGTCCAACTGGTTTCCATATTACAGTCCATGGGCTTGCAACGAGTCAGGCACAACTGAGTGACTGCACTTTCACTTTTCACATATATATGTTTATACATATGTACAACTGATTTACAATGTTTCAGGTGTACACAAAGTGATTCAGTTTTATATATATATTTATATATATTCTTTTTCAGGCTTCCTTGGTGGCTCAGACAGTAGAGAATCTGCCTGCAGTGTGGGAGCCCAGGTTCAACTCCTGAGTTGGAAAGATCCCCTTTAGAAGCAAAGGGCAACCCATTCCAGTATTCTTGTCTGGAGAATTCTATGGACAGAGGAGCCTAGTGGTCTACAGTCCATGGGGTCATGAAGAGTCAGACACGACTGAGTGACTTAGCACACACACACAATGAGAGGAGTAGGCAGATGTTCCCACTGACTCAAAGGAATCCAAAGGACAACACATTTATCAATCAGGAATAGTGCAAAGAATTTGCAAATAGATATAAAACTGGTTTTTCTAGGGTGGGGAGAAGAAATGTTTCCCTCCACTGGACAGAATTCATTTGAATGTCCATAGGTGAGCATAATTAATTTATACTGCTATCAGTTCTCTACTACCCACAGAGTTTTAAAATAAATCAAAGGCAATGAAAAGTTAGAATCAAATAATCCTGAAGGGGATGCTTTAAACAATGCACAATCTCTGCAGTCTGATTCTTCTGTTGGTTGTTTCTTTGGACTCTCATTCGTGGTATTTTATTTCCTTGTATATTTTGCCATTTGTTTTTCAAAACTGTGAGTTTTGTTTTGCTTTTGGCCATGCCACTTGGCCTGTGGGATCTTAGTTCCCCAACCAGGGCCCTCAGCAGTGAGAACATACAGTCCTAACCACTGGCCCACCAGGGAATTCCTTAAAAAACTGTGAGTTTATATTTATTGGGTCTTTACCGGCTGGGATTCTCTGAGACCTGGCTAAGCCTGGTGTGTTCCTCAGGAGAGGATTTACACTTGTTTCTTATAGGCGCTCAGAGTCACCACCTACCCAGAAACAATTTAAATGAAATTCTCAATTTGAGGTTTTCTAGAATATGTAAGTAGAGTGAATTTGAATCCTAAACCTGAGTCAAGAAATGGCTTATGCTGACACATATCTCAAGGGAAGTTTTTGGTTTTTTCTGTCAAACTGAGAGCAAAAGCCAAGAGAAGTAATTGCTTGTTAAGTCCTTTTGTAGGGTACCCCACTTCCAGTGCAAGTCAGCCCTGCAAAAGTCCAGGTGTTTACTGGGGTATCTGATCCTTAAGCTGGGCCTCTAGTTGCTAGAAACTGACAGATGTCTCTTCATGGTGCCTCTGGCTTTAGCACTCACTTACCTCTCTAGACTTTTCTATTGCTTTGATTTTTTGGCCTTTTAGTTTTTCCTTTTCTGTCTGTGTGTATATGAGGAGGGGGGTGATATGTAGGCATAGCAGCTCAGCAATACATTTTTAAAGTTTTTTTTTTTAAATTTAGGTAATTTTTAGATATTTGAGGTATTTTTTACGGACAGGATTTTTAAGAATGTCTGCTCCACCATATTGTGGGAAATAGAAGTTATCTGCTAGTGCTAAAGTGTAGATCACAACAAACTGTGGAAAATTCTTTAAGAGATGGGAATATCAGACCACTTACCTGACTCCTGAGAAATCTGTATGCAGGTCAGGAAGCAACAGTTAGTTAGAATTGGACATGGAACAACAAACTGGTTCCAAATAGGGAAAGGAGTATGGCAAAGCTACATATTGTCACCCTGCTTATTTAACTTCTATGCAGAGTACATCATGTGAAATGCCAGGCTGGATGAAGCACAAGCTGTATTGCAATATTGCTGGGTGAAATATCAATAACCTCAGATATGCAGATGACACCACCCTTATGGCAGAAAGTGAAGAGGAACTGAAGAGCCTCTAGATGAAAGTGAAAGAGGAGAGTGAGAAAGTTGGCTTAAAACTCAGCATTCAAAAAACTAATATCATGTCATCTGGTCCCAACACTTTACGGCAAATAGACGGGGAAAAAATGGAAACAGTGGCAGACTTTATTTTCTTGGGCTCCAAAATCACTGCAGATGGTGACTGCAGCCATGAAATTAAAAGACGCTACTCCTTGGAAGAAAAGCTCTGACCAACCTAGACAGCATATTAAAAAGCAGAGACATTACTAGGCTGACAAAGTTTCGTATAGTCAAAGCTATGGTTTTTCCAGTAGTCATGTACGGATGTGAGAGCTGGACTGCAAAGAAAGCTGAGTACCAAAGATTTGATGCTTTTGAAGTGTGTTGGAGAATTCTTGAGAGTCCCTTGGACTTCAAAGAGATCCCACCAGTCTATCCTAAAGCAAATCAGTCTTGAATATTCATTGCAAGGATTGATGCTGAAGCTGAAACTCCAATACTTTGGCCACCTGATGAGAAAAGATGGCTCACTGGAAGAGACCCTGATGCTGGGAAAGATTAAAGGCAGGAGGAAAGGGAGATGATAGAGGATGAGATGGTTGAATGCCCTCACCGACTCAATGGACATGAGTTTGAGCAAGCTCCAGGAACTGGTGATGGGCAGGAAAGTCCGGAGTGCTGCAGTCCATGGCGTCACAGAGTCGGACACAACTAAGCTACTAAACTGAACTGAACTGAAAGTAGTAGCATATGGTAATAATATAAACCTGGGATTTGGGCTAGTTCATTTAGAATGGCTACTGTATGTCTGGCACTGTACTAGACATTGTGGACGAAATTCTGCCCTTGGCCTCAGGTTGATGCCTGGTTCCGTCTCTTTCATAAAGTTAGAACTGCACTGAATTTGTGCTATTTACCAGGTGTATTAACTTAAATACATTTCTTTTTTTTTTTTTAAATACATTTCTTAAACTATAAAAAGGAGCTATATTCCTCACAGACAATGGTGAAGACTAAGTGGACTAACCTATGGATATCAGAACAATTTCTGATGCAAGTACTAGAACCTCCAATTTAATATGATTTAAACAATAAAAACAGAATCACATCACGTGCTAGGAAGTCCAGAGTTATCCCAGGCTTCAGGGGAGAATAACAGGACTCTTGGCTCTGCCCTCCTCTCTGTGCTGACATTCATCCTGAGGCTGATAACAGGATGAATGCAAATAATTTCAGGAATGTCATCCAGACACAATACCCAGAGAGAAAAGCTATCTCTTTCTGAGTCTCTTTCCCAGAACCCTCCGCCTCCCCTCCAAAAAGAGTTCCCTTCTTGGTTTATTGGCCAGAATTATATCACGTGACCCTTCCTAAGCCAGTTAGTTAATATCAAGGGAAATGGAAATATTGTGATTGGTTTAGACTGATTAATATTTATCTTTGGAACTGGGGGATAGGATCACCTTTCTCTGAGCCTCAGAATGAAAGAAGAGATGAATAAGACTGCGGCCCTGTCAACAGGAAAGAAAGGGAGAAATCCAAGTTGAGCAGGCCACCAACAGTTTCTGCGGCAGTCTGCAAATGCCCAGGGTAACGACGACCACTTGGCAAATGCCTGTCCCAGAAATGTTAGTCACCAGTGCTCTCAACTACAACCAAACCTAATCTATACAAGCTGGTTTGAGGGCAACCTCTTAATTCACCTCTCCACTTGGAAATCAAGTCATTTGTCAGTGCCAATGAAAGATTTTCAAAAGCCTGAGATTACATCATCTCCAGACGTGGATGCCGGCTCTACACGCCTTGTTGCCCGCTGCACAGCACAGCATATGGCCAACCAGTGTTCTTGGGTTGACCAGCTGTTCCTTCTGCTCTCCTCTGTGTTGAGGCTGGGCTTCCATACAGCTTTTATTCCACAACTGGTAAAGAAAGCCTCATCTGGATAGCACCTCCGTCCTCCCTGTCCCACACACAAATGCCCTGCCTGGGTGGCATGACAGCCAGCCCTGTCCTTCTACTTCATATAAAATACAAGAAATATGGAAGTAAAAAACCAGACAGGCAAACAGCAGACTTAGAAAGACAGAATAAGGAAAACACACATATTTTCACAAAAGCAAGTAAGGACAAAAGGAGGCAGAGGAACCATCTCTGAGTCTACTGGGGGGCTGGGAAATCTGGTATCATTTTTTTTTTTCATCATTTTTTACTTTTGAGATTTAAAGACTTATTACTATCTTCCCTTCCTAATAGCCCTCTTTTCAGCAGTTTCATTATTCATCTGGAGGCAGGAGGACGAACAAAGGATTTTTCTTCCTCGAGAAACACCCTCTCCTTCCTTGCCTCCACACCCCTGTCCTAGGAATCCATGACTCCAGGAAACGTTTTCAGATAAAACAATTCCAGTTACTGGAAAATCTTAAGGTTTTCCTCTGTGGGTCTGCTGCAGTGGCCTGGCCTCTGACTCACAAATAAAAGAGATTTACTGAGAGATAGTAACACCTTTTGTGTAATTACAAATTACTTTTTCTTTCCCGTATTGACTTCTCAATCGCACAGTGATGAAGGTTGAAATGAATTAGTGGTTTTCAAATTGTGTGTGTGTGTGTGCATGCATGCGTGAATATATGTGTCTGTATTTAAACAGCAGAACATCTTTTTGAATTATGCTATTTTATGTGGAACCCCAACATGAAAACCAGATAAAAGCAGATATGTTTTGGTTGAAGGGAGAGTGGGAGCGTAAGGATGGAATAAGTGAAGAAGGGGTGTCAAGCAAAGAAATAAAACTTGGCACATAAAGGTAAATTTGCTTAGTTCATCTCCCCCATTCTATTTTCTTCCTTCTCTCCTCAGATAACGGCTATCAAGACAATTTTGTTGTTGCTTAGTCACTCAGTAGTGTCTGACTCGTTTGCAAACCCATAGACTGCAGCCTGCCAGTCTCTTCTGTCCATGGGATTTCCCAGGCAAGGATACTGGAATGGTTTGCCATTTCCTTCTCTAGAGGATCCTCCAGACCCAGGAATCAAACCCACGTCTCCTTCTTGGCAGGTGAATTCTTTACCACTGAGCCACCAGGGAATACTGGCCTCCTAAAATTGTTTAGGTCCTAGTCCACTAGCAGCTGTGGATACATTGCTTTACATGGCTAAAGGTAATTTACAGATGTAATTTAATTAAAGAAGTTGAGATGGGAAGATTATTCTGGGTTATCCTATTAGGCCCAGTGTAACCACAAGTATCTTTACTAGAGGGAGGTTCAATGTCAGAAGACATGTAGTGATAAAAACAGAAGTTGGTATGGTGGGGCCAAGAGCCAAGGGATGTGGGCAGCCTCTAGAAGCTGGAAAAGGCAAGGATTCTCTCCTAGAACCTCCAGAAGGAACTCAGCCCTGCTGACTCGCTGCAGACTTCTCCCTTGAAAACTGTAAGATAATAAAGTTGTATCCTTCAACATTACTGAGTTGGTGCTAGTTATAGCAGCAATAGGATACTAGTACAATGCGTTAAACATGTTTCTGACTGGTCCATGTTTTTATACTTGAACTAAGTGGATAGATAGAAATAAATAAAAAAGATAATTTTGTTTTATTTATTTTCTATCCTCACTTCATGTTTTTGAGAATCTATTTGATACATGAATATCTAGTTCATCTGGTTTAACTGCTGTCATATGACTATATCATAGTTTATGTCATTCTCTAACATGGGGATTAGGATGTTAAAAATTTTTCACAGCAATAAATATCCTTGTTCATATTTCCTCACACACATATGACCTGTACATATACATGGAAGTTTCCTAGAGTATATAACTAGAATTTTCAGATTCTAGCTTTTCCCCAGTGTCCAGATTACACATAGCTCCAGCCTGCTGAACCAGAGGCTGCCTCTGAGAAAGAGAATAGGATTTGAAGGGAAGGACTGGGAGAATATCGTTCTCATTCACCTAAATTCTTTGATGTTTGTATTTTTTATGGGTATGTATTACTGCAGTAAAAACAAACATTATTCAGACGTTTAGGACCTAAGATGGAGAGCCTCAGGCTGACTGCGGCTGGCAGACAAGTTTTGTTTGGCTCGCACAGGGTTTAAAACATATTGAAACATAAACTACAATGAGGTAGCACCTCACACTGGTTGGAATGACCATCGTAAAAAAGTCTACACATAATAAGAGCTGGAGAGGGTGTAGAGAAAAGGGAACCCTCCTACCCTGTCGGTGGGAAGGTAAATTGGTGCAGCCACTATGGCGAACAGTATGGAAGTTCCTTAATATTTTAAGAGCTGCCATATGATCCAGCAATCCCACTCCTGGGCATTTATTTAGAGAAAACTCTAATTCTAAAAGATGCATGCTCCCCAGTGTTCATAGCAGCACTATTTATAATAAAATATGATACAAATTAACTTACAAAACAGAGACTCACAGACACAGAAAACAACTTCATGGTGACCAAAGGGAGAAGGGGATTTCTCCAATGGCTCAGCAGGTAAAGAATCTGTAGGAGACACAGGAAACACTGGTTCGACCCCTGGGTTTGGAAGATCCCCTGGAGGAGGAAATGATGACCCACTCCAGTATTCTTGACTGAAAAACCCCATGGACAGAGGAACCTGGCGGGCTACAATCCATGGGGTCACAAAGAGTCAGATACGACTGAGCGACTAAGCACACACAGCAGAAAAAGTGGAAGGGGGTTAAGTGAAAGTCGCTCAGTCGTGTCCGATTCCTTGCGACCCCATGGACTATACAGTCCATGGAATTCTCCAGGCCAGAATACTGGAGTGGGTAGCCTTTCCCTTCTCCAGGGAATCTTCCCAACTCAGGGATTGAACCCAGGTCTCCCTCACTGCAGGCAGATTCTTTGCCAGCTGAGCCACAAGGGAAGCCCAAGAATACTGGAGTGGGTAGCCTATCCCTTCTCCAGGGGATCTTCCCAACACAGGAATCAAACTTGGTCTCCTGCATTGCAGGCAGATTCTTTACCAACTGAGCTATCAGGGAAGCAGGGGAAAGATAAATTAGGAGTCTGGGATTGGCAGATGTAAGCTACTGCATATGAAGTAGATAAACAACAAGGACTTACTGTATAGCACAGGGAACTATATTCAATCTCTTATAATAAACCAGGGGAAAGAATATACATATATTTATATATATCAATCACTTTACTATATACCAGAAACTAGCACAACATTATGAATCAACTATACTTCAATTAAAAATATTGAAATGTTTATTTATATTAGATAGGAGATTTCACATAAAATGCAAAGTCCCAGCTTCCCTTGAAATGTTAGAAGAGTTGGAAACACTGGCAATAATTGGCAAGAGCAAAGTTGGGTTGCTCCCCTAAGTGGAGTAAGTGTTCTCTTGTTTTGCTGCAGTCCCCATCTCACCCTGTCGCCTGACACCCTGCTCATATTCCTCATTCATTTTATATTCTAGCCTTCTGTAGGCATTTGAACTTGCCACCCCAGCTACAGTTGCCAGACAGAAAAACAGAACTTCAGTTAAATTTGAACTTCAGACAATCAGCAAATAAGATTTTAGTATTTGTCCCAAATAATGCTGGCCCTCTTGAATTTTTTTTTCCTCTTGAATTTTTATTTGTTAAATTTATCACCTCTAACTCCAGATCCCCAGCTCTCCATAATCTGGCCTCTTTATTCCAACTTTATCTCTCATTAATCTCCTTTACAGACTTTATCTTCCAGCCACACCAGACTGCTCATCAGTTTCCTGAACATGTTATTTGCAGTGTTCTCCTGTCTTGGAGACTCTAGTTCTGCTCCTCTCCAGTCACATAAGATTAAATGAACACCCTTCTAGAACAAGTGGATGTCTCCACCCCTGCAGAAATTTTCTCTGCCTTGGGGATCCCTTCTTTCTGCCAGTTCTTGTAGTAGTATTGGTAGAACTCCCTCAGCATTTATCATTTTGAACTGCAGTGATACTTATTTTTTCTAGGTAGAACAGTTCTCCAACTAGATTGTAATCTTTGAGCTCTTACTCATTATTGTATCCCCAGGGCCTAACAAATCTTTGAACATAGGCGGGGAGTTGGTATGAGTGCATACATACATGTAAGACGTAAGGATGGTGTATGAGTTAGCTTTTCATAACAAACTACCCCTAAACTTCATGACTTAAACTAATAAGTATTTATTGTACCTCATGATTCTGTGGGTTGATTGGGTGGTTCCTCTAATCTGGGCTGGCTTGTTTGGGACTGGATGGTCTGGGATGGCTTCACTTGTAGATCCGGAGCCTCAAGTGACTTGCAGGAAAACAGTGGGTATGGTCAGAGCCTCTTTCTCTTTGGTACCTGTCATACCCGAGGGGACGTGTTCACGTGGTGGCAAAGGGTTTCCACCAGAGAGAGCCTCCATGGTGTCAAATTTGCTATCATCCACTTGCCAAAGCCTTCCCTGGTGGCTCAGACGGCAGAGAATCCACCTGCAGTGCAGGCGACCCAGGCTTGATCCCCGGGTTGGGAAGATCTCCTGGAGGAGGAAATGACAACCCACTCCAGTATATTCTTGCCTGGAGAACTCCACGGACAGAGGAACCTGGTAGACTACAGTCCATGGGGCTGCAACTCCACGGACATGACTAAGCAACTGACATATACACACTCGCAAGAGAAGGTTGTACAGCCAAGCCCAAATTCAACAAAGGGAGAAATAGACCACTGCTTTTGGGGGAGAGGGACAAAATCACATGACAAGAATAAACTGGAGGCAATTACTGCAACAGTCTACCTGAGATGATAACAAGAACCCAGCTTTCACCTCAGTTGAAGTGGTATGCTTCAATCTTGGTCTCTACCCATCAGTTAAACTGGACTTCTTGTGATATGCCAAACTCCTTTCCCCAAGGACCTTTCCCTTACTGTTTGCTCTGCCTGGAATGTTCCCCCCCAACCTCCTTGGCAGGATAATTGTTGCATTTCCTTCAAGTCCTTTTCTGAAGTGACCTCATGTGGTGAGCCTTTCCTGACTCTTCAGACCATGTCAGGTCTCCTGCTCTGCACACTCAGGACCACAGGCGCTGCTTTTTACAGGACTCACACCATTGTTATGAATTTCTTTGCTGTGTAGTTTTTTTTTCTTAATATATGTATTTTTATTGACGTGTAGTTGACTTACAGTGTTTCATGTGCCCAGCAAGGTGATTCAGTTATACATATACACATATATTATTTTTGAAATTATTTCCCATTATAGGTTATTACAAGATATCAACTATATTTACTTGTGCTAGATAGTAAATCTTTGTTGCTTGTTGCATATCTATTTTTTTTTAATTAGACATCTAGCATTCTGTTCACACTAAGTCAAATGAATGGAATGAAAATGTTATAAATTTTTTAGTTAGGCAAAAATTTGTTACGTTTTCTAATGTTGTGTAGTTTTTGTGTTTAGTGTCATCTCTCCCTCTTAGCAGAAAGAGCTCTAGGACAGAGATTGGGTCTATCTTGTTTGATGCTGAAATCCTCAACATCTAGCATAATGTCCGGCACATCGTAGGTGCTCAGATTTGGAGGAATAAATGAATAAACATATGAATGAATGGCTGACATTTCGCTCAGCCATTCCTTGCTCAGAATGGAATAAGACTGTTAAGAGTACTCTGACTCTGTGGGGGTAAAAGGCCGTGGAAAACTGCAGTCTGTCGGGGACATAAGAATGGGTTGTACAAAATTATTCAAGAACAACTTAGGAGCAAATAGAAAACTAAACACCAGATTAGTTCAGTTCAGTCACTGTCGTGTCTGACTCTGTGACCCCATGGACTTCAAACGTCCCTGTTCATCACCAACTCATGGAGCTTGCTCAAACTCATGTCCATCAAGTCATCCTCTGTCATGCCCTTCTTCTCCTGCCTTCAATCTTTCCCAGCAATTACAGTCCAGCCTCTGATGTTTCATACTGAGAACCCCATAGACAGTATGGAACACCAGATGCTGGACTATAATTGCTGTGGGAGATTAAGGAGAAGAAATCTGGATTTGCCAAGTGGTTACTGAAGGCTTCACCTAGGAGGTAGCACTTGAACTAGGTCCAGAGAGGAAACAGGATTTTGATGCGATGAAATTAGGGAAGGAAGATAATAAGTTGAGATTATGAGTTTGATCCACTATAACACTTAGTATACTGGTGTCCTCATAAGCCGCTGATCACAAGAGGAACCAGGAAGGAGAGTAAGTGGAGCCATTCCCGAGATCACTGAAGCAGCTCAAGATTATTTCAGAGGACCCTGCCAAGTCCAGTGTCATCCACACGAATAAATAACAGTTCATGCGGAGACCAGACCCCTCTGCCCGGTTAAAAGAGAACAACGTAAACATCTGCTTCCACTCTCCTGGAAACCTTGTAGTTCTAACGCTCTGTCCCTCCCTCTCTTGTTTGTCCCCTTTTGTGTTTATTTATTATGAAAACTTCCAAACATACACAAAGAAAAGAGTACAAGAAACCCCATCATTAAGTTCAACAAGCATCAATATTTTACCATACTTACTTCACCTCCCTCCCTCTCTATTTCCCCCCCAAAACATTTAAATTTTTTATTTTCTTTTTGGCTGTGCTGGGTCTTCATTGCTGTGCAGACTTTTCTCTTGTTGCAGCCAGCGAGGGCTACTCTTCGTTGAGGTGTGTGGGCTTCTCGTTGCGGTGACTTCTTTTGTTGCAGAGCACAGGCTTTTGGGCCCAAGAGCTTCAGCAGCTGCGGTGCGTGGGCTTAATTGCCCTGCAGCTTGTGGGGTCTCCTGGGTCAAGGATTGAACCAGTGCCTCCTGCCTCGCAAGGCGGACTCTGTACCACTGAGCCACCGGGGAAGTCCCCCACAAAGCATTTTAAAGCAAATCCTAGACACCATGTCCTAACATTCTGAACCCGGAGAAGGCAATGGCACCCCACTCCAGTATTCTTGCCTGGAAAATCCCATGGATGGAGGAGCCTGGTAGGCTGCGGTCCATGGGGTGGCTAAGAGTCGGACACGACTGAGCGACTTCATTTTCACTTTTCGCTCTCACACATTGGAGAATGAAATGGCAACCCACTCCAGTGTTCTTGCCTGGAGAATCCCAGGGACGGGGGAGCCTGGTGGGCTGCCGTCTATGGGATCACAGAGTCGGACACGACTGAAGCGACTTAGCAGCAGCAGCAGCAACATTCCGAACCACGTCAGTATGCATCTCCAAAGGAAATAAGATCGTTTTCTTACATAACCACGATACCTTTTTCACACCCAACAAAATGAAGCATTATTCCTCAATGTGACTTAATATCCAGTCCATATTTAACATTTTCTGAATATTTAAAACATCTTTTTGCAGTGGGTTTGAATCAGGATCTAAACAGGTTCACAGATAGTTGACACATTTCTTGAACCTCTTTTAATCTAGACAACTGTTAAATCAATTAAACAGGGAAGTCATTAGGCAGAGGTGGCTCTAATTCTGTGGCAGACTACAAAAGCAAACCAAAATCTAAGCCTGTAAACGCCTCACGATTATGAAATCAAAATGCTGAGGAGAACCAATGACAAGCAGCCAACGAGGCTTTAAGCCAAAGCCAATCAAATAATTTCCTTTCTCTGCTCCCTCATTTTCTCTATATAAGCCCTTCCCCTGATTCCTCTTGTAGAGTGCTCCTAATCACTTTGTTTGACGCCACCCAGTTGGGAATTGATTTTTGCTCAAATAAACTTTTTAAATGTTTACTACGTCTCAGTTTATCTTTTAACACTGCGGATGTTCTCTTTTAATTGGGGCTTCTCTTGGCTGCCAACCACCTCAGCCTCACAGCCTTGATCTGTCCCCTGAACAAGCAGGGAGCTGAGAGCTTAGAAGATTTCAATATGGGAAGAGGACGGGTGGATGGAGTGAATATCAGAGTCCTCAGATCTTACAGGAAAAAAAAAAAAAAAATCCTAATGGGCTCTAGGGCAAACATTCAAATAAGACACTCTTAAAACTAGAATTGACCTACATACTCTCCTAGCACTTGAGAATGACAAGAATTTACCGAATTGTAAGAGTCTGATTCTTACAAACAAGAGAGGGACGGTGAGAGAATGGAAATCTGGATGAGCTGATAGACAATATACAAGCCCAGGCAGGACCAGTTACACAATTTGCAGGGGCCCAACACAGAATAAAAATCCCAGAGCCCTGGTTAAAAAATTATTAGGAATTTCAAGATACTACGTATAAAATAGATGACTAATGAGAACATATTGTACAACACAGAGAACTCTACTTAATGCGCTTTAGTGACCAGAGTAGGAAGTCAGTCCAAAAGGGAGAAGAAATATATGTATATGTACATGGATGGCTGGTTCCTTTTGCTGTAGAGTAGAAACTAACACATTATAATGGAGAAGGAAATGGCAACCCACTCCTGTATTCTCGCCTGGAGAATCCCAGGGACAGAGGAGCCTGGTGGGCTGCTGTCCATCGGGTCGCACAGAGTCAGACACGACTGAAGCGACTTAGCAGCAGCAGCAGCAGCACATTATAAAGCAACAATACTCCAAAAAAAATTTTTTTAAAAGATGGCAACAGAAGAGCATTAGAACAAAATGCAGGGCCCTCGTGAGCACAGGGACCTAAACGACAGCACAGTTCGCATGCCCACCCATGAAGCTGATCCTTGCACAGGTGGCAGAGTTAAGAGGCCCCAGGGAGTTGTTCTATAAGACAAAGCTTTATCAGTCTGTCTCTCTCTTGCATTTCAGAGACATGAAAACACAGTGGGAACTGGTTCCATGTTGGGTGGTCACTACCAGCACCTCAGGGTGGTGAATGGCTTTAGGAGCATCACAGTGATGGGCACTACATGGTTGTCAAATCACAAATAGTGATGGTTCTGGCTCTCTTAGCCTTTACACTAATCTATGTGAGCACGGGCCCTACAGCCAGAACGCCTGGCTTCCCGTGCGGGCTCTATCACTTACTTGGTCAAGTTACTTGAACTGTCTGTGCTTATGTCCTCATCTATAATATGGAGCTAATCAAAGTACCTGCCTCATAGGGTTGCTTGAAGATTAAACTGGTTAGAATTTGCTGGCACATGGCAAGCACTATATGTGTTTGTTAAATCCAGAATCTAGAACTGGAAGGGGGCCCACACAGATCTCTGGTAACGGTGGTAAACAGGGTGAAGACCAACTCTGCTCTTCTAGTGGAAGGGGGCTCTGCCTGGCGTGTTTATCCTGCTCCCCAGCAACTTACATAATGGTCATTCACCCCACAACTATTTACTGAACATCTGTTATGTGGCAGACACTTACTGAGTAGAGAGTGAGCCAGGCATGGTCCTTGTCTTTCTGGTGCTGACTGTCTAGCAAAGGGAGGACTCTGCTGCAGAGTCAGCCCTGCCCGGGTGTGGGACCAGGCCTGATGCCTGGTAGGAGGAAGAGGAGACGTCCTGGCCTGTTTCCCATCCAGTTCTGCAGCGAGTAACTCGGTTTGACTTCAGTATCCTGATTCCCTGTTATCAATCCTCTTGTAAGATTCTATTTTGACCAAGCCCCTGCCTGATAATCCATCATTCCCCCTCTAAGATTCAACATTACTTCCTGCCCTGGAACCTAGACACCCCAATAACTGCTGTTGAAACCCCGAGGTGCTGTCTGCTGCCTGACTGACCCCCTTGGAGAGGTTCCAAGGAACTTAGGCTAGATGAAGTCCACCTTGATTAACAACAACTGTCACACTAGCCTTTCCAGGGTAACCTGAACACGAGTGTCCATGTCTCCATTAATTAGTCTCCACCTTTGCCCTCCTGTCCGTAACTCCTGGCCATCCCTTGCCTGTGAGCAGCTATGTAGATCTGAATCTCTCTCCTGCGAACAGTCAAGCCCAGCATCCAAAGGATACAGGCAGGAGGGGCTGTGGGAGCCCACTGAGGGGAAGGCTCCTCCCCTTCAACTAACAAATTCTTGGCTGCCTGCCTTTGAGGGGAGTTTGTGGCAGGATGACGTGGGAGGGTAAGGTCGGGTCATAGAGGTGGAGGGTGAGTGGTGCGTCGAGATGCCAGCTGATTTCCCTGGGACCATTTTGAGGCTGTTCTAGAGCATCCTAGTGACACTGTCTAGTTCATCACCATCCTGGCTCAAGGCCTCGGGGCAGCTGGACTCTTCTGTAGCTGGTGATAAAAAGTGGCAGGTGGGAGCCAAGGGTGAGTTTTTCTGCATATTGTTCTCCTCCCCGAGATCTGCACTTTAGAATTTCTGAAATGGTGAGGCTGAAAAAAATTTCTCCAAGGTCACTTTGAAAGAAGCAGTGTCTATGAATTTCCCTGCTTAGAGCCACGGAGACAATGTAAGTTAGAGAATTGCAGGACCTGTCTGTGAAGTATTATCGGAACATCAGAGATCCACACACCACAAGGGTAACCCTGAGAAAGTCGGAAGGGGACTTCAGTGTGTAAATCTAGGGTCGCCTCGGAACACTGTGCTCGGAAGGGAGCACAGTGCCCAGCCTTCAGGAGCCCAGGTGGCAGGACACACAGAGGGGACAGTGCCAGGGCCCAGGGCCAGGACCTTTCCCCCTACTAGCCCTTCGCTTTCCTGCAGCTTCCAAATATACACCCTCCATCCTATAGAAACCCTGGCTTCTGAATGGAGAACAAATGGAGTCAGTCTTTAGGCTAAACTTTGTAAACTGAAAGATTTGAAAACAATTGATGTTGATGTCTTAAAGAACAAGCCAACAAAGCAATCAACAGTATCTCCTAAACTAAACCAGAGGGGCTGGTCGGGGAAGGGAAGGAGTAAACAGTGCAACTTCCCTAAAGCGTATTCTAGTTTTGTAAACTTTTTAAATTCTAGAAAATAGTAGCAAAATATTCAGGAAGAGAGAAGTAACAATTTACAGACCATATAGGATACCGAGTTCTGCGGTGGCAGAAATCTTGCCTGTCGGGTGTCTGGGAAGACATGGACAGGGTAGAATTCGAGCCCTGGCCTCGCTGGAAAGAATCTGCCTGCAATGCAGGATACCCAGGTTTGATCCTGTGTCGGGAAGATCCCCTGGAGAAGGGCAAGGCAACCCACTCCAGTATTCTTGCCTGGAGAGTCCCATGGACAGAGGTGCCTGGCGGGCTACAGTACGTGGGGTCGCAGAGTCGGACACAACTGAGCGACTAACACACTTAGCACACTTGCTGGCTGGGGAGAATCTAGATTCCTTCCACATTATGAAGGACCTACTGGGAGCCAGGCACTGTGATAAAAGCCAGGAGAGTGAAGATGAGCGCCGGGTGGGCTCTGTCCTGACGTTAGTGCTCCCAGCCCACGTAGGCAGCAGGTATGCGAACAGAGGGCAGGGCAGGGCCCTGGGAAGAGATGTGATGCTTGAATGGCCAGGGAGGTAAGCTGGGAGCACGGCGTGTGTGTGTGTGTGTGTGTGTGTGTGTGTGTGTGCGCGCGCGCGCGCGCGCGCGTGCGTGTGTGGCTTCTGGTATGTAGAGGGAGAGAGAGTTTTCTGGATGGGCTCCACTGAGGATGTGAGCTGAGTCTTGAAGCCTCAGTTTCGTCTGTGGACCCAGAGGAAGGAAGAAGAGCATCTTAGGAGGGGAACAGCTAGTGAGAAAGTATTGTGGGGAGCCACAGATTAGAGACAGGGCGAGAATTCAGAGAAATCTGTATGACCGGGACAAAGATTGCTTGTGAGCACACCCCTATCCCATCGTATCAGGGGAAAGGAAGCTGAAGGAGTCTTGAAGTCCTAGGTGTCAGATAAATAATGTGCATGTTTATCATGTAAGGCATCGGGAGCCAGCCACAACTTTTAAGCAGGAGAGGGTGGCTTCATGCTGACCTTTGCCAAGATCATTGGGAGCGGGGAGTCCTGGAGCTCAGAGAAGCCAGAGGAAGGGGACCAGTTCTGGCGATGAGCAGGTGAGGTTTGTAAATGAGGAAATAGCAGCAGCTAATCAGGTGCTTACAGCCAGGCGGTGTTCAGGATGGATTAAGGACAGGAGTACTGTTTGAGGGGGAAATGCCCTGTGAAAGCTGTTTATTTGGACAAATGTTCTCCCATTGCTGCTTCCCTGCCCTGGTGCCTGTTTCATTTGGGGATTGTTAAAAGAGCTGTCATTTCTGTAGCTTTCTGAAGTTTGGGTGATGGTTTCCTTTCCCACTGAGTTGAAATTCCTGCTTCTCAGGAATCATGAGAGCCAACTTCAACGTTTTGATTCCTGAGGGCTGCTTGAGAGTCTGTTGCTCCTGGTCTTTGGCTGAAGAAGGGTCTGTAACTGTCACAATGGTGTGAATTTTCTAGAAATATCAACTGAGATCAGCTGGCATGATTGTGCTTCTTTAAAAAGCAAGCAAACTTGCCAGGGCAGTCCCTAGATTCTGCACAAGGCAACCCTCTGCCTCCCTGCACAAATGGTTAATCCCGTTACTCAGCACACCCCACTAGATGGAGGTTTTATAAAGTAGTTCTGCCCTCAGAGGAAAAGCTGGGCTATAAGAAAAGGGCACTGAAGGAAGCGACTTTTGTTCTAATGCCAAACCCCTGGGAGACTGGTGTTTGGAGTGTTTACATCCTCCTGACTTTTTACATGATTTCCGCAACTCTTACATTTCATACACCAAGAGCAAAATAGAACTTGACCCTGGTTTATTACACAGTAGGTCTGCCAGGCTGGCTCCGGAATGGTGGCTTTGGCATGTGCATGGGCTGGTTAGTCAGGAGACAGGAGCAGAGGGCGAATAAGTTGAGGTCATGGTTGAAATTCCTATAGAGGCCATTGGCCGGGCACACTCTGCCCTTAGCGCTCTCTGGCCCGGGTCACCAGGGGTAAGAGGGTAGGGATGGCAGCCCAGCCCCGCTCTTGTAAATCATATTGCCTGTCCTGAATGGTGGGTCAGTGAATAGGAATTGCAGACATAATGAGACCTTGATTAAGAAGCCCTGTGGGAAGAAGATACCATGATAAGTCTCAGCTGTGATTTTTTTCCCCCAGCCTTCGTTAGTGATGTGGAGCAGTGTTGATTGTAGTAAATTCTCTACTAAACAGAAAATACTTTGCTGCTCCAAAGAGAAATACCTGCCTTACAGCTTCAATCTGTCCCCAAATCATTGTGGGTGCACAAGGTAAGACCCAGCTTCCTCCTTCTCCGCCCTTCCCTGCTCACTGGTAGCCTCTCCTCCCCTCAGCCCCTGGAGGCCTTTCTTCTCCTTATCAAAGCAGGCCAGGCTCTTGTTTGGGCTCATAAGCTGACAGATTGGCCTTCTTGGAAACAATTTCTATTACCATCTCTTCATCTAAACGTTGCATTTCAAAGTGTTTCCTGGGGATTGTGGCTAAGAGCTCCTGGCCTAGAACCAGATCAAAGCCAGGCTGGGATCTGGTCCTGAGGGTTACCAGCGGTGTGAGGTGGGCTGAGTGCTTCCCCTGGCTGAGCCTCAATTTCCCCTCTCTGTGAAGGAAAGCCCACAGTGATGCAGGGCTGTTTTGAGGACTGAAGGAGAGAATGCATGCTGGGTCTCAGAATTTCCTGGCACCTGGCAAGTGTCAGCTACGATTGCTGGTTGGTGAACTGCTCCATAAGCGGCTTTTTCTACTGGGAACTCACTGTAACAGCTAGCAATGGGAGAGAATGTTTTCAACTGATTGTATTAGGAAAAGTTTCAAACGGGTGGAAAAGCTGAAGGAATAGTACAAATGACACTGGAATCCCTCTTCTTGATTCTACAATTGCTTTCATTTTGCTATATATATACATTTTTTTTTTCTGAACCATTTCAAAGCAAAATATAGATGTGACCCCTAAACAGACATCTCTTGAGCAATAAGGACATTTTCCTACATATTCACAATAATCTTTGTTACATTTAATAACATTAATGATGATTACCCGAATTACCTAATTCCTAATCTATATAAAGGGGGCTTCCCTTGTGGCTCAGCTGGTAAAGAATCCGCTTGCAATGCGGGAGACCTGGGATCGATCCTTGGGTTGGGAAGATCCCGTGGAGAAGAGAAAGGCTACCCACTCCAGTATTCTGGCCTGGAGAATTCCATGGACTGTATAGTCCAAGGGGTCGCAAAGGGTCAGACACGACTGAGCGGCTTTCACTTTCAATCTATATAAAGAGTTTCAAAATGTCCCCCATTAAGCCTTCTAACAGATTTTAAAAATATTTTTCTCAAGGCCTTGCAGAGTTTAACCTTTATTATTTATTAATGGCTATGTGGTATGTGGGATCTTTAGTTCCCTGATCAGGGATCAGACCTGTTCTCCCTTCAGTGGAAGCTCTGAATCTTAAACCATGGACCTCTAGGGAAGATCCTTCTAATAGTTGTTTTTTTTTTAAATCTAAACAAAATCCAATCAAGAGTCTGACATTGAATTTATTTGTCTAGTCTCTTAGTTCTTTTATATTTGAAGCAGTGGAGAAATACTGAGAATGACCTTGCTCCTGAAAGGCTGCCAGGTTAAAATGGCCACGGTTCCCACTGAGGTCCCCTGGGTCTGGCACCTCTCCTAACACGGGCCCTGCGATATAACTGTGTTGTTTGCTTTGTTGAGCACATTCACTACTGGTTTTACTGCTTGATAACTTGAGGTTAGGAACTCTTATTATCTTCACTTTCCCACCACCCACACGGGACTGACACACAGACGGTCAACAGAAACCAACGGAAGGAAAGCAGGCGGGGAGGGAAAGAGGAAGAGGAGGGGACTGGGAAGGAGGCCGGCCTGGTCCCACACCTGCTTCTCGGCCCGGTGGGTGCCTTGGGGGACGGGGGACCTTCTGCTGTCCCGGAGGCGCTGCCCTCCTTGGCTTTGGAGAGGACAACTCCCCTCTGTGGCCTGTGCCTTCTTCCTTCTCAGGCTCTTCCCCACTTCCGCCTCCCTTGCCTGAGCGCTAGCTGGGCTCCCCTCGGACCCTTTGTTAACTGTCATCTCTTCCTCTCCAGAGACACAATAAACGTTTGACAGTATTTTTAGAAAGTAGTCTATCATAGATTGTCTCCTCCTACCACCACATTCATTTCTCCAGTACCCTGGGGGGTAACTGCCACGTGATTTCCACCTTCAGGAAGGAAATTCCTGACACAAAGGGAATCCTGGGGAGTATGCACTCTTTGTCTGGAAGATGTCATGGTACCTATGAGAGCAGGATCTGCTGAAGGGAGAGGACAGGTGCGGGTAGATTAGCCCCCGAGGCCAAGGGGAGCTGTCTCCAAACAGGACTGACACAGCTGGGCTCAGGCTTCAGGGTCGTATTATTGCTCCCCTTCAGTGTAGAGAGAACAAAGACTCAACTGGCTGGAACAGACCAAAGTCTGTAGACCAAAGTTTCTCATGCATGCATGCATGCATACTAAGTCTCTTCAGTCTGTCCGATTCTGTGCGACCCCATGGACTGCAGCCTGTCAGGCTCCTCTGTCCTTGGGCTTCTCCAGGCAAGAATACTGGAGTGGGCTGCCATGCCTTCCTCCAGGGGATCTTCATATCTAATCCCTCTGTAAAATTCTGAGCTGAACAAATGCAGAGAAGATATAGGGGATGAAGGTAGGATACTAGATTATCTGTATGGTGGGTTGGCTAATTTCCATTCCAGGCTCACCTCGTGGATATGGTTCTCCATCACCTCTCCTTGCTGAGAAGTTGGCTTCCAGTCAAAGTACACAAGGCCATTTAATTATTAATCTGAGCAAAACATTGTTAGGAAAGTTAAACTGTTGAGTGTGCGTGTCTATGTGTACACACGTGGATGCTTTCTGGGTTATCTGACTGTTTTGTTTTTCCTGTTTACTTTTCTGGGCCCCTGTTCCTCCTCATTGGTGGAGATACCTATAAGGTGATCATGACCAACAGTGAACCCCTATGAGCTGTTCGGTCCCCGGCTCCTTGGATGTGTGTGGAAATGTTTGTCAGCGGTAGACGGCTCTGTATGCCAGAAGTGACTGACCTTGACCTTTGATTGGACGGTGTATCTATGACCATGGAGAAGTTCAGTGTTCGTGTTTGATGATGGTTTTATGCCCTCCTGTCAGCAGAAAGTATTTTATGGAGCTTGCTGATGGCCCAGGGCTCCAGGAACTACCATCATTATTTAGCCAATGATTTTAATGAGTCTATATAAACTCACTCTATTTTTACATTAATAACAGGGAGGGAGAAGTTGGAAGATTAAATAGAGGGGAGGATTTAGCTTCACTGCTCAGGGTCACTGGGAAGAATTTTACAGAATTAGATCCAGCCTGTTCTCATTATTTCCTTCTTCTTATGGCTGTTGTTCTTTCTTTCTCTTTCTTCCTTCCTCCTTCCCTTCTTTCTTTTCCTCTTTCTTTCTTCCTTCAATATTTACTGCTTGCTTACAATGTATTACACAGAGTGCTAAGTGCTAGGTATACAGAGATGAACAACACATGACCCCAGCCCTCCTGGAAAGTGGTTTAGTGGGGAGGCAGAGACACAGTTCATTCCAACACAGTGGGAAACAATGGAGGTAAGCTTGGTGGAGAGGCCCTAAATCCAGCTTGGCTTGAGAGAGAAGGCAGAAATCTTCCTAGAGAAGATAACTGGATGATTGATTAGGAGTGGGCGTTGGGGGTCAAGCAGGGCCCAGAGCCTTTACCTGGGAAACCATGTTATTCATGTGGTTAAGGAGTGCTGGACAAAGGAATTGGGATGAAGAACTCTGGGGCTGTGGGTTTTCCATGGATGAATGACCACAGACTTTGATGTCACTTGGTATGGTTAGGACCACATGGACAGGTAGAAATGAGGCCTCCTTCTACTCTGGGAAAGTATAGGTGACCTACCCAGGAAGTACTGACTATGATCCAAGGTGCCTGCTCAGATAGCTGACCCCAGGGAATCCTGGCAGACACGAGAGAGAAAGTGAGGGGAAGATCACCATTGAAGACCAGTGCTCAGGTCTGAAGAGTTATGTTAAACGTAAGCAGGCAAAGTAATGACGTATGGATAAAGATCAGTGTGTACCAGGGTGGGGCAATGCGGGTTGGAGAGTCAGAGAACTCCTCGCCTCCTACCAAACAAGGTCTAACTTGCGCTGCAAGTTTTATTGGGAGCTCAGGACTCAGGAGTCCTTTGGTCAGTAGTCAGGCAAGTGGCCACAGTAGTTCTTCTGTTCTCTAAGAACAGAGCCCTTCATGAGCTGCTTCATGAGCTACAGGAAGCAGGAGAGCTTAGATAATCTCAGAAACGTGAGAAGGAGTCAATTAAGGGAAATTTGATTCCTGTTTCTTGGAGGTCTCAGTTTGAGTGGAAAACGCATATGAGCCAGAAAGATATGTATCATGTCCAGTAATATCAACTGAAGCAATATTAATACCACCGTTTCAGTCAATGTCTCCTCTGTGGCAGTGTTTCATGTATATTTCATTTAGCCTTCACACAACTATAGAATATGTAATAGTAGAAGTTATTATGACTCACTCATTTCACAGGTGGGGAAATTAAAGTTTAGATGGGTCATAGGTGTGGAATCATAGAATCGCATTTAAACCCAGATCATTCTAATTCTTAAGCCTCTGATCTCCTTACTGTGAATATTCAGCGCCACCCATCTTGGACAGCAGTCCAACAAAAATGGAGGCGTGGAGAGACCCTAGACACAGGTGAACTGCCTTTCTGTAGCATGACTAGCTGTTATGAAGATGTATAATTTTTAAATTTCCATTCCTTTAATTAATATAGCCCTAATACAATAAAAATATTAGTATTAGCCACAAAAATACGATTTATCAAGAAAAATATGGATCAGAGAATGGGCTCTCTGAAGTCGATTACTTTGATAGTTATACTGTGTCCCCACAGAATTCATCTCTTGAGGTCTGATCCCTAGTGTGACAGTATTTGAAGGGGGGCCCTTGGGGAGATAATTAGATTTAGAGGAGGTCATGAGGACAGGGCTTCCATAATGGGATTATAACCCTTAAAAGAAGAGAAGAGAGACCCAGAGTGCTTTCTTTCCCTTCTCTCTTTGCTACCCCTACCCCTGCACACCATATGAGGACACAGTGAGAAGACAGCCAGCTATATATAAGCTAGGAAGACTCATCGAGAACTGAATATACCAACACCTTGATCTTGAACTTTACAACTTCCAGAACTTTCAGAGAATAAACCTCTCCTAAATCACCCAATCTATAGTATTTTTCTAGAGCAACCCCAAAAGACCAAATTAGTAGTTGGTACCAGCAGCTGGGTAGACACATGTGTGTATGTCTGCAAACTAGATCCCCTTAGTCAGAGGGTTGTTGGCCATATCTTGAAGCTCTTGCACCTTCCACGTGACTTTTGGGTGTTCTTTGTCTCACTGATGTTTATGAATAATTCTTAGCACAATAGGTGGCATGTCAGTCTCATAATCTGAAGGTCCTGAGTTCGAGCCTCAGAGAGGGCAGTTTGTTTGGCTTCCCTGATAGCTCAGCTGGTAAAGAATCCGCCTGCGATGTGGGAGACCTGGGTTCTATCCCTGGCTTGGGAAGATCCCCTGAAGAAAGGAAAGACTACCCATTCCAGTATTCTGGCCTGGGTCACCGAGAGTCTGACACGACTGAGCAACTTTCACTTTCACTTTCGTGCAATAATGACTTTTACAAAGTTTTCTAGGGGAAATATGTGAGTTGCCTTGTGACTCTTCAGCAGATGACATGTTGACCATTGCCCACCATCTGTGGGGCCCAATGAATGAATGGGGAGGCATGCGATAGTTCTCACCACTGAGGGGAGAGCTAGGGTCTGCACAAACCGCTGGATTGCCTGCCTGGCTCCTCGCTCTGGGTGTCCTTGAGGGGCCTGAGGGAGGCACACTTTAAGTGTCAAATGTATTGCAGCTGCAGTCCTCTTGACCACCCACTGGACTCCCAAGCTATGTGGTCTCCCAGCAATTTGCCACAGGGAGTCTGGTATGTGTTCAGAGGGACTGCAGCTGCGGTCCCTGTGAGGAGAAATGTGTCCTCTAAAAACAGATGAGCAGAGAACTGTGGCTTGGGATGGGGACAACAGCATGCCTCAGACTTCCTTAGCAGCCTGGTCCCCCCTCTCAGAGGGACCACATTGCTTCTCAACATGGGCAGCCCGCCAACTCCCTGACTAGGAGGAACCTGCAAAGTTCATTCAGTCCAGTGCTTCTCAGTCTGTTAGGTACAAGAGTTTCATCTGGGAATTTTGTCAAAGGGGAGATCCTTACTCAGTAGCTGGAAAGTTGGGCCTCGGAGTCTGTATCCTTGACAATCTCCCAGGTGAGGCTGATGCTGTGGTTTGCATACCACTCTTGGAATAGCAAGCATCTACTCTTTTCCTCTGTGTCAATGTAGGCTGAACTTCAGTGACCATCTCAGTCCAATAAGAATCTGTCCTGCTGTAGAGAAGGAAGTTCTCTTATTCAGTTTTCTTACCTTGCGGGAGTTCTTACTTAGGAGGACCAAATCCCTTTAGTCAAGTCCTCTGAGACCCTTTGGCCAAGTGTTCCTCTCAGTGGAGATGGAACTCTAAAGTAGCCCTCTCTCATATCATAATACTTGATTATTTAAAGGCTACTAAGTCAAATCTACTTTTTAAATATAATTTGATTTATTTATTTGGTAGTACTAGGTCCTCTTTGCTATGCCGGCTTTCTCTAGTTGCAGCAAGCAAGGGCTACTCTCTAGATGTGGTGCATGGGCTTCTCATGGCAGCTTCTCTTGTTGGGGAGCACAGTCTCTAGGACTCATGCACTCAGTAGTTGTGGCTCCCAGGATCTAGGTTCAATATTTGTAGTACATGGGCTTAGTTGCCCCTTGCTATGTGGGATCTTCCCAGACCAGGAATCAAACCCGAGTCTCCTGCATTGGCAGGCAGATTCTTTACCAATGAGCTACCAGGGAAGCCTGACCTGTTTTATTTTTTTAATATCTATTTATTTGGCTGCATCGGGATCTTCATTGCAGTGCTTAGGGTCTTTAGTTATGACATGCGGGATCTATTAATGTTCCCTAATCAGGGATCGATCCTGCCCCCTCTGCCTTGGGAGTGTGGAGTTTTAGCCACTAGACCAGCAGGGAAGTCCCAGACCTATGTTTAAAAGCACTGCTCCTCTTTATGTTCTTACCCCTGCATTATCCAGTTTGGTCAGGAGGAATGAAATTATTGGGATGCTTTTGGTGGAGGAATTAGCATTTGGAACATTCATGTCACGGCTCATCCAACTGGAACATCCTCACACACCCAAACTCTATCCACTCTGTTTTCTTTAATAAACAGGGTGGCAGATGTTACAAAAGTCAAAGCCTGAGGGGAGAAGGAAAATCTCCACTGAACCTTGAGCATCATCACTATACTTATCAGAACCTGATCATAGCATTGATCACAGGTGACAAGGACCTACTTTGGGTTTTCCCTTTTCTCCCGGACTTTATATTTCTCCCAGTTGAGAGACGGGGAAACAAGGATTCAGTCATCTATTCTGGCTGAGCAGAGGAATGTGAATTACCCACAATGTGAACAAAAGTCAGTAAATTGTATTTTAAGTACCCAATCATCTGTGATAGGTACCTCATCACTTTCGTCTCTGCTGTAAACCCTGTTTACTTTCTGCCCCAGAAAGGTCTGCCATCTACTTTTTGCACCTTTGTATGTTAGTCCCTCAGTCGCGTCTGACTCTTTGGAACCCCAAGGACTGTAGCGCGCCAGGCTCCTCTGTCCATGGAATTCTCCAGGTGAGAATCCTGGAGTGGATAGCCATTCCCTTTTCCAGGGGATCTTCCCAGGGATCCGAACCGTGGTCTCCCGCTTTGCAGGCAGATTCTTTACCACTGGAACGAACAGGGAAGCCCAAGTTGTATACAGCACTCTTTAGAGTGCCTGACACTTAACAGGCACGTAACTAATGTAAGCTGTTAGCTTCTGCCAAGAAACAACTGGAATGGGACTAAGATTACTGATATGCTGATATGCCTGTTGCCACAGTTAAATCATCCCCTGAACCCCGGGGGACTTAACCTCATCCTCACTCATTTGATCTAAATGGAGCTAGGTAATCAGTTAGTGCTTGATGGTCAAGATAACAATGATGATGATAAAGAATCTGTGTAAAGTGTAACTTAGATATATAGTCATTCATTTTATGAACTCAATTTTATAGTCATCATTCATTTACACTTTAGTATGGGGAGTCACCCAGTCAGACAGCTGCACAATGAAACAAAGTCTGGGAATGCCAAGGTGTGTCATTTGTCGTAGTCCCACACTGGAAAGGGGAAAGTCAAATTGGAAAGTCAGTGATGCCCGCCTTCAGTTGACAAACTCTGCTGCTTCTAGGCCTGCAGTTTCTCTGGACCTCAGATTCTTCTGCAGGTCTCTGTCTAAGTGAAGTTTGTGGACACCTGCAAGTACTGGTCGCTTATGGTTGGAGTACTCACATAAAACTCCTTATAGACATCTGGTAAGACAGTCTCACAGTGTTATCATTATGAGTAGGTGAGTTTCTCAATGGATCCTGTTTCTTTCTAAATTCCTAGTGATCCTTCTAAGGGCTCCTTCTGTTTAGAAAAAGGCAGAGTAAGCCCCCTGCCTTCCCCAGTGAGGACCTGGCTCCTGGTGGTATTAGGAGACTGGCAGGCAAAGCCGTTTTGAGAAGACAGTGCCAGCATCAGCCTCCATTTTATGATTCCAGGCAAGTCCCTGAAATAGCTCTACCACTAGTCAGTCACTGAGCCCATTAATAAGGAGCAAGTCTTCTTCCTCAGGTCAAGGGGAAAAGATTTAAACATACAATAAGAGGTAGAAGTTGCTTTAATTAGCCTTGACAAGGGACATTTATTATCTCTAAGGTTCCTTCCAGTTCTGGGATTCTAGAATCAGAACAATCTTGAGCTGAAGATAGTTTGAAGCTGGGCTGGAAAAATCCCAGTGGGAAGAAGAGAGAAGAAAAACTACAAGATGGTTTAGAAAGAGAGTGACAAATGCTTTGAGATTTTTCCATTTAGTGACCTGGCTGCATTTAGAGTCATTTTTTCAGCTCTAGTGGGTTCACCTTTCTAAAAGGCCTGCCACTCTGAGATTTAAATCAGCTCACCCGTGTCGCTAACTGGTGCAGGTTGAAAGTAGCAAAAGAGCAGGTAATTCGAGGTCTGGCTCCTTTGTTGTGCTTGTGCAACCTCCAGTTCGCACATCCCCGATCCTTGTGGTCCTTCAGTGGCCTCCTTCCTCTTACAAGGACTTCTGTCTGTATCAAGATGTCATGGAGTCAGATAGGCCTGGCATGAATCCCACTGATCGCTACGTGACTTGAACATGTTTAAGCTCTCTAAGCTTCAGTTTCCTTACCCATAAGATGGGACCGCACTAACCTATAAGCTATTATAGAGTTACTATGAGAATCAAAAGTGGACATCCATACATGATCATACTTAGACATTAACTGAAAAGCTTTGGAGACTTCCCTGGAGGTTCACTGCCACCACGTTAAGTATCTGCCTTCCAGTGGAGGGGTGGACTCAATCCCTGGTCCGGGAACTAAGATTCCAAGTGCCAGGGTGGGGGGGCGGGCAACTAAGCCTGCATGCTGCAATTAGAGAGCCCACAAAAAGCTTGTACTCCACAGTGAAGACCCAGTGTAATCAAAAAAGGGAAAGCCTCTGATACATGTCCAGGTGTGCCATTTAGTAGCTGTGGGACCTTAAGTGAATTCTCAATGTCTCTGTGGCTCGGTTTCCTCATTTGTAAAATGGAGATAATAACACTACCTACTCCATCGGTTTGGGGTAGTGATTAAGTGAGTTGATATGCATAAAATGCTTGGAATAGTCATTTGCAGGTGGCAAGTACTACGTGCTGTTAATATTATTGTTATTATTGTGCAACACACCCAGCATAATATCTGGCACAGGGTAACACTAAAAAAGTAATTCCCGGTTCCCCAATAGCTTTGGTACTAAACCTGCTGCTGGGCCTCTGGGATGTCTTCCTCTCTGGTTGCCCTGCTCAGCCAAGCTTCTCTCCAGCTAACAGGAAGCTGGGGCTCAGGAGCCGCGTAGCAATCACGCATTTGAGGCGCGTGTTTGGTGGTGCAGGTAAGTCAGCAGCTGTGTCCAGAGGAGACTGAAAGGGTGTTGTTCAGTCAGTCAGTCATGTCTGACACTTTGCGACCCCCATGGACTGCAGCATGCCAGGCTTCCCTGTCCGTCACCAACTCCCAGAGCTTGCTCAAACTCATGTCCATCAAGTCGATGATGCCACCCAACCATCCCATCCTCTGTCGCCTCCTTCTCCTCCTGCCCTCAATAGTTCCCAGCAAGGGGTGAGAAGGACCAACAAATTTCACTGTTTTTATTCCATTATTTGTCTGCGGCTCTAACCTCAGTGGGGTTCGATCCTTGGGTTGGGAAGATCCCCTGGGAGAGGGCATGGCAACTCACTCCAGTATTCTTGCCTGGAGAATCCCCATGGACAGAGGAGCCTGGGAGGCTACAGTTCATGGGGTTGCAAAGAGTCAGACATGGCTGAAGCAACTGAGCACGCACGCTAACCTCAGGGAGACCCTGGAAGGGGAAACCAGAGAGTGGTTTGGAGCATCTTTAAGGAAGCAGGCAGATGTACTGTTCCCTGGGGGGGAGGAGTCCCCAAAACAGATTGTACCCCTACAATTTGTCGGCTCTTGGCACAAGCCAAAGGAGGATCTCAGTGAGCCTTGGTGGGGATGTTTTCCTAAGCCTGCAGATGAGGATACAAGATTCTAGTCCCAAAATTTCGGCTCTGCACGCAGCACTAGGCTTCCACACGCTGGGAAAGGTTCCTGGCGCTGGGCCATCCAGGGAGAACAGCTTCAGGAAGGCTGTGGTGGGGGAGGGCGAGGGGAGCAGACCGCGGTCCACTGCACTGGTCCAAACTGGTTGTGCTGAGGCTGCGCAGAAAGTGCTCTTTCACCAAAGAGCAGAATCAGTCATGAATCAGACACTTACCTGGCAGGCCTAACCCATGCCCTCAAGGAGGTCACAAATCCGGTGGAAGAAACAGAAGTACTTAAAAAGTAAACGAATAATAGCAAGATATCTGAAGTCATCTGCTTGTCCTTGCAGATATCAGTGACCTGTAGGGCTCTTTAAATTCCTGAGATTCTAGGTAGTGCAAACCCTACTAGCAGAGGCAGAATAATAATATCTGCTAGATACTGGGTACTCTTCCAAAGGTTTTTCTGTATTACTTCTTTTAGTTTTCACAGTAGCCTTTTGTTGTCGGCCTTGTTGTCCTTATTTTCACATGAGGAAACTCGGGAACAGAGAGGCTAAAAGACTAGCCTAAAGTCATACAGGAAGGAGCCAGGATCCAAACCGAGGCTCTCTGGCTCCAGAAAACACACTTTCACCCTCCTGGTTAAACTACCTGGAGCCAGGAAAGGTGAACCCGGGGCCTCACACATGAAGGGATCCTTTTCTCTCTCAGGTTGTAGGGAACCCTCTGGTTACAGTTAATGGGGTTTAACTCAGAGTTAACACCCTGCCTGCCCCTTGTACAGAAGCTGCTGTCTCACTAAGTCCCTCAGTCATGTCCAAATCTCACATGTAACCCCATGGTCTGTAGCCCGCCAGGCTCCTCTGTCCATGGGATTCTCCAGGCAAGAATACTAGAGCAGGTTGCCATTTCCTTCTCCAGGGGATCTTCCCGACCCAGAGATCAAACTCCAGTCTCCTGCTTGGCAGGTGGATTCTTTACCACTGGCAACAGAGGTCACTAATTCAGTCACCATCCAGGAAAGGAATCCCTCTAAGGGCAGAGGTCTCCTGCCAGGCCCCACACAGCCCTTTGGCCAGCCTCCAGATGGCTGCCTTTGTGGGGGAGAGGATACCAGTCCAACCAGCTGTGACCTGGATGGTGGGAGGTCATGTAGTGCAGAGGAATCAGATGGTTCCCTGCAGCCTCAAAGAGCCTGACTCAAACATGTGGATGGGCTGCATCCCTAACTGCACTGAATTGCTACTGGCTGCTCACTTACAAGTCTTAAAATATATGTATATATGGGCTTCCCTGGTGGCTCAGATGGTAAAGAATCTGCCTGCAATGTGGGAGACTGGGATCGATCCCTGGATCAGGAAGATCCCCTGCAGGAATGCATGGCAACCCACCCCAGGATTCTTGCCTAGAGAATCTGGTGGACAGAGGAGCCTGGCAGGCTCCTATATAAATATATAGAAAATATATATATTTATATATATATAAAAAATATATATATGTATGCTGTGTGTGTGGGCTTAGTCACTCAGCTGTGTCCGACTCTTTGCAACCTATTACTCCTTTCTGAACAGATAGTAGACATTTTTTTGTCTTTTTTTTTCCATTTATTTTTATTAGTTGGAGGCTAATTACTTTACAATATTGTAGTGGTTTTTGCCATACACTGACATGAATCAGCCATGGATTTACATGTGTTCCCCATCCCAATCCCCCCACCCACCTCCCTCCTCACCCCATCCCTCTGGGTCTTCCCAGTGCACCAGCCCCGAGCACTTGTCTCTTGCATCCAACCTGGGCTGGTGATCTGTTTCACCCTTGATAATATACATGTTTCGATGCTGTTCTCTCAAAACATCCCACCCTCGCCTTCTCCCACAGAGTCCAAAAGTCTGTTCTGTACATCTGTGTCTCTTTTTCTGTTTTGCATATAGGGTTATCGTTACCATCTTTCTAAATTCCATATATATGCGTTAGTATACTGTATTGGTCTTTATCTTTCTGGCTTACTTCACTCTGTATAATGGGCTCCAGTTTCATCCATCTCATTAGAACTGATTCAAATGAATTCTTTTTAATGGCTGAGTAATATTCCATGGTGTATATGTACCATAGCTTCCTTATCCATTCGTCTGCTGATGGGCATCTAGGTTGCTTCCATGTCCTGGCTATTATAAACAGAGCTGCGATGAACACTGGGGGTGCACGTGTCTCTTTCAGATCTGGTTTCCTTGGTGTGTATGCCCAGAAGTGGGATTGCTGGGTCATATGGCAGTTCTATTTCCGGTTTTTTAAGAAATCTCCACACTGTTCTCCATAGCGGCTGCACTAGTTTGCATTCCCACCAATAGTGTAAGAGGGTTCCCTCTAAATATATATATATACATATATATATATTTATTTATTTAGGCTACACCAGGTCTTAGCTGAGGCACATGGGATCGTTCATCTCTGTTGCAGCACATGAGATCTCTTTAGTTGCAGCATACAAACTCTTAGTTGTGGTTTGTAAAATCTAGTTCCCGGATCAATACCACGCCCCCTGCATTGGGAGTACACTGCCTTAGCCACTGGACCACCAGGAAAGCCCCTAGACATTTATTTTTATGCAGTAAACTTATTTTTAAAATTTAATGGTATATTAGAAATAACCCTAATTTTATAAAAAGAATCATCTCACCTTAAATATGAGAAAGCAAAATGATTGAATTTCTTCTTCTCTCTCCCACTTTTGGTGGAAAGCAAATAGTAGTCACTGTGGAGAATGATACTAGGCCAGTAGCTTACCTTTGAATCACAGCATATAAGGGCTGGAAGGGATCTCAGAGGTCATCCAGCCCAAACAGAGGAGCCTGGCGTGCTGCAGCCCATGGGGTCGCAGAGTCAGACGTGACTTAGAGACTGAACAGCAGCAACAACAACTAGCCCACCCAGTTCCTTGTTCAGCAGATGAGGAAACTGGTCTTCTAAGTGCTTGGTGGCAAAACCTTGACTGAAATCCCAGTTCAGGGCATTTTCTACACCATCATGCCATGCCAGTCCATTTGCCCCATTGACACACAGAGAGGATTGGAGTCATTTAGTGTGGAGGTGACAACTCTAGGCAGGGGACAGGCTTTCTTCTGATGATGGTCTGTTGCATTTTTCAGGTCTACTGAGAAGCAGACATGGAAATTGGGTTTCACTTACTGTAGATCTGATAGTGAGAGTTGATATCTTTTTTTTTTAATCTATACTTATATATTTATTCCAGTGGGATGAAACTCCTAGATCTAGAGTTACTGTTTCAAAAGGAACACACGTTTATAAAGCGGACAGGTCATGCCACATTGCCACCCCGAACCAAAGCAGACGCATTGACACGGGTAATGATGACCAGCCTCCTGTTTTCCACACTGAAAAGGTATGGCATATTAACCAGGTAAGATTTTAACCCATCTGAGAGCCAAGATTTGTACTAAATTTGTAATTTTCTGACCAATGGGATTAAGAACCCAACATGTGTTCTTTATTCGAGTTCTTCGAGCATGACGCATCTGTTGGCATGCACCACCTATTTCCCTGCTTTGTATGTGTCAGAGCACTCTGTTCTTAAATGACACATCTATTTGTACGCATTGTTATTTTCTGCCAGTTGTCTATTACATCTTTTTGGCACCTTCTGCCATGCCAAAGTTGATTTAGTCGTGTCCGACTCTTGCGACCCCATGGACTATAGCCTGCCAGGCTCCTCTGTCCATGGGATTCTCCAGGCAAGAATACTGGAGTGGGTTGCCATTTATTTCATAATTAGAGCTGCTAAATACAATTGTCTCATATTTCTTTGTAACGTCTAGGTATTTTTTTTGGAGAGTGGATAACTGATTGTTTTTTTTTTTTTTTTTTGTCATACATTGATATGAATCAGCCATAGATTTACACGTATTCCCCATCCTGATCATCCCTCCCACCTCCCTCTCCACCCGATTCCTCTGGGTCCTCCCAGTGCACCAGGCCCGAGCACTTGTCTCATGCATCCCACCTGGGCTGGTGATCTGTTTCACCATAAATAGTATACATGCTGTTCTTTTGAAATATCCCACCCTCACATTCTCCCACAGAGTTCAAAAGTCTGTTCTGTATTTCTGTGTCTCTTTTTCCGTTTTGCATATAGGGTTATCGTTACTGGATAACTGATTGTTAAAACATCATTTCCCCAGTGATGAAAACCTAATCTTATAGGTTGTTGTTTAGTCACTAACTTGCATCTGACTCTTTGGGACCCCATGGGCTGTAGCAGCCAGGCTCCTCTGTCCGTGGGATTCTCCAGGCAAGGATACTAGAGCGGGTTGCCATTTCCTTCTCCAGGGAGAGTTGATATCTTAATGGGAATCTCCTATCTGGAAAACTTCTATGTGATTCCACGTGAAGGCAGGGGCCAGACCATGAGTCTTCTCCCCGTATTCCTTTGTCTTCTTCAGTAGTTGAGTCATAAATACTGTTTGGGGTATTTTCACCATTTATCTTTCTGGGAAGTAGGGTAGTGACAGCAATTCAGTCAGCATACTATAAATACTTCTCTTAACCCTTTGTGAAACTAACTTTGAGAAGCTGCACTGATAACATTACTTTGTCAACTTCCCTAGAGAATTCTTGGCATCTAGCCATATTAGTCAAGGCTTTTCAGTTGCACATATCAGAAACCTCACAGGAACAAGTTTAGGCAAAAAAGGGAATATATTTGTTCATGGGATTCAAGGGAAGTTGAGTATCTAAACTAAGCAAAGCTTCAGTCAGTTCAGTCACTCAGTCGTGTCCAACTCTTTGTGACCCCATGGACTGCAGCACACCAGGCTTCCCTGTCCATCACCAACTCCCGGAGCTTGCTCAAACTCATGTCTATCAAGACGGTGATGCCATCCAACCAGCTTATCCTCTTCAAAGCTTAGGGATGCATGGATTCAAGAACCACTAGAACCAAGGACTTCAGGGCCAGGCCTTTGTCCCTGCCTCGTGTCTCTGGTTCTCTCTCATGATTGCTTTGTTCTCTTTCATGGCACAAGCTGGCTCCACTTTCCATGGCCATATTTCTTCTAATAGCCTTCTCCAGAGATGAACTTTCCTGATGATTTTTTCTCATCCCAGGTTAAGAAATCCCATGGGAGGGCCGGTGTGGGTGAGCCATGACCAGGGTGCTGGGATGTGTAAGAACATGATAGTGCCAGCAGGAACACATTGTTGTCTAGAAGGAAAAGCAGACTTCCCTGGTGGTCCAGTGGTTAAGACTCCACACTTCCATTGCAAGGGGCATGGGTTCGAGTCCTGGTCAGGGAACTAAAATCCTCCATGCCACACGATGGGGCCAAAAAGCAAAAACAAAACAAAATAAAATAAAATAAAAGGAAAAGCAGGTCCCAGAAGACTGGGAGGTATTTAATGAGACAAGGATAAGCTCCACCCTCTCCTTTGAGATAATGAGTTTGAAAAGAGACTGAAAAACTAGAAGGTGAGTGAGAATCTTAAAAACATCAAAATAAAAATCTGGAAAAGGGGATGTGCCTCACCAGGGACATTCCTTTTTATAATGATTGACATCCAGTGGAAAAAAAAGACTATGGTGAATCTTCCTTGACAAGGCCCCCAAAGAGACACACCTGGGTATTTTAGTACTTAAGTTTCAAGAGCTGTGCCCCCTCCCTCCTCCCAACCTGTCTTTCAGAGACCTAAACTGTGGGGGTAACAATCCTATAATTTTAACTGTATTTATAAACCCCTGATCCTTTGTGTAGTGCCTTTTTCTACTCGGCGCTTAGTCTGAATGTTGCTATTTTCACAGAGGAAATCAGAGGAAAGAGGCTGTAATTACAGGTCCAACAACAGCTCCGGAAGCAGCGAAGGCAAAAGAGAGCCGGTGGCTCCATGCCCTCTTCCGGGTTGCAGCCTGGACGTCTCCCCGCTCTTCTCCTTGGGCCTCGGTCAGCTCTTCACGGCTTTATCTCGTATCTTTCTCCCTTTTGTTTGCCAGTCCAGCATGTCACAAGACAAAAAGAGAAAGTTAGAACTAAAAGCCAAGGACTTAAAACTGCACGATGCTGGGGCAGACCTGTGTCTTGGAGATAATTCAAATGGAAAAGAAAAGGGGGGGAAAAATCCAAAAAACCACCATTTCAGGTCATTGGCCTTTTTAAACAGACCGCCGGCAATATTTACTCCTCCTGAAATAGCACAGTCACATGAAATAAAACCGTGTTCAGTAAAGCCTGCAAAACAAAAGGACAATTTACAGGCTGGCACGCTCACTGAGGGCCCTCTGTTTGCCGGCGGATCGGGGCCTCTGCTTCCTGACTCTCCCGGCTACCTTCTGCCCAAGGCCTGCAGGAGGTCTGTGGGGGGCAAGGTCAGATTGCCTTGGAGACCCTTCCAGCCAATTTTTCCTCCTCAAAAAATTTGGAAAGGTAGCCAGAGAGTTGAGAGAAGGGTTGGGTGTGACAAATGGGGCCTCCACCACAGCACCAGTGCCTGGGGAGCCCAGGACATGGGATGTGGTCGTTACAGGAGCAGCTGCCAGTGGAGTCCATCACCCTCCTGCAAGATCCACTCTCTCCCCTCTCTTTCCTTTATCCCTACTTCTTCATCTGTCACCTACCCACCTGTCCTCTCTCATCCACTTTCCCCCATTTTCCCCTCACCCTTTCTTCTATTCCTCTTTTGCCTTCTCTCCCTACTCTTAATTCTGCTGGGGCTCCTCATGGACCTTTATTATTTTTCTTTCTTTTTTTATTTTTTAAATTGTTAAAGAATGGTAGCACATTTACAGGAGGCTTGGGAAATACAGGACAAAGTTACATATAGTTCCATTATATATTACAAATTATTTTTTAAGTAGATAAATTAAGATTTTTAGTTGCGGTTTCAATATCAAACTCTCAAAAACAAATAGAATGAATAGACAGGAAAGTAGAAGGCTATAGTAGACGTGAAAAACACTGTGAACGAATTCAACATAATTAAGATTTATACAATTTTCACCCAGTAGCAGGATATAAATTCTACTCAAGTTCCCATAGACTATAAACCAGGAGACACTAGAACATATCCAGGGACATAAAACAAGGTGTAAAAATGTCATGGTCTAAATGTATTGAAATCACACAGTCTGTTCTCTTACCACTGTGGAATTATGTTAGAAATCAGTATCAAAAGATATTTGAAAATAACCCACATATTTCCAAGTATAATTGGACATTTGTCAAGAGACATCTTTGACTTGGCCATTGAAAGCCTCAATAAAGTTAAAAGACTGATTGCAGAGAAGAAAACATTTAAATGAGAAATTGCTATCAAAATCATAAATTAATACAAAAGATACTTTAAAAACCCTATGTATTTGGAAATTAAATGTCCACTTTTAAATGACGGGTATATCTAAGAAACCATAATAAGGAAAATTAGAAAATATTTATAATAGAATAAAAATTAAAAGAGAATCTATCAGAATTGTTGCATGCAGCTGAAGCTGCTCAATACAACTAAATACAAAGGGGAATAGAGTAAGGAATGAAAACAAATAATGGACATTAGCATAAAATTTTGTGAAATTTGAACAAAGTCTGTACTTTAGTTAATAATACTGTAGCACATGTTAATTTCTCATAGACATTTATGGATTAGCCCTGCTGGAAGGTCTAAACAGGCTTCTGCTGGTGGGTGGCATGGTCACATGCCAGGTCTGGTCATGGTAAGACCCAGACCCCGCTGAGGACTCAAGGGGACATTCTCAGCCTCACTCTTTGAGACATCCCCTCTTAGTTGCCCAAGATTCTCTTTTTAAAAAAACAGTCAAATGCTATTTTTTAAAAAATTCTTTATATTTGTGAGTATGTTTCTCAAAACTTCTATATCCATTGATTTAAGCTTTATACCTTGGAAAAAAGAGAAGTGTTAGTTGCTCAATCGTGTCTGACTCTCTGCAACCCCATAGTTTAGCCCTCCAGGCTCCTCTGTCCCTGGGATCCTCCAGACAAGAATACTGGAGTGGTTATCCTTACTCCAGGTTATCCTCGGGATGTGAGCAAATTAGCTGAGAAAACGGAAATATAAAGATGTTTGGACTTGACACACCCAAGTCAGTCAGAGTACTCGGTCTCTGTGGCCGGCCCTGTCAGTCCCTGGTTGAGGACCGTTCCCCGGGTGTGTAGACTGCAGACCCTTCAGCCTACAGAGACCCCAGGCCAAGGCCACCCTGAGGCCTGAGAGCAGCCCTTTGACATAGCAACACAGGTGCTGACTCCTGGGAGTGAAACAACACACAGGTTCTGCTATCCTTTCTTCTTTTTTATCCTCTTTTTCCACAAACATGTGTGCGTGCATGCTCAGTCGCTTCAGTCGTATCTGACTCTTTGCAACTACATGAACTGTAGCCCACCAGACTACTCTGTCAAAGGAATTCTCCAGGCAAGAATTTTGGAATGAGTTGACATGGCCTTCTCCAGGGGATCTTCCCGACCCAGGGATTGAACCTGCGTCTCCTGCATCGCAAGTGGATTCTTGACCACTGAGCTACCAGGGAAGCCCTTCCACGAGTGTATCAGAACCTAGTACATATTATCGTGTAGCATGGTGCTAAGACCCAGTATTTGTTGATAGAGAAATCACATGCTGATTGACTAATCAATCAATGGACAGACTTCATTGGAGTCCTAAAAGTAATTGTCTTTGCAGCTACTCAGTTCTCTGTTTCTTTGGCTTCTGTGCTTCAAAAGAGACAAAAGGAGACCCATGGCAGATGCCAGAGAGAGGCCCTTCCAGAATCCAGGGTGAGAAATACATTAGCCTGAATCCCTGGCTTATCAAACTTGGACACTGTGTTGATAATCAACTTTGTCACCTGGAACTGCATGAAGTCAGTTTCCCTACGTGTATACATTTCTTTCCTTCACACCAACAATCCAGCAGGTACCACCTTCATTTTCTTTTGTACGTACAATAAGAGGGAAAGAGCCAGAGACGTATATACAGTGTTCCATTTCCCCAAGTCTGAATGGGATATGGCTCCAGTTCCTAGAGGGCAGAACTGGTGGGAACTGAATGCTATTTGATGTTTCAGGTGTTTCCAGTTCAAAGAACTGGAAGACAGAACCAAGGCATGGAAAACAGCATCCACACAGAGGGCAGAGGTAGCCGCTGGAAGGCACTTCTCCCAAGTGGCTGCTGGAGAGCAGGTGTCCATGAGCACACAGGCCACCATCTAGGATGCCCAGAAGAAACTGAGGAAAGGAACAAAGTGCTGGTGCATGCCACAGCATGGATGAGCCTCGACTGTATGCTAAGTAAAAGACGCTAGACACACAAGGCTGCATATTGTATGACTCCCTTGACTTAAAAATATCCAGAAGAGGCAAATCCATAGAGATGAAGAGTAAATTAGTGATTGACAGGAGCTGGGAGGAGAAGGGAATGAAGAGTGACTACTTACTGGGTATGGACTTCCCTGGCAGCTCAATGATAAAGAGCACCTGCAATGCAGGAGCCATGGGAGATGAGGGTTCGATCCCTGGCCCAGGAAGATTCCCTGGAGGAGGGCATGGCAACCCACTCCAGTATTCTTGCTTGGAGAATGCCATGGACAGAGGAGCCTGGCAACCTATAGTCCTTAGGGTCGCAAAGAGTCAGACATGACTGACATGACTCAGCACGCACTTACTGGGTGCAGGGTTTCATTTTCAGCAATGACAGTGTCTGGAATTAGATAGTGGTGATGGTTGCAAAACCCTGTCAATGTATTAAAAACCACTGAATTGTGTACTTAAAGTGGTAGATTTTTGTGGTATGTAAATTATATCTCAATTTTTTAAAAAGGAAGGAAAGAATTGGGAAACTTTGGGGTGATAGATGGATGGCCCAAGGTCCTAATCCACCAGAGCTACAAGCTAATAACATTTTGGTTATCCATTTAATGCACCTTCTTCTGTTATCCAAATTGTTCCTCATTAGGCTGGTGATGATTGGGATTATGGCTTTCCATAAGCACTGAAGGAGGTGTGGTCTTCCACATTGTACAGGGGTTATGACCTCTGTGGCTGTCCATGGTGGCCCTATATCTCTGCGAACTTCTTCAACGCTTAGAATCCCCACTGCCCATGACAGAGGGATGGAGACTTTTTTCTAATTGTTTCCTGAGTGTCCATTTTATTTTCCTAGCTGCAATGTAAACTTTTTGAGGGTAGAAACTGTGTCTTTTTAGAAAATTAGAAATTCTCTCTTCTCCTGCCTTAAGCTGAGCACCCATAGGTGGTCCTCGATCACGTGACCTTCTCACGCTGACTCTAAACTGGATATAGACCTGGAGTCTGGCAGCAGGGCCCACACTGTGTGAGCCTTCAACTCTGGACAGGGCTGCATTCTATTTGCTGCTAATCTCTTCAGATTCTTCTCTGAAGGTCAGGGATGGTTCACGGAACCAGAGATTTTTCCTCATTTCTGTCCTAATGCTTGGCATCATTTGTTCCCTTCAATGGAAAACCTAGAATGATCTCCGCAGGTCATGTGTCACCTGCTTCTTCTGGGTCACAATATACTCCGACATGGAGCAGGCTGATTATGATAATAGATTTGATATTATTAATAAACTCCATCAAAACTGAGGCCTAAGCAACAAAGCCAGTTCAAAAGTCACTACAAGTTTTCTCTTTTTTTGTTATTGATACTTTTTCACTGAAATATAGTGGATCATAAAATGTTGTGCTAATTTCTGCTGTGCAGTAAAGTGATTCAGTTTTATATATTTATTTATATATATATATATACATTCTTTGTTTAATATTATTTTCCATTATGGTTTATCATAGGCTATTGGATACAGTTTTCTGTGCTATACACTAGGACCTTTTTGTTTATCCATTCTATATATAAAAGCATACATCTGCGCATGCCCATTTCCCACTCTATCAAGTTTTCTCTTTCAGTGGAAGGAAAAGGAACTTCCAATTAACGTGTTAGCGTTTATCTCCCTCCATCCAGTTCCTCCTACGTTTCCTAAACTTTCGGGAATAAAAACAAATCATTTCTGACAGTGGTGAGTTCCCCCCGCTCCGGGAAGCCCGGTCGGGAAGGTCGTCACGTCCCAGCCGTCCTTTGAGCGCTGCACAGCCCGCTGCCTCTCACTCCTCCAGCAGAGAAACAGGCCCGCACAGCCGGGCCTCCCCTTCAGGGCCTGCACTTTGGAGTCTCCAGACACGCAGGTTGGATGTTGACTGGAAGGCTTGGATGAATAGGAATGTCACTTCCTTGTTGCAGAGCTGGCAGACTGCCCGCCGTTCCTGCTGGCTACGAGCCAGAGATGGCCTGAGGTCTACACATCCTCTCTGCAGCCACATTCTCAGCCTCCCTGTGGCTGGGGCACGTCTGGACTCAGCATTTCTGCCTCCCAAGGGGATATGCGTGCTTGTGTGCATTATGTGGATGTTTGTGGAGTTTTATGGCGAGTTTATGTGCATGTATGGGTGTGTGTATTTTGGGAAGTGAAGTTCTAAGTATATGTAAAAATCAGTATTTGTTGTAGAACAGTCTAATAATAAAGAAAAATGTAAGTGAAAAGCTACTCAACATCACCTTAGTGAACATTCTCCCTTGTCTCTCTTTCTCTCCATATATATATATATATCTGTATATATATATATAGTTCAATTTCTCCATCATGTTCGGCTTTGTGACCCCATGGACTGCAGCACACCAGGCGCCCCTGTCCTTCACAATCTCCTGGAGTTTGCTCAGACTCATGTTCATTGAGTCAGTGATGCCATCCAACCATCTCCTCCTCTGTCATCCCCTTCTTCTCCCACCTTCAATCTTTCCCAGCATCAGGTCTTTTCTAAAGAGTCAGTCTCCGCATCAGGTGGCCAAAGTATTGGAGCTTCAGCTTCAACATCAGTCCTTCCAATGAATATTCAGGGTTTATTTCCTTTAGGATGGACTGGTTGGATTTCCCTGCAGTCCAAAGGGCTCTCAAGAGTCTTCTCTAGCACCACAGTTTGAAAGCATCAATTCTTTGGTACCTATATATATATATATATATATATCTGGCCATTCTATGAGGTAGGTACTATCAGTATCCCTCTTTTACATATGAGGAGATTAAGTCACAGAGAAGGTCAGCAATGTTAGCCTCCAGTCAGTGGCCTCACAGCTGGTAAAGGTGCAAAACCTGGATTTGGACTCAACTGATTCAAGAACTCTGTTCTTCACCATAGGGCCCAGCAGCCATGGATTACACAAGCCAGCAAGGGAGTTCATTCATTCATTCATTCAACATTTACTGAGTGCCTAAATGACATGGGCTATGTCATGAGGGTAAAAATATGAATAAGACCCAGATCTTTTTGAGACTCAAAGTCTTTTGAGGGAGGAAGATATGTAAATAAATCATTGCAGTTCAGAGTAATAAGGCAGATTACAGAGATAACAAAGGGGAAGCCATTAATACTAGCTGGAGAATTTATAGAGATGACATTTTACTTGTGTCTCAAAAGAAAGAAAAAGAGAAACTATTTACAAGAGAGTTAGGGTGGGGGACCTTAAAGGGTAAGGACATTTCAGGCTGAACAAATAGCATGTGCAAAGGTACTGGAATCTCAAGTCTGTGGTATGACTGCAGGGAGAGTAGAAAAGCCAGAGCAGGTGTGTGTTGGAGGGTAGCTTACAGATAGGAATGCAAGACTGTTGAGGGTCTGGATGCTCCACCGAGGAGTTTGGCCTTCATTATATAGCCAGGGGGGAGCGACAAGGGTGTTTGATCATGATGATGTTTTAAAAGAACAGCTAGGCGGTGGCTCAGATGGTAAAGAGTCTGCCTGCAATGCAGGAGACCCAGGTTCAATCCCTGGGTCGGGAAGATCCCCTGGAGAAGGAAATGCAACCCACTCCAGTATTCTTGCCTGGGAAATCCCATGGACAGAAGAGCCTGGCAGGCTATAGTCCATGGGGTTGCAAAGAGTCGGACACAACTGAGCAACTAGTACTTAGCGTCCTGCAGGAAGATTCAGAGTGGAGTGGGATAGGGAGTAGAGATGGTATTAATAGTTATGTGTAAGTCAGAAAAGCAACGATTCTCAGTCCTGACTGTCCAGGAGCACGCCTGAGGAAGGAGCCTAGAGCTCAAGAGAGAGGTCTGGGCTGGGAAGATTTTGGGAGCTATGAACATATGGGTGGAAAGTTGGAAGTTGTAGAAGTAGATAATGAGGTGAACTCAGGTGAGTGAAGTCACTCAGTAGTGTCTGACTGTTTGCAATTCCATGGACTGTAGCCCGCCAGGCTCCTCTGTCCATGGAATTCTCCAGGCAAGAATACTGGAATGGGTTGCGATTCCCTTCTCCAGGGGATCTTCCCAATCCAGGAATCAAACCCAGATCTCCTGCGTTGCAGGCAGATTCTTTACCTCTGAGCCACCAGGGAAGGAGATAATGTTTTGATGCAATTAGCCTAGGGTGGGGCTGGATAACAGGAGGCTTTAAAAACTCCCCAGGTGATTCTCCTATGCCCACAAGGTTGGAAGCATGTTAGCACAGGGTACTGGTTATGGCTACAGGCTCTTAGCTCTAAGGCTTACCAGCAAGCAGGGGACCTTGCACAAATTACTTAATATCTTTAAGCTTTCAGAAGCCTTCTCATCTGTAAAATGGAGATGGTAATAACTAACTCATTAGCTTGAAATTGAATCAGGTAAGGTATCTAGGAATTTGATCACTGTCCTGGCACATAGTAAGCATTCAATACCTAGTAGTTATTTTTATATTGCTGTGATTTACAATTCCAAGAGCATTGAAACTGAGTCAAAGGCAGGGAAGATGGCAAGAAGAATATGAAATATAAAGACATTTCAGGGTTGGAAGGATGGGGCTCAATGAGCAGGTAGATAGACGGTGGGTGAGGAAAAGAGAAGTGAAGAGAATTCCCTGATTTCAAGCTTGAACAACTCGAGTGGTGCTGATGCTGTAACTGAGTTTGGAAATGCAGGAGGAATAGTGTACAACGCAAGAGAAAAGAGAAGAGAAGTGTTGGGATGGAGGAAACAAGTCGGACTAGACGCTAGACATACTGACCAGGGTGCTTGAGGGCCACGCAGAGAGGCATCTAACAGGAACTGGAGTTATGCGTGGTCTGGAGTCAAGAGAGGTCTGAGCTGGAGATGTTTTTATGGGAGCCATGAATATATAGGTGGAAAGTTGAAACTAAAGAAGTAGATGTATCTCTCAGAGAAAGTATACGTAGTGAGAAGAGATGAGGGCCAAGTCTAGAAATTCGAATGCCACAGGTAAGGGGCAGGGGGTAAGGAGTCTATCCCCCAAGAATGAGGTAGAGAGTAGAAAGAATAAAGTAACAGGAATTAACATAAGGAAAACACTCAGAAATAACTGACTGCAGGGAAAGAAACAAGCCCAGGATGGAAAGAGGTCTGGTTAAGAGTGTTGAGCAAAATAACAGATTTTTAAAATTTGGTCCCTTTGATTCAACGGTGCTCTTAAAAGACTTTCCAGTTCCCTCATCTTGCCCACTCCTTTCAAAGGGCATCTTTTCCTTCCAAATCTGGATGGCAGACCTGGGGGCAGGAGCCATGGCACAAAGCCTCAGCCACACCCAGCCCGGCGACTGGTCTAGACAGGACTGCTGTGAATCACTGTACGGAGCATCATGGCAGGCCGTGTACGTGGAGAACCTTGACGGAAGCTCTCAGGAACCAGCCTGGGGAAAGCCCCTGCCGCCCAGCACTCTTCCCCAGCTCTCTGTGACTCACAGAACCTAGCTGACCTCTTCCTCCTCAACTCTACCCTCCAGTCAGGCATCCTCACCTCCCCCTTCTCCACCTGGAGGAATGTTTTCAAAGTAGCTCCTCCCCAGGAAAGATTTAGAGGAACCGGCTTACTCACTGAGCCCAGAGAGAGACCACAGAAGCGGGCAGTGTTGGGAACCGGGACTGTGTAAAGAGCCTGGCCGCTGAGGACTGGTGGAAAACCTTCTGAAGGTCAAGTCTGATTTTATTGGTTCTCAAAGTTTGGACCAGCAGCATCACCTAGGAGCCTGTTAAAACTGCAGATTCTCGAGGTGGGTCCCAGACCTACAGCTTCCGGAGCTCTGGGCATGGAATCCTACAAGCCCCTCTGGGTGGTTCTGACACATGTTCAAGTTCCAGAGCTGCTGTCCTGCATCTTTAACAGAACTGGAAACACCAAGGTTGAGAATCTTTTCTGTCTCTCTCACCCTAGTACACAATTCTGCAGAGAGAAGAGCATAATAAATGCTAATCAGCAAGTATTTCTTGAGGATTTGGTATGTGAAAAATTCTTCACAACACTGAAGCTAAACACACACACACACATTCACACACAGACTTTATCTTTGAGAGCTCACGGCACATGCAAAAATTAGGTTGAAGACTAGGTAACACAAGGTTTAAGTGTTGAAATGAGTGGATTTAGACAATACTACAAGGAAAGTGAAGTCGCTCAGTCGTGTCTGACCCTTTGTGACCCCATGGACTATAGCCTGCCAGGCTCCTCTGTCCATATGATTTTCCAGGCAAGAGTACTGGAGTGGGTTGCCATGCCCTCCTCCAGGGGATCTTCTCAACCCAGGGATCGAACCCAGGTCTCCTGCATTGCAGGCAGATTCTTTACCATCTGAGCCACCAGGGAAAGACACGTTGCTTTAAAAGGAGTTAAAAGAGATCTCACAGACAAAACTATTATGATAAGTAAGTGTGACCTTGTTTGGATCCTAATTAAAAAACACAGCCAACTCTAAAAATGATTTTTTTAAGAACAACTTGGGAAACTTGAATATAGACTGAATAATAGGTGTTAAGAAGGAATTATGATCAGTTTTATTAGGTATGATCATGGCTTGTGGCTATGTGTAAAAACATCCTTTGGAGGGATGCAAGCTTAAGTATTTGCGCATGAATTTGCACTATGTCTACAATTTGATTTAAAGTGTTCTACCCTCCCCCCCCACACATACCCCTCCCCCCCCAAAATGTGGAGACAAGATAGACGAAATAAATATGGCAAAATTTGATGGCTGTTAAAGCTGGCTGGTAAGCTCATGAGGGTTTTATATGAGTTTGGAAATCTTCATACTCCAAGTTTTTGCTTGTATGTCAGTGAGTGATGTAGACCTGAACGGCAGAGCAATTTGGAGCTGGGTGCTAGAGAAAGGACTGGAGCCCCCAGAGAAAGATTTGTTAAGGGGATGTTGCCAAGTACTTCCTTCCTCCTTGCCTGTCTCTCTCCCTCTCTAGGAGTTAGCACCTCCCACATACCAAGTGGGGTACAGTATAGTAAAAGCAGCCCAATGGGAGCAGCAGGTGTCCTTTGGGGAGAGGGGAGGTGGTTGCAGAAGTCAGCTGCCAGACTGCAGAGGAGTGTGGGAAACGCCAGGCTGTGTGTCTGGCTGGACTTTGTGTTGTAGGCAGTGATGAGGCTTCTGTGCAGAAAATGCAGTGATGAGATCTGTGCTCTGGGTGGATTCATTTTGACACGCTGGGCAGGATGGAATGAGCTGGAGAGATCTGGGAGGGGGCTGTTACCAAGGTCCAGGCATGAAGAAGTGATAAGGGCTTGGGCTTTACAGGAGTGACATTTTAAGATGAACCAAGAAGCAGACAGAGCTGCTGGTGACAATTTAGGACGGTGGCAGGTGTGAGTCAAAGATTCACCTGAAGGATTGGGTACATGGAATGAAATGACGAAACTGGGCTGATTTGGGAGATGAGGATGAAGAGTTGATTTCAAAGGTGCAAAAAATCTAAGGTGAGGTTAGAACTGAGCTGAGTTATATCAAACAATGCATGCATGCTTAGTCGCTCAGTTGTGCCAAACTCTTTGGGACTCCATGGACTGTAGCCCGCCAGGCTCCTCTGTCCCCAGAAATTTCCAGGCAAGAATACTGTTGCTGCTGCTGCTGCTAAGCAGTGGGTTGCATTTCCTTCTTTGCAGTATCTTCCCAATCTAGGGATCGAATCCGTATCTCCTGTGTCTCCTGCATAGCAGGCAGATTCTTTACCTGCTGAGCCATCTGGGAATAGACTGTTCCAACTAATAGGCCAATTTGAGGGGAAGTGAGGAACTCAGAGTCAAGTAAATAGACCAGTTACGTAAATAAAGCCTGATGAAAGTTTGGAGACTAGTCTGAAAAAGAATACGGAAAAGTGAGCAGCTGAGCAGAGATAAGAAGTGAAACTCTGGGGACAGTGGGGGAGGCAAGTGGGTGTTTCCAAGATGCTGAAGAAACCCTGCTTTTGAAACCCTGCTCTCCTGTGGCGTTTGCTTCCCGTTTGAGATGGGAGAAACTTCCTAGGCTTCCATCCATTGGGCATGGCTCTAGGGGGCATCGGTCTGCACCACGCTGCATCTCGGTTGGATACTGATGGCTGAAGGACACAGCCCCAGGCTAGAAACTCCAGAGGGCAGGGATCGATCTATTACTCCAGTCCCAAGGGTCTAGGATGCAACATGCTTTCTAGAGATGCTCTGCTAGCTGCTGCTGAGCTCCCAGCTTTGAGCCTCACAGAACTAGGTGACTAGTTCTTGCCCTGAGAACCCCATGAACAGTATGAAAAGGCAGAAAGATAGGACACTGAAAGATGAACTCTCCAGGTCAGTAGGTGCCCAATATGCTACTGGAGATCAGTGGAGAAATAACTCCAGAAAGAATGAAGGGATGGAGCCAAAGCAACACCACCACCCAGTTGTGGATGTGACTGGTGATGGAAGCAGAGTCCAATGCTATAAAGAGAAATACTGCATAGGAACCTGGAATGTTAGGTCCATGAATCAAGGCAAATTGGAAGTGGTCAAACAGGAGATGGCAAGAGTGAACATCGACATTTCAGGAATCAGCAAACTGAAATGGACAGGAATGGGTGAATTTAACTCAGATGACCATTATATCTACTACTGTGGGCAGGAATTGCTTAGAAGAAATGGAGTAGCCATCATAGTCAACAAAAGAGTCCGAAATGCAGTACTTGGATGCAATCTCAGAAATGACAGAATGATTTCTGTTTGTTTCCAAGGCAAACCATTCAATATCACAGTAATCCAAGCCTATGCCCTGACCAGTAATGCTGAAGAAGGTGAAGTTGAACAGTTCTATCAAGACCTACAAGACCTTCTAGAACTAACACCCAAAAAAGATGTCCTTTTCATGATAGGGGACTGGAATGCAAAAGTAGGAAGTCAAGAAACACCTGGAGTAATAGGCAAATTTGGCCTTGGAGTACAGAATGAGGCAGGGCAAAAGCTAACAGAGTTTTGCCAAGAGAATGCACTGGTCATAGCAAACACCTTCTTCCAACAACACAAGAGAAGACTCTACACATGGACATCACCGGATGGTCAACACCAAAATCAGATTGATTATATTCTTTGCAGCCAAAGATGGAGAAGCTCTATACAGTCAGCAAAAACAAGACCAGGAGCTGACTGTGGCTCAGATCATGAACTCCTTATTGCCAAATTCAGACTTAAATTGAAGAAAGAAAGGAAAACCACTAGATCATTCAGGTATGACCTAAATCAAATCCCTTCTGATTATACAGTGGAAGTGACAAATAGATTCAAGGGATTAGATCTGATAGACAGAGTGCCTGAAGAACTATGGACGGAGGTTCATGACATTGTGCAGGAGGCAGGGATCAAGACCATCCCCGAGGAAAAGAAATGCTAAAAGGCAAAATGGCTGTCTGAGGAGGCCTTACAAATCACTGTGAGAAGAAGAGAAGCAAAAGGCAAAGGAGAAAAGGAAAGATATTCCCATTTGAATGCAGAGTTCCAAAGAATAGCAAGGAGAGATAAGAAAGCCTTCCTCAGTGATCAATGCAAAGAAATAGAGGAAAACAATAGAATGTGAAAGACTAGAAATCTCTTCAAGAAAATTAGAGAAACCAAGGGAACACTTCATGCCAAGATGGGCACAATAAAGGATAGAAATAGCATGGACCTGACAGAAGCAAAGGATATTAAGAAGACATGGCAAAAATATACAGAAGAACTATTCAAAGAAGATCTTCACGACCCAGATAATCACGATGCTGTGATCAGTCACCTAGAGCCAGACATCCTGGAATGTGAAGTCAAGTGGGCCTTAGGAAGCATCATTACGAACAAAGCTAGTGGAGGTGATGGAATTCCAGTTGAGCTATTTCAAATCCTAAAAGATGATGCTGTGAAAGTGCTGCACTCAATATGCCAGCAAATTTGGAAAACTGTGGCCAGCAGTGGCCACAGGACTGGAAAAGGTCAGTTTTCATTCCAATCCCAAAGAAAGGCAATCCCAAAGAATGTTCAAACTACTGCACAATTGCACTCATCTCATACGCTAGCAAAGTGATGCTCAAAACTCTCCCAGCCAGGCTTCAACAGTACGTGAACCGTGAACTTCCAGATGTTCAAGCTGGATTTAGAAAAGGCAGAAGAACCAGAGATCAAATTGCCAACATCCGCTGGATCATCAAAAAAGCAAGAGTTTCAGAAAAACATCTACTTCTGCCTTATTGACTATGCCAAAGTCTTTGACTATGTGGATCACAACAAACTGTGGAAAATTCTTCAAGAGATGGGAATACCAGACCACCTGACCTGTCTCCTGAGAAATCTGTATGCAGGTTAGGAAGCAACAGTTAGAACTGGATATGGAACAACAGACTGGTTCCAAATAGGAAAAGGAGTACGTCAAGACTGTATATTGTCACCCTGCTTATATACAGAGTACATCATGAGAAACTCTGGACTGGAAGAAGCACAAGCTGGAATCAAGATTGCTGGGAGAAATATCAATAACCACAGATATGCAGATGACACCACCCTTATGGCAGAAAGGGAAGAACTAAAGAGCCTCTTGATGAAAGTGAAAGAGGAGAGTGAAAAAGTTGAACTTTTTCAACTTAAAGTTAGAAGTGAACATTCAGAAAACTAAGATCATGGCATATGTTCCCATCACTTCATGGTAAATAGATGGGGAAACAGTGGAAACAGTGACAGACTTTATTTTTGGGGTCTCCAAAATAACTGCAGATGGTGACTGCAGCCGTGAAATTAAAAGATGCTTGCTCCTTGGAAGAAAAGTTATGACCAACCTAGACAGCATATTAAAAAATAGAGACATTACTTTACCAAGAAAGGCCCATCTAGTCAAAGCTATGGTTTTTCTAGTAGTCATGTATGGATGTTAGAGTTGGACTATAAAGAAAGCTGAGCACCAAAGAGTTGATGCTTTTGAACTGTGGTATTGGAGAAGACTCTTGAGAGTTCCTTGGACTGCAAGGAGATCCGACCAGTCCAGCCTAAAGGAAATTAGTCCTGAATATTCATTCGAAGGACTGATGCTAAAGCTGAAACTCCAATTCTTTGGCCACCCGAAGTGAAGAACTGACTCATTTGAAAAGACCCTGATGTTGGGAAAGACTGAAGACAGGAGAAGAAGGGGACAACAGAGGATGAGGTGGTTGGATGGCATCACCGACTCAATGGACATGAGTTTGAGTAAACTCCGGCCGTTGGGATGGACAGGGAGGCCTGCTGTGCTGCAGTCCATGGGGTCACAAAGAGTCGGACATGACTGAGCAACTGAACTGAACTGAACTAGGGGACTGTTTGTCAAGACTATTTAATTACTGGGCTAACAAACAAGGAAAAAAAAAAATGTCACACGGGGCAAGATTTCAAGACCAGAATTACTTCAGCTGCCTGTGGAAATAACACCAAGTTGTGCAACAAGGCTTTTGGGGTGAAAAACACACATTTGATCTTGGTCTGACAGTCTGACCATTTGTAAAGCACAGCCCATTTTTCCTTTTTCGGAGCTGTGGACAGGACAGTGGTGAGATGCCCACCCTCCACCAGGAAAAAAAAAAAGAGAGAGAGAAAGGCCTGATATTTTGCAACACCCTAGAAGCTTTGTGTTGGGTTCTATTTCTGATTCTTTGTTTCCGGAAAAGGCCACCAAGGAGCCAGTAAGACCCAAGGTGGGTTATTTTTTTTCTCAACTGCTTTCCTTCCTGCTGAACACCTCTCTAGCTCTGCTCATCCCCTCTTCTTCACCCCACCCTCACCCCACCGCAAAGCCACTTCCTCCCCAGAGTCTGAGCTCGCCCACTGACACCCCATTTCTCCTCTGCTCCACGCTCCTCCTCTCACAGCTGCCTGCCCAGGGCTCACGTCCAGGCAGCTCAATCCTGGCCGAGATTCCGCCCTCACTCAGCAGCCTGTACAGAGCTGGCATGGCCAAGAGGGGTCACCTTGGGAGAAGACAGGCAGCAGTGACTGGGGTGGTAGCCTGAGAGCCCGGCCCATCTGGGCCCTGTCTTGCTGGAATCATTTTAAATATGACTTCCTATTATTACTCCTCTTAATATCCTTAATATATGAAGAAAAGCTACCATTGAGTGAGTACCTGATTACATGCCAAGCGCCTTACAAGACTTCTCATTGAATCTTCCAGGAAACACATAAAGTAGGTGCTGTCACCGTCCCCTCTGTATCCATTCATCCATTGATGGACACTTAGGTCTCTTCCATGTCTTGACTTTGGTAAACAGTGCTGCTATGAACACAGAGGTGCATGTATTGAGTTGATCAAAGAATTTGTTCGAGTTTTTCCGTAACTTCCTATGGAAAAACCCAAACAGACATTTTGGCCAACCCGATACCTTTTTGAATAAGAGTTTTTGTCTTTTCTGGATATATGCCCAGAAGTGGGATTACTGCATCATTTGCTAACTCTAATACTATCCCCTTTTAAAACATAAGGAGGTAAGGGTCAGAGAGGTTAAGCAACCTGCCCAAGACCAGACAGCAGCCAAGAGGCCATGCTGGGATATAGACTCAAATGCCTAATTCCTGATCCCCTGCTCTTAACCGTCATGTTACGCTGCTTAAATGGCATTTAGCTCAACTTATTCCCACCCACTGAAGTAGGGAAGACCAATTCAAACAAGAAGGTCTTTGGAAAATGAAGCTGGTCACCAGACGTCTGGGGTTATACTTAGCCCCAGAATCCACAGGGACCTGTACCCGGTCATCTGCAGGGAACCCTGCTCTTTCTGAAGCTTGCAGTCACCAAGGCCCCGCTTTGCCAGGCCTCTCAGACCACATCCTACTTGGGCAAGTGGTAATAGGGCCAAGGTCACAAATCTGATTCTTTCGTGGTCATGTTCACATCCATCTAACCTGTGGTAACATGTGGTACTCCTAACTTGGGCCAGCATTTCTCAAGTGTAGACCCCTGGATGGCAATGGAAGTGCTTAATATGATCCTCTATTTTAAAAAAATAAACAATAAACTATGAAACTATGTCCCCTAGAGATCAATTGTCAAAAGTTACAACTTTATATAAAGATAGTTATCTATTTGCAATAGAGACCTGGCACCTCATTGAATCCTAATCTCTGAAAGGCTAACTCCCAAATTTACTCCTTTTTCCTTAAAGGTATACTGAGAAGCTGTAGAGGTGTTCTAACCCAGGTGAGATATCAAACTTTGTTTAATTGTTCTGAGCTTGTTGAGGTCATGACATACCACACCCTGACATCCCTGAGACAGCAGCGATGAGACAGCAGTGAAGAATCTAGGGTTCAGTACCTTGGCACAGATCTGGTCTCGGGCTAGGTGTACTGCAGAAATGAACAGCTCCAGAGAAAACCATACAAGTTGGCCTCCTGCAACCATGGCTGAAGACTGTGGGGATTGCGAGTTGTCCAAAACAGGCTCAAGGCCAATGAAGGAGGTGAGTTCCTCTGTGTACACAGCACCGCAGAGGGCCTGGTGGAGAGCCAGGGCCATGTGCAGAACTTCGACCTGAGTGGAGGTGGCAGGGAACACACTCATGCGGGTGAAAATAGGCATGGAGACGTGCACCCAAAAGTACAGTACATACCGTGATGAGGGGGGCCGAGACATGAAGGGAAAAGAACCCAGTGGGTTGAAAAAGAGAATAGATGTCCAAAAGAGGGAGAGCATGGAGCTTGGAGTTGAACAGTTTAAGCCTAGATGGGGAGAATAATGTGTCCCTGTGTGTGGACACGGGGCCCAGGTCAGAGAGTGCTTGTGGACCTCAAGGCTTATGCCCAGGAGAACACTGGAGATGAGACCAGCTGCTTTCTGTGGCACCATGCCAGTGCCAGATGGTTGGGATGGTTTTACCCCCAATCTATAACCTCATTGATTAATTCATCAACATTTATTGCATTTCAGTAAGTGACTAGCATTGTGCAAGACAGCAGAAATATGATTACAGTTTAAAGATGGTCTTACCTTCCAAGAGCTTATGGTCCATAAGTCTAGTTAGGGAGATAGTAAAGCAAAGAGATGATCACAGCAAATGGTAATAGAGAACAATGATAGAGACACGGTCTCAGGTGCTCAGAGATAACCTAGGAAGGAGACCAAGCTGGGGGTGTGTCAGGGATGGTGGCACCCGAGGCATCTTAAAGAACAAACAGAAAATGGAAGTGGTCCAGGTGGGAGAATGCATTCTCAGAGTTCAACATGGGCGATGCTACTGAAAGGAGAGAGCACATGGGGAACTAGAAGTATTTAGGTGTGGCAGGGAGTGTTGAGGAAGAAGATACAGGCAGGACTGAATGTCAAACCAAGGTTGCAATGGCAAGCATCTTGGGATTAAAGATCTTAAGGAGGGAAATAATGGTGTTAGCTTTAATCCTTCAGCAGTTGATAGTCATGGGTCTAGAGTGAGAAGAGAGAATAGTTTTATGGAGAATAACCACAGCGCCTCTCCTGAATGCATGCCCACCATCTCTCCCAATATCTTTACTCCCCTCCCTTAACATTTCTGTTTTCTTTTTTCGCCCTGTACTATTCAGTGCCCACACCAAGAATGTTGTGACTATATCTTGATTCTACTCTGCTAAGGAACAGGAGCAGGCTTGGGGTCAAGTTCAGAGGCCTCCATGTGAATTTCTAGATTTCATTCCAAGGTACCCCTCAAAAGTACCCAGGAGACTGAGAAGTAGTTTGGCAGGAAGATGTCTTGCAAAGTCTTGCAGATATCGCTTACCTCTGCTCCAAAATCCCAGGGTAAAGGCAGGCTCTAGGAGACATGAACATGAACACATGTTCATGATATTTTTGATATTAGTTCAGAACAATCTGAGAATAGGTAGAGTAGGTAGATGGATGGATAGATAAACAGATGGGCAAATACTACTGTTGGTATCACAATCATATTCTGCTACCCAAGTTTCTCTTTTCAATAGCTACCTTCTCTGTTGTAAGAACTTTAACCTATTTACATATAATTATTTTCCCTCTAAAATGATTTAAAATGTCCATTTGATTTCTAAGACACAGTGGGTATTGGGGGCACGGACTAGCTTTTTAAATGGACTGGTTTCTTTGAAAACAGGAAGCAGTACTGGCCAAGTTCATTAAAAATCAGCATCAGAGAATACTTACTAAGTACTTAATTATGTAATCAGATTTTGGCTTGGGGGCTGGGGACAAAGTTAGAAAGGAAGAGAAAGAGACTGGTTGTACCTGTCTGGGTGAAAAGAGAGCAAGGGACTGAGACAACTGGGTCCCTCTCCACACATGCTGGCCTCTGTCGGCCCATGTCTCTGAGCCTGGGGGCCAAAGCCCCAGACTTGAGATGTCCTACTTCTCCAAGTCCAGTGATTAGGGACCCTTTTCCCTGGGGAGGATTAACCCCCTTCTGGGAATGATTGTCATTGGTGCACTCGGCCTAATGACACAGTCTAACTTCAGAATAGAAGAATGGTTTTAAAGATGTACATGTATGTTTAACTTGGAAGATATTCCAGGGGTTAAACCCCGCCTCTTCCCTGCCCTTGCTATGTACTCCTTTGTACCTCCTTTTGATTTACCTCTCTGTCTCAATGTAGCAGTCAGCCTTTTAGAAAACATCTTCGTTATACTTTTCAGATTTCATAGCATTATATCATTATACAGAATAATAGAATTTTGAGGAGGGAAGGCACCTCCTCAAACCCACATGAATTGCTACCCAAACTCACACTGAACCTAGTGATAAAGCCTGAATCCTGTCTCTCTTGTCTCTACCTTATTGCCTCCCTTTCTCCTTGCCAATTCACCATCACCTTAAAGCCACAAAAATGCAAAACAAACTTGAACCTTGTGTTGAGAGCTAAGCCCATGAGTCATGGTTGAACAACAGCTTCTTTCTCTCCACATTAGCTGTGTTTCCTCCACTGTAACCCAAACAAGAATCACCCGTGCTACCATGAATGTCATTAAAATGATGTTGCTTCCCTCAGTGGCGCTGGAGTGGCATTCAGGGGCTTCTGTCGTGGAGCAGGCACTGTTTGGATCCTGTAGTAACCCAAGTAGTAAGTTGTCTTCTCCTGATGGAGTGAGCAGGGGGATTTGTGAGTGCAGAAGGCACCCGACCTCATTAACTTTCAGATGGTCAGCAAAGCCTCTGGTGGAAAGGAGGATTTCCAAACATCTGAAATACCTGAGGATAGGGAAGGCTCCCAGGGCAAGAGGAAGGAATTTCTGGGAATAAGCTGTCTGAGATCAGCAAAAGAACTGATTGGAATGAGACCTTGTGTCACTTTCTAAAATTGGACATGGCTAAAAATAGCTGTTGGAGGGACTTGGGAAAGAAGGAGCTTTGCCTTGAGTTCTAGGAATGTCCCGCAGGGTGGGTGTCTGCTTTGCTTCCTGACCTCTGCTCTGTCCTTTGCTACCACCTCTGCCCCTCTTACTTCCCACATCAGCTCTGTTCTGCCTGTTCAAGCTTATCTCAAACTTTTGCTAAAAACTTCCTCTCTCCAGTGATGCTCTATGTTCTTTGTAGAGGATACTTGAGTCTCCCGAGTTCAATCTCAAAAAAAGAACTTCCCTCTAATGTTTTCAAATGTTCCCCACTTGTGGACCAAATATTTTTTGAGCAATTATCATGTGCTGTTGGAAAACTCACAATTTATAAAACATACACCCTACATGATTACTTTAAAACAATACGAAGTAATATATGATTAAATGTCAAGGAAATGGCAACCCATTCCAGTACTCTTGCCTGGAAAATCCCATGAACAGAGGAGCCTGGTGGGCCACAGTCCATGGGTCACCAAGGAGTTGGACACGACTTAGGGACAACAGCAGCAACATACACACCGGGTAGGAGGTGTCTCAGGAATTTAGAAGAGACAGAGAGATCATGTTGGGGCTGGAGTCCATACCGAAGGCTCCACAGGAAAGCAGACCTTCAGACTAGATGGTAAGACGGTGGAACTGGGGAGATTCGAAATAAAGCCAAGCTGAGAAGTACTTCCCCCCCTCTACCATCCCTACACTATTGAATTTAAGAGCAGTGAGCTGAAACAATGTCCTGCTGTATAGAGGGGGAACCATATCCAATCTCCTTAGGATAAACCATGATGGAAAGGAATTTTTTAAAAAAAGAATGTATATATGTGTTAAAAAAAGAATCTGAGAGTGGATATGTATGTGTGTTGTATATCTGTAACCAATTCACTTTGCTGTATGCATGAAACTAATGCAACTTGTAAACCAACTATATTCCAAAAAACAAAAAAAAAGAGTCATGAGCTGAGCCAGATCACAGAAACTTCTGAACACCAGCTAATGCATGGAAGATTCAGCAAGTTTGTGGTGGGCACCTACCTCCTATCAAACAATTCTGCATCCCTTATCTCATTTAATTCAATAACTAAACTTGTGAGAAACATGTTGTTATCACTATTTTACAAATGAGTGAATTAACAGTTAAGAAATTTCTCAAGGATACATAGTTAATAATAATAATAAAACTACAGCGATGGCTATTACACATAGTAATTCCTAGGTGTTAGATACTATTTAAGAATTCTTATAACAACTCTTATAGTGAGGTAGGAACTATTGTTATTCCCCATGTTTTAGATGGGGAAAACTGAAGCATGGAGATGTTTAGCAACTTGCTATACAATTAAGAAGTATCAAAGTCTAGACTTGAATTTAGGCTATCTGAAGCCTAAATCTTAGTCTCTGAAGTCTCTACCCTAGAGTAGAGTTGCCAATAGAAATACAATGCAAGATACAGATATGAGCCATGTATGTAAATTTAAACATTCTGGTGAAAGTGAAAGTTACTCAGTCGTGTCCAACTCTTTGGGACTCCACTGACTATACAGTCCATGGAATCCTCCAGGCCAGAATACTGGAGTGGGTAACCTTTCCCTTCTCCAGGGGATCTTCCCAACCCAGGGATTGAACCCAGGTCTCCCACACTGCAGGCAGATCCTTTACCAACTGAGCCACAAGGGACGCCCAAGAATACTGGAGTGGGTAGCCTATCCCTTCTCCAGCCAATCTTCCCAACCCAGGAATCGAATCAGGTCTCCTGCATTGCAGGCAGATTCTTTACCAACTGAGCTATCAGGGAAAGTAAAAAGAGGGGATTCCCTGGTGGTCCAGTGGTTAGGATCCCATCCTTCCCCTGAAGGGGGCACGGGCTCAAATCCTGGCCAGGAAACTCCCTGTAAGCCATGTGGTGCAGCCAAAAAAAAAAATTTTCTTTAATAAATAAAAAGTTTAAAAGGTAAAATTAATTTTAATAGCATATTTTATACCAAATATCTTCAAAACATTATCATTTCAACATGTAATTATTATCTTTTTGTATTATTTATATTTTTGTATATTCAGTTCAGTTCAGTTCAGTCGCTCAGTTGTGTCCGACTCTTTGTGACCCCACGCACTGCAGCGCGCCAGGCTTCCCTGTCCTTCACTGTCTCCTAGAGTTTGATCAAACTCATGTCCATTGAGTCGGTGATGCCATCCAACCATCTCATCCTCTGTCGTCCCCTTCTCCTCCTGCCTTCAATCTTTCCCAGCATCAGGGTCTTTTCCATTGAGTTAGTTCTTTGCATCAGGTGGACAAAGTTTTCATGTCACATTTTTATTCTAAGTCCAGGGTGCATTTTTAAACTTAGACCACATTTCAATTCAAATGTTAAATTTTCATCAGAAATAGTTATCTTCTATTTCATACAATTTATGGTTTAAAAAAGTAGAGTTTTTTCAAATTATTTCAAGCATACTGAAGTTTTCCAATGACTGAGTTCAGTTCCAAATATCACTCTTCCAATGTGGGCATCTGTATTGTCAAACTTAGTTTTTTTATTTTAGAAGAAATGACCTGACTTTGAAACAAATTGAAATCAGTTTCAGTTCTATCTAAGTTAAGTAATTCACTAACTTTTCTGCAAACCCAGTATTATTAATGTTCAAGTCAAAGAAGAATTGTACAAATTGAAAAGCAACTATGAATTCATCGATATTCATATTTATATAAAATATTCATGTTTTTATTTTAGTTTTTGCAGCTGACTTACATAATGCTCTTGGTTAAAATGAAAATCTTCTGTATATTAATTCAAGTTTGAAAATATGAAAATAAATTATTATTATTATTGTGAAAATTTTCAATTTCAATATAAATTCTTATACCTTCTTGATAGTACTGGTGCCTGTTGGGGATCCCTGCTGTAGAGTCTCTTCTAAAAGCAATAGGAGTTCAACAAGTTCTCTCCATTCTGCCTGGTTGGAACTTCATTGTTCCCCAGCTCTGCTAAGAAGCTTGGTTAACTTTTAGCAATCTGAATTCTCTTTCCTAAGTCCCATAGAGTTAGTTGTACCTTATGCAGTTTAGCATTCAGCTTAAGATTCAGAGGGACTCAGGATTTCTTTCTCCATATACCTCCCTGTTCTCTGGTATTCTGCCTCAAAAAATACAGCCACCTCATCCTGCCCAAACTCTGATCGTTTTGCCCTCGTTTTAGCAAGACTGTTTTGTCTACTTGGATCCCTCTTCTTGTGATCTGGAAAGTGCCCCCAGGCAGAAAGTTAGGCACATTGTACAGATATGTACTTCCTTTGTTTCTCTCCTCCCAGGAATCACAGTCCTGCGCTATGTGTTGTATGATGAAAACAGTTATTTCATGCATTTTTGCCCAAATTTCTTGTGTCCTGTGAGAGGGTTAATCCAGTTTCAGTTAATTTTCATGTCTGGAAGTGCAAGTTTTTTCACTGTGATTTCTTTTTGCATTACTAAAATAGCTCTTGCTTAAGTCAATAAAAATATTTTTCTGTACACGTCAAACTGTCTTCTAACTTTCCTCCTTGATGTCACTAACAGGCTATTACTTCCTTTCTCCCCAGGAATCTAAGTCAATGCATTTCCTTTGTTTTTGTTTTTGCAACCCATCTGTTCTGGCTTTTACTCTGCTGGTGCTACTTCAGTGTCACTTTTCCTGTGGGTGGACATTCTCTAAAGTGGTGCTCAAGTCTCTCTTTCTTCCTTTAGCAAGCTCGCTTTGGGGAATCCTTACTCTGCTACCTGAAGGTTGGCAGTCTGTCTGCTGGCTGGATCTAACGCACATTGCAGAGCATTCTCTCTGCGTCTGGGTTTCCCCTTTCACAAATGCCCAAGTCTCAGCAGGAGGAGAAGGGGGCGACAGAGGATGGGATGATTGGATGGCATTGCCGACTCGATGGACATGAGTTTGAGCAAACTCTGGGAGTTGGTGATGGACAGGGAAGCCTGGCGTGCTTCAGTCCGTGGGATTGCAAAGAGTCAGACATGACTGGCCGGCTGGACTGAACTGCTCAGCTCAATTTCACCATTTTTAAAATACAGTGACCCCGACCGGGGAGTTAGCTGGCGCCACCCTGCATTGGAAGCGCTGAGTCTTAACCACTGGGCCACCAGGAAAGTCCCTGCTGAGCCCTATTTGTGAGCGGCAAGGGCCGCTGTGTTCCTCATCCCTGACTCGCTGCCACAGCGGCTGGGCCCTGCTTCTCCTAGTGCAGCCCTTCTTCGTGTTTAGCCCTGGAGATCCCCGAGGCACACGGCAGGCTGCACATCTTTTGCCCATTTGCTTCTGTCATTCTTTTTTTTTCCTTGAAGAAGAAAGAGAGGTTTGTGTTATTTGTGTAATTTCCCTCTTTGCTCTGGCCTACTCCAGGTGGTCAGCCCAGTCTAGTCTTCATTTTTCCCTCTGTTAATATCTAGCATATCATCGCCTCTTTTTAAAAATAAAGATCCAGCTCTCCGCCTCAGTGACCTTAAGAAACTCTGTTAACTCGACGTGCCTAGCCTCAGATTCATCTTTGCGTCCCCTTTCCTTCCTTCCTCTGACACTCCTTTCATTCCCTAGTCACAAGAGAAAACTGGCTTAGCTTTTGACCTTTTGGTTAAAGGCCTCCAGTTCACGTTGTCCACCAATTCAAATTCTTGGCACCATTTGTAATTCTTCCCTTTGAATTGCCATCCTCACATCCATTCAGTGTCGCTGGTATTCCCTTGTAATGTCTTTCATACCTGTTCTCAGGGCCATTTTAAGTTAAATCCTGTGGTCATTAAGGAAGGGGGAATGGGGTGGGGGGCTGGGTAGTCTGGACTGTCATTTGGGAATTTTTTCAAAATACTGTAGAGCTTAGAAAATCTCCACAGGGGGCTGATACACTTTGCTTAGCACCACTCAGCCAAGTCCTTATCCTGGACACTTATCCTCACTTCCACCTAATCTCATTGGCTTCCACTTTCCCCACCCAGCACTGTTAAAACACTGCTTTCCAGGAGACGTCTTCCATTCAGACATTCTTTGACATCTCTGCACTGACTCCAGCATGAAGTCCAGACTTACAGACACTCCATCTTCTGATACATCTTCTTTGTCTGCTGCTTCCTCAAAGTTTCCATACCAAACTCCCTTCAACTTCCTGATGTATGTACCTGCTTCTTTCAGGGCTTTGCCTTAAACATCTTCTTCCTGCTTCTTGGAATAAGTTCCCCTTTCTGCGTTTTCCTGACTAACACCTTATGTGCTTCAATTCTCAATTCTAGAACCTCTTCCTCCAGAAAAGCTGTCTTGCTCCCCACCCCCATAGATTCTGCATTCTACTTCTCTGCTTACTTCTGACACAGCAATTATTATACTGTTTATGGTGGTTTGTGGGGTTTTTTGCTTTTGTGATTTCCTTTTGCTTACTATCCCAGACACTCTGAGGGAAAAACCTATTGTTGTTGTTGCTTTCTTTCCTATCCCCAGAACCTAGGGCACCAACTAGCAATAATAATCATTGAATGTTTCTTGAATGATTCAATAATCATTGAATGACCAACCTAGACAGCATATTGAAAAGCTGAGACATTACTTTGCCAACAAAGGTCCATTTAGTCAAGGCTATGGTTTTTCCAGTAGTCATGTATGGATGTGAGAGTTGGACTATAAAGAAAGCTGAGTGCTGAAGAATTGATGCTTTTGAACTATGGGGTTGGAGAAGACTCTTGAGAGTCCCTTGGACTTCAAGGAGATCCAACCAGTCCATCCTAAAGGAGATCAGCCCTGGGTGTTCATTAGAAGGACTGATGCTGAAGCTGAAACTCCATTACTTTGGCCACCTGATGTGAAGAGATGACTCATTTGAAAAGACACTGGGCAAGGGGCGGGACAAGAAAAAAAAAAAATGAAAAGACACTGATGCTGGCAAAGATTGAAGGCAGGAGGAGAAGGGGACGACAGAGGATGAGATGGCTGGATGGCATCACTGACTCAATGGACATGAGTTTGGGTGAACTCCGGGAGTTGGTGACGGACAGGGAGGTCTGGGTGCTGCGGTTCATGGGGTTTCAAAGAGTCAGACACAACTGAGCGACTGAACTGAACTGAACTGAATGTTTCTTGAATGACTGAATGAATATAGTTTTTCCTGCTTTCTCTCCCACTACTCCTTCAGAAATCATCTTCTTGAGTCAAGACATCTACATGCCTATACTTCCCAACCCAAGTGCCTTCACACCCTTCCTGCCCTCACTGACTGGTGGACACTCATTCCAAGCAGTGAGACAGAGGGTGGGTGGAGGTGGGGCGTAATAAACTGGACCCTTTGTGTTGGAGAGGTGTGTAATAAGCGCTTAAATGGCACTCTCCCTCAACACTTCTACTTTACTTAGTTAATCATGCCCACTCCTCTGGCTCCAGCCAAGATCTCAGCACCAGCACCACCTGTGAGCTCCCTTGGACTTTGTCTTGGCTCTCATCAAATACTGTCCTGAGAGAGAAGTCATTAATGTCTTTTCCTGGGCTTATGCCTCATCTCTCCCTCTCGAGTTGGTGCTCCCTTAGGGTTGGGACCACAATATTTAGCCATAAGCTGTGTGTTTATAACAGGCCTCATAAATCGGTGATGGTGCCTGTTTGGTCCATAGGATGACCAGCCCTCCTGGTTAGCCCATCTGTGTTTGTAAATTATACCCTATTTCCTCTGGTGTATATTCCCTGCTTTGTTCTCTTAGTTGAATTTTTTTTTAGTTGAATTTTTAAAAAAATATTTATTCATTTATTTATTTACTTGGCTGTGCTGAGTCTTAGTTGCAGCATGCAGGACCTTCCATCTTTGTTAGGGCATGTGGGATCTAGCTCCTTGACCGTAGATTGAACCCCGGCTCCTGGCAATGCAAACGCAGAATTTTAGCCCCTGGACCACCAGGGAAGTCCTCATGGTTGAACTGTGATTGGTGTGCGCTCTCCCCACTGATGGTCAGCTCCAGGAAGTCAGCCTTAAGTCACTCACAGCTACCCTCCGAGCACCTGGAATAAACCAGGGACATTACAGATTAATGAATATTTTTTGAGTGAATGAATAGGAAACATTGGACATCATTATATCTCTTGATAAGCTCATTTTCCCACTAGGTAACAGTGCTTCAGAGCGTCACATTTACAAATTTTTTACAGTGCTAGGCGTCATAGCAGTGAGAGTTCAATCCAGTCAATTAAATTTCTTTGTGAATGCCTCTATGCAGACTGAATAAACAGAACTCGAATTTCCACTTCTTTCTTTTTTTTTAACTTTTGGGTGTCACTGTGTACAAGTTTTGATGCCTGAAATTCTTTAGATTATCTTACAACCACAAATAAGTAAGCAAGTGTTAGTCACTCAGTCTTGTTTGACTTTTTGTGACCCCACGGACTGTAGCCTGCCAGGCTCCTCCATCCATGGGATTCTCTAGACAAGAATACTGGAGTGGGTTTGCCATTCTCTTCTCCAGGCTCTACTGATTTCTACAAGAGAAGAATAGAGAAACCCAGAGATGCTAGAATATTAAAAAACTGTTCCAGGACATGAAAGAAGTCATTGGAAACAAGGAGAATAGGAGAATCCTAGGAGAATAGAGATGAGTGTCACACAGATGAGAGAGACCTTAATAATCTTGTTTGATCTCTTTCTGCCAGATTCGTTGTATGAATAGTGCCTGGTGTATGGCAGGTGTTAAATTTATGAAGGTGATTACATATACCTACCCAGAGACACACACAGTTTAAAAAGAAAAAAACAACAGTGTCCTTTGGCACAGAAGTCAAATCTTAGGATCTGGAAACACTGGAGAATTTCCAGTTCAATAATTCCTGAAAATCCTGTAATGTTACGAGTACTGCTTCTTCAAAGCATAGACATCACCTGATATTGAGGATATAAGGTTAATTTCTTAGATTTTCAGACTGACTATTTTTTGGAAGTTTGAGCCAAAGTAGGAAGCCAGTAAGAGGAAAAACATTGCTGGCATGCAGCCACTAGGTATTTTAAGACAAGGACTGCTCCAAAACTTGCTATATGCTTCCTCCAGGCAGATGAAAGAAGATCAGTTACAGGTTTGTACAAAATCTTCATATGAGTGGAACAGTAAGGAGCCATATAGTAATTTTATGGGCTTTCCAGGTAGCACAGTGGTAAAAGAAAAAAAAAAAAAATCCACCTGCCAATGCAGGAGACGCTGGAGATGGAGACATGAATTTCATCCTTGAGTCAGGATCCCCTAGAGAAGGAAATGGCAACCCACTCCAGTATTCTGCCTGGAAAATTCCATGGACAGAGGAGCCTGGAGGGCTACAGTCCATGGGGTCATAAAGAGTCAGACAGGACTGAGCAAGAATGATGACAGTATTTTTAGAATTACTGTGCTGCAAAATACAGCCAGAGAGCAGTTCTGTTTTGAATTTAATATGCTTTTTTTTTTTTCTTTTTGCTCATTCACCTCCATGTCAAATTTTGACTCAAGGTGTTGCATAATATATTCTTCTGCTGAAATGGAATTTTTTTTTTTTTTTGGTAGCATATGTGAAATAAGTAAATTCATTGGCTGAGATATTGAAATCTTTTTCCTCAGTTCCCTGACCAGGAATTGAACCAGGAACCATGGCAGTGAAAACCCAGAATCCTAACCACTAAGTCACCAGGGAACTCCCTGAAAATCTTTTTAGTAATGAAGAAATGTGGGTAAATTAATTTCTTGAATGGCAAGTATTCTCTGTTGTTTTTGTCCTTATCCATATAAAATTTTTGTTTTGTTTCAAGACTCACTTCAAACACTACTCTCTCTGTTACATTTTCTCTGACCCTCTTTGCAAACCAAATTTGCTCTTTCCACTGTGTTTACACAGCGCTGTAAGGAACACTTAGGATATATGCTTTGATCATTTGTTTGTGCTATCCCTCCTCACTAAATTGAAAGGTCCTTGCTTCATTTATCTTTTCATTCCTAGTGTCTGGCATATTGCCTGGCACATGGATGGCACTTGAAAATACTTGCGGGGTTGATTTAAAGAGTGGAGAGTTCACCAATATCGGTCTTTTAAACCCCACTCTGCAAGGATGAAAAGATATGTCATGAGCTGAGCTCCTTCAAACTATTCTAGTTCCTCATCTAGTATACAGGTAAATTATTGCCCACATCAGGGGTTATCCAGTATTTTCGACTCAGCCCACTTAGATGGGGCAAAAGACCTCACAGCTATGGGAAAAGGATTCAGAGATAATCATAAAGTGTAAGTGTATCAGCAAATATTTTGGGGGAATTAGTAATACCTCTGCTGTACCAGCAGCTCACATTCATTCCTTCTGAAAGTCCTATGTAATCCTCCACTAAGATAAATCTCCAATCTAATCATCTCTACAGCCACTGACCTAGTCTGGGTTCTTGGTTGGCCAACACAATAGCCTGTACAATAGCCCACAACAAACTTATTTAATCATGACAAGCTTAACTGACAGCAATTTATAGCAAAAATGGCATCAACTGAAAACCATGACTACTGATCTTGCCCTGTTGACAAAGGGTCCTTCCTGAAAATTGCTGAAATTCCACTTGTCTCAATGTGCACTTGTGTTTGAACAGTGGCCAGAAAGACAACACAGAATCAGAGTTCTTGGGAAAAAATCTAAAAAGTGCTGAATTTAGTTTATGAAAACCAAGTGCCTGAAATCTTTGACCACTTGGTGAGTAAGTTATTAGTCAGAAGATTTCATTGTATAAGAAACAAAAGTCTCCTGTAAGTCTGAGAAAAAAAAAAAAGGACTTTCCAATTTGGATCAGTTTGAGGTCTGTGAGGAGGACCTGCTTGGTCTACCTGGGTTCAGGTAACAACTTGACCTGATTAGCATTTAAGGTCCCTTCAAATTTCATATTCTGTTGATTCATAGCATGCATGTATAATGTCTGTAACATGAGTGAGTTAATAAGATGATGAAAGAATGAATGCATAGATATGAATAAATCTGTAAGAACTCTGGAAGCTTCACTGAAGTCTAGAGCGGTGGTTTTCAAACTTCTTCAGTGATGCGTGCTCAGCTGCTTAGTCGTGTCCAACTCTGCAAGCCCATGAACTGTAGCCCGCCAGGCTCCACTGTCCATGGAATTTTCCTGGCAAGAATATTGGAGTAGATTGCCATTTCCTACTCCATCTTCAGTGATGAAATACCTATAAATCATGTAGCTTTTGGTGGAGCCTCTAAAAATGTTAATTTATTAAATCTTAAGAGAATAAACTGATTCTCTCTCTAGAAACACAAAAAAGAATCTGATAGCATTGATTGCCTCCCAGGAAGGCAATTTTACATAATTTAAATGTATTTAAATAAGAAGGAATGATATATTAAAAATTAATGGTTTATGATACTATCTTGATTTAGATTCAAGTACAATAGCACAGTTGTAAGAATCAAAATTCTAAGAAAGATACAAGGAAAAAGTTTATTTTGTTTCTGTAAATTGGGAAAAGATCACTACTATTTGATTTTCAGATAAAGCATATTTGTTTGGTGTTCTATAGGAGTACCGTTTGGGAATCATCTTAAGGAAAGAGAAATGTTGGCAGCCAAAACTTTGCTTGGACATGCTTTAGAGAATTTCACAGTGATTTGCACATAATAATGTCTCTGATGCACTCTTTAAAAAAATTGCTTCTAGTATTCTTGAAATTTAAAGCATAAATAATATGCTTAGCCAACAGAGTTGCTGGAATGTTTTTTCCTCTAATGCACACTTTAAACCATTAAAAGACCATGATTCTGCTATTGTAGATATTGTCATCTCATTCAGTTCAGTCGCTCAGTCATGTCCGACTCTTTGCAACCTCATGGACTGCAGCACGCCAGGCTTTCCTGTCCATCACCAACTCCTGGAGCTTGCTCAAACTCATGTCCATCGAGTCGGTGATGCCATCCAACCATCTCATCCTCTGTCATCCCCTTGTCCTCCTGCCTTCAATCTTTTCCACCATCAAGGTCTTTTCCAGTGAGTCAGTTCTTCGCATCATGTGACCAAAGTATTGGAGCTTCAGCTTCAGCATCAGTCCTTCTAATGAATATTCAGGACTGATCTCCTTTAGGATTGACTGATTTGATCTCCTTGCTTATTTTCCCCAGCAAGCTAGTCATTGTGAATAAAAGAATGAAATCAGTAAAGAATTCAAGTCTTGTAAGGATAAAGTAAAGCAAAGAATTTGCCAGTGATGAAGTCTTGGCCTCTGACTTATATATGGCTCTTCAAATATGGGGAAAAACAGGAGTTCTACAGCATGGAATCATCACTGACACTCTTGCTTGTCAGGGGTACAAACAGTTCAGCACTGAGATTGCGGTTTTCTGTTAGATGATTCTTAGGGACCAAATCTGTTTATGAGTCAGATACCTTATTTACTTAAGACAGTGCATGGAAGAGAAGTGATTAATATCATGTACATGATAATACATATGTTCATACATATGTTCATAAAATTATCAAGTGCATGATATTCACTTTTCCAAGTGTTGTTATTTTATGTATCATATTTAAAACTCATGCCAATATTGTAAAGAAGGTTGGTTACTTTTTTTTTTCTGACATAAAAATGTGGAAACCAAGCCTCTCAGAGGGTAAGTGACTTGATGGGACCATAGTATACTTAATAAAGTCAGGCCTTTTGAGTCTTTGGCTATGGTCCTTTCCATCCCACCGAAAATGTTTGGTAACTTGAATCTAGAATGCCATCTTGCTTTCTTCTTCGGTTTTGACTCACACTTTCTTTAAAATTTTTCTCAAAATTCTTCTCCAAGAGGCTGTTTCAGAAAACCCAGACAGTTTTGCTGGTTCCAAGCCTCCCAAGAATTTTGTTTCCAGTATCTATTTTCTAACTGTTCTGTTCAGTCTCTATTTTCCATTATTTATTATCTGTCATATTCCAGTATGAATTTTACCTTTGTTGGTGTGCTTTCTGCTATCTATTTCCCCTTCTTAGCCTATGCAAATTCTCTTTATTACAAATTCTGGACATTTATGATCTATTTTAAATAACATCCAGGTGACTAGAGAATAGAGTTTCAAACGTTCATGTGCATTAGAATGACCTAGGAAACTTAGTGAAAATATATTTCTCAGGGGACTTCCTTGGCAGTCCAGTGGTTAAGACTCTGTGCTTCCAATGCAGGGCGCACAGGTTCAATCTCTGCTTGGGGAAGTAAGATCCCACATGTTACGCCATGCGGCAAAAAAAAAAAAAAGTTAGTGCTTTTCCCTTCGGTTCTGATTCTGTGTGTCTGGGAGAATTCTGTGTGTCAGGCCCAGGAATCTGCATTTTAAATAAGCCCCGCAGAGGATTCTTATGCAGGTAATCCAATTAATATACTTTTAGAAACTTTGTGCTTGAGAATTAAAAATTAGATTGGTACATACTGCATATTTATACTTTGTTCAGTAAGAGATACGAAGGTATAAAATAACCGAGTCCTTACTCTTTTTTTTATTAATTTCATTTATTAATTTCTTTTTGGCTGTGCTGGGTCTTCATTGCTGAACGCAGGCTTTTGCTAGCTGCAGAAAGTGGGGGCTACTCTCTGGTTGCAGCGCTTGGGCTTCTCACTGAGGTGGCTTCTCTTGTGGCAGAGCACAGGCTCTAGGCTCGTGGCCTCAGTTATAGCGGTGTCCAGGCTGAGTTGCTCTGTGGCACGTAGGATCTTCCCGGACCAGGGATGAAACGTCCCCTGCACTGGCAGGCAGATTGTTTACCACTGGACCACCGGAGGTCCCTTATTCTTTCGATGTTTACAAACATCCAGGGAAGAAAGAGCATACATAGCATCTGCAATCTCTGACCTTATATGAGGACAGACTTTGTGAGTGGTGTAGGTGATAAATGCTTTGTGCTTAGTCGCTCAGTCGTGTCCGGCTCTTTGCGACCCCATGGACTGTAGCCCGCCAGGCTCCTCTGTCCACAGGGGTTCTCCAAACATGACTACTGGAGTGGGTTGCCATGCTCTCCTCCAGGGGATCTTCCTAACCTAGGGATCGAACCCAGGTCTCCCACATCGCAGGCCGTTCTTTACCGTCTGAGTCACCAGGGAAGCCCCAATAAATGCTTTAGGAATGCAAAGAAGGAAGGCATCACTTTGAGCCAGATTATCATGAAAGGCTTTGGGAAAGATAGGGGTTGAGCTAAGATTTGAAGAAAAGATGGGCCTCAAAACGATGGGGGGGGGGGGAGGAGTGGATTATTTCAAGATATTAGAGCTAGTGATGGTCAAGGAAGCTGCTTCTAGGATATCAGTATGTAGAATGATGTGTCTAAATTGAAAAAAGAATTTGTGTAGAGACATGGCACAATTTATGCCTGGAAAGACATCCGCGAGTTAGAATGAGGAGAACCTGGAATTGGGACTTTACTCCACAGGTACTGGATGGTTCTTCACACGTGCCAATAAAATAAATGTGGCATTTAAAAAGACTTATCTGGCAGTGAGTTTGAAAGCCCTGAACTATATTTGGGGATCGGTTAAGCAAATTGTAAGGAAAGCTTGGTTTGAACGTTTGTTAAGATAGATTCAACACAGTCTGGAGCTTGATTGGATGAGAAAGAAGTCTAAGACACTGCTGAAGTTTGAACCTCCTTGACTAGGACGCTTGTGTACAATTTCACTACTCAGTGAATATAAGGAGGGAAATATTTTAAGGTAGCGTTTGATTCTAGATCTAGAATTCAACTTCCTACCACCTTCTTTACCTGTGCATCAGGTAGTGTTGCTTAAATATATGGCAGCTATTTTTAGCACGTCGAAAGGAAAAGATCTGCGGCTGGTGGAAGAGAAATGGAGATTGGGGTCCACTAAGCCAAAGACAAGCTGTGCAGTTCACTTATTTTTATTAGGCATCATCATACAGAAAGAATCGGACAAAAAACTAAGATGACCAGCATTTCCGGTCTTTACGAAAAATCTGGATGTAACCGGTAAGAGATCCTAGTAAGAGTAAAAGGCCAGTCCTCAAATCTACAAACTTCTGATCAGCGAATTCATACTCGTCCTGTAGAAGCAGTTCAAGGTCTCCGGCTGAAGAAAAGGGAAAATTAGGATGTTAAATTGGGAATGAGAAACCTCTTCTTGGAGGATGTGGATTTGGGAAAGGGTTTGAAGTAGTAGGCACCAGACAGTCCGAACTCGCGTTAAAACAGCTCTCAGGAACTGAGCTGCCAGAACTTTGAGAGAGCTGTAAATTTATCCGGTAACTTCCAAGTGCGCGGCTCAGGGCCAGAGAGGCTCCAAAGCCCGCCCAAGAGTCCAGCGTCTCTCTCCCATTGGACAAGCTCATTTCCTCGCCTTCCTCCGCGGGGCGATTTCAGCCATCAATCACACGGCTTGTTGCTCCACCCCTTTCCAGTGACATAACACTTGGCACGCCTTCGCGCTCCCGCCCTCAAGCTCCCCACCAGTCGCTTCAGCTCCTTATTGGCCAGGAGAGAGGGGAGGAAAGGGTACGAGCCTTCCCTTTTGCTCTCTAAACTCCCTATTCTAGTTTCCCGGTCTCCTCATAGGCTGTCCACGTACCCATCAACTTGATCTGTCGCGCAGGCGTGCACATACGCTCGCTGCTGGAGCGGCACCTCCCCTCAAGCCTTCAGGAGTTACGCGGTTGTGACGTAAGAGGGGCACTCCGCTCAGCCGTCTTCACTTACGATTGGTTGTGGCCGAGGTCCGTCACGTAACCACGCCCCCCTCGCTCCGCCCGACCTCCCAGTTTGATAAGACCTTGCAGGAGGCCACGCCTCAGCCCGTTGGGCCGCTTCGCCCTGCGATTGGTTGAGGGAGCTGGCATGCTTTCCTACTCCCAACTCCCCAACTCCTTCCCTAGCTTCCGAGAGGCTGGCCGGACCCCGCGGAAGTTGTCAGTCAATCTCTTCCCTCCCCATCCCCCCCGAAGCCCCGCCCCCGGCCCGCGCGCCCCCAACGCGCGCGCGCACACACGCTCGCACTCCCCCTGCAGCCGCCCGCCCCTCTCCTCTCCCAGCACCTTCTCAAGTTGTAGCGGCCGCTCGCCAGGGGTTCTCTGTGGGCGGCGGAAGGGCGCGTGGGGGAGGGGGTTCGGCCCGCTGGGCGCTTCGAGGAGCGAGTGTGTGTGTGTGTGCGCGCCCGGGGCCGGGGCATCGGGTCACCGCCCCGGGAGATGAGGGGTCGGCGCTGACAGGGAAGAGCGCCGGCGGTGGAGACAGCGGCTCGGAGGGCCCCGCGATGGCAGCGCCTCGGGAGGAGGCTCGAGGCAGGGCGGGCTGCCCTGGCAGCGGCCACTGAGGTGCTGGCGGGCCGGCCGGCCGGGGACCCGGGCCGGCAGGGACGAGAGGCGCGTTCGACGTCCGCGCCCTCGCAGCCCTCGCCTCAGTTGTCTGAACTTCGGGCTCCTATCCACTCGCCCTCGGAACTCGGAGTCAACAACTTCTTCACACACCACCCCTCCTCCGCCCCCGCCAGCCCCGGGGAGCTCGCCGAGCGGCGGGGACCGGGAACCTCCGGCCCTGAGATGTGGCCGTGAGGCGTCGGCGGGCGGCGAGGAGAGAGCTCGGCGGGCACCCGGGAGCGGGAGGGCGGTGCGGCCGGGGGGCACGGGGCGGAGGGGCGCGAGCTCCTCGGCGCCTCTCCCCCGCCTCCTCCTTCTCGTGCCGCTGCCCGTTCCGTGCAAGCAGCAGCCCGAGCTGCCAAGCGCCAGGGCCGCGGAGATGTCGTCGTCGTCGCCGCCGCCGCCGCCGGCGGGGGCTGCCAGCGCCGCCATCTCGGCCGCCGAGAAAGTGGACGGCTTCACCCGGAAATCGGTGCGCAAGGCGCAGAGGCAGAAGCGCTCGCAGGGCTCGTCGCAGTTCCGCTGCCAGTGCAACCAGCCGGAGCTGCACCCCTTGCCCCAACTCAAAGGTAGGCAACCTCCGAGGGCGCAGCCCGGGGAGGAACGCACGGGTTCTCCTCGGCGCCGCTGGAGTCTTTGCTTTCTCGGGGGCGGGAGGTGGGGGGTACCTTCTGCCCACTTGGGGCTCGCGTTGCCCAAGCTTCCTTGGCGTCCTCCCACCCTCTTTATGATTTCAGACAGGTTGGATGTTAAAAGAGTCTTGCTTTTTCTCCCCCCTCACTTATCTGAGTTCACTTTAACTCTTCCCTTCTTGGAGGAGGCCAGCACCCCTCCCTCCCCACCTGCGCGCTCAGGTTCCTGCCCTTGGGATTGCAACTCTCCTCCTGAATTCGGAGGGGTAGACTTTTTTTTTTTTTTTTCAATCTTCTTCCTCGAATCTTGCCCTTCCCCATCTTGTTGTAACAACCTGTCTTACGTTCCGACCTTCACTTTTCTGAGACCTGCCTCCTCTTTTCGGCCTCTCTTAGCTAATCTTTTGCTTTTCCACTTATAAAGCGTCTTTGCGCGCACTCTTTTTCTTCCCTCTGATCTTTCCAAAGAGTCTTAGGACCAGGAATCCTAATGCGTACACCGGTTAAGAGTTGCCTGCCTTCAGATTGATTTATAAAGGAAAAGCCTAAGAATCTGACCAGGGTAGTGTCTTACTTACTGGGTCATTAGATTTAAATGTTACTCTTTAGCCCAAAGAATGGGGAGGCTTAAAATATTGTCTGAGAAGATAACACACGGTAGAGTTGGAAAATTATTAAGGAGTAGTCGTGGTGCCTTGCAATGGAATGGGAACTCGGTTCGCCAAGCGGTGATTCCAGGGACTCTGTAGGTTTGTACAGTAATTCAAATTGGTGTCCGTGCCTAATGCCTCACAGGAGAGCTTGGCACTCCTTCTGGCTCACTTACTTTTCCCACTAGGTTTAGAGGATTTAAAAAAAAAAGAAATTGGTTCCTGACGTTCTAGTTTATTTTTTGTGGATTACTACCTTTTAATTTTATAATTTTAAGGTCTGCTTTTTATGAGATAGACATTGTCATGGAACAAGATGATAATGGTTCTAAACATTTGAATTTCTTTCTTCTGCAAAAGAAACCTGATTGAAATCTAGATCATCTGTTTTGCAAGACCAGGAAATAAAGTTTCTGTTCCTAAATAGATAATGTTCAGGAGGTTTTTCGATCAATTTAAAAGAGCTCCAGCATCCGGTTCGAGGCCAGCTTGGTTCTGATTTGTCTTTAGGCCTAGGAATCCAGTTTTGGTTTGGCCAGGAGTCTAGAGAAAACCCCAGATCAAATCACAGTTGACCTGCAGTAACTTTGGAGCCCCATTCACATTCTACACTACCCTGCTTCTTGGGGTGCTTCTAAGCATCCCACCGCCATAATCAAACTGGCTTTTGAAAGAAAGTTTTATTTAAGATGAGTAGCCTGTGGTACTGCGTTTATCATTTGCTCTTTAGTATACAAAAATTGTTCAGACGTACATATCATAGCCTACAGTAGACCACGATGGTAGATGTTGCCAAGACTTTAATTCTTGAGTGATGTCATAGCTATAAAACAGTATTATCTTACTTGTTAGGACATTGAACTGCTATTCATGAATTTTAAATTTTAAACTTAACTAAAACATCATAGTTATTTTTACATTATTGGGTTTTTTCCCCATTAAATTGGCAAATTATTTTTGAAGGTTTGGTGGTAGTGTTAGTGTTTTTCTTTCATATGTCTTTGCTTTTCAGTAAGATATTGTGGTTCTTTATATTGTTTTTTCATTTTTTATTAATTTTTATTAGAGTATAGTTGCTTTACAATATTGTGTTAGTTTCTACTGTACAACAAAGTGAATCAGTTCTACATATACCCTCTGTTTTTTAGATTTCCTTCCCATTTAGACCACGGAGCACTGAGTAGAAGTCCCTGTGGGTTCTCATTATCTGTTTATTTTCTACATAGCAGTGTATATATGTCATGCCCAGTCTCCCAGTTCATCCCACCACCCTCTTTCCTGCTTGGTGTCCATATGTTTGTTCTCCACATCTGTGTCTCTATTTCTGCTTTGCAAATAAGTTCATCTTATATTGTCCTTTTATATATAATATTTATTTGTATTTAATAAAAATAATTGAATTTTAAACCTATATTGATAGTTACTTCAAGCCAGGAGATGCAACGTTAGTATATTTTGCTTTTAAAAGCCTAGCAAAAATACACAGTCAGTAATCATCTAAGTTATATGGTGTATAGTTCAACAAGTTGAAGGTGCCATTAAATGTTTTATTTATAGTATTTTGCTCACTAGTAGAGAAAAAAATCAGAATTTTAGATTTAATCTATGTGTTTCACATGAAAATACAGTATTCTTTATAAGGAAATTTATGTATTCAGGATAAATTTATGTAAATTTAATTGAGGAATAAGATTCTTACTTAGATTACCCACTAATAGGAAAAATGACTTTTACTCCAGTTGCCAAAATGCTTGAAAAGTGGTTTTTTAAAAATTCAGTTGCTTCACTTAGTACTTTGGCAGTGTCCTTGATACCACATGTTGTGTGCTTTTTCTGTCAGTAGTAGTTTTTTCCATTTGTGGCCTTTACAGAAACCAGTGGAAAGCCCTGTAATATGTGTATGAAAGAGAATTTTTCTTCCTTTTCTGAAATACCATCTTACAGTGGAGTGATTCAGATATTTGTGGGCATCCAAGATCTTTTCAGTGTTTATACCAACCTGCTTATATTACACTTTGTCCACATAGATCTGAGCTGGAAAGGTGCCAGCTATTTTCCTCAAAGCATACTGTGGGTAAAGATTAACAAAATAACCCCATTTTTTCATCTAAAGAAAGTTATTTGTGCAAAATAACTTAGTAATGGTAAAAATGTTCAGAGACTATTTTATTAAAGAAAGTATTTTAAAAACAAGCCTTGTTTAAAAGGAGTTTTTAAAAATGAGAAACTTATGTAGGCCCTCAAATCTGCCTTGTATAGCTTAAAAACAAGTTTTTTCCAAAACACTTGAAATTTGTTACGTTAGTTCTATAAGTTCCTCTGAGAACTAAGTATGAGAAAATAAAAGTAGGGACATTCTATTAATCATTTCTCTGTATTTATATTTACATTGGTATTGTCCTTAATTTTTCTACCTTAAAATTTTCCGCTAGTAACCAACAGTTAGGAAACGTTTAACTTTCAAAAAGAATAATAACCTGTTAATGGGAAGTTTTTCTGTCGGTTTAACCTGTTTTGTGTCTCTGAAAGAATTGGTTTGGTTAGAATAATAGATGTCATACAGTTATATAACAGCATTTATAAATTATTTTCTACTTTTCCTTACATTTGTAAATTATAAAAATAATATCAATCATAATAAGTGAAACAGTCCAGAAAGTTGTGTAATACCTAATCCCGGCTATCTGTTTCTTTTTCGCACCTACTGAGGTAATGTTGTGTGAGAATCCACTACCCTGTATTTTTACAAAAATTACATATCATTGTGTCATCCCAGCAACTCTGTGCAAGACCAATATTATTCCCAGATGTGACGTTGAGACTTAAAGAGCTTAGTTTCAGGCCTGTGATTATTTCTCTGGATGGCAGTTGACACTGGCACCCAGGTTAAATGATTTCAGTATTTTTGCTGTTAACCTGCTTTATGAACATTTGAGCAGGATGATAATCAAGTTGGGTCATTGGGGTCAGCCCTGGGTCAAAGGTAAACGTTTAATCTTTCTGAGTTGCTTTCCTTATCTGTAAAATGGGGATAAAACCTTCTATCTCCCTAGGATTGTGGAGTTTATGTGAAATAAGGTAATTGGTGCCTAAAAATAGGCAAAGAATATTAGTTCCCATTCTCTTGATATTTGGAAATTCGAATTAAAAGTATTTTTTAAATGAAGGGTTCACATAAATAGTACAACTTTGCTAGTGTAAAGTATTAATTATTTATAATCAGATCTCAGATATGATTTATGTGCACTGAGGTGAAGCCATACATCAGCATAAGTGTGGATATGGAAATAGGGTAGAATGACTTTTTAAAATGTTGAATGCTATAGTTAGAAGTTTTTTTTATCAAGCAAAGAAATTGAATTAACCAGTAGAATTACACAGGTGTGCGTCTCTCATAGGAGACAGACTGTAAATGGCAAAGAACAGAATGAAACTGGTGTTGAGATTAAAGTCCCCTTCAGATGAGGTAAAGAATTTCCCAAATTTCCTCAGTTTCTTGGTTGTTACATTCTTAAAAGTTGGGTCCTCCTGGAGGTATTGAGGCTTGTAATAGTGGTGTTCATTTGAAGTGTTCCCTTATCTATAGGGAACATTTTTTGTTTTTGTTGTTGTTTTTCTTGATATATGTGGTCACAAAGAGTCGGACATGACTGAGTGAACTGATGTGGTCTTTTAGGGTATCTGGTACAAGAGCACTGACATGATTTGAAATTTCCTAACTAATGACTTTTTTTATGCTGGTGAGGAGCACTACTGACTCAACTTTTAAGGTTTATAGATTTTTTTTACCCAGAGTTCATTCATCTAAACCCAAAACCCATTTTAGTAAATGGGATAGCATTAAAGGAGAGTTGACATTCACCTGAATATGTTAAAAGTGTTTGTTTACAAAGGAATATATAACATTTTAGTCATTTTACAACTATCTTCTGGAAGTATTAATAATACCATATTTCTTCTAGTCAACTTATTTTTTAATTTTTAAAAACTTTTAGGTTAGGGTATACCTCTAGAGAAATTACTATAGTGTCATCGTTGGCCTTCACATGAAGGAAAAATGTTTCCATTTAAGTCTTAACATTTTCAGAATTCCTGTTTAGGGTCAGATTTCTTTTTCCCCCAGTTTTATTGCCACCTCTGATTCTTAATTGAACTTTGGATCCTTTTATGAAGTGCCTGTAAAGTAAGACTCCAGTTAAATGTGTTTAAGTAAAATAGTGTGATCATTGGGCCAGAGTACCGTCCTGTAAATAGACTGAAATTGTCTTCCTGCATTATTGATGAGTCACAATCACTTTGGGCTGGTTGGTTAACCCTTCTGAACTTCAGTTAATAATTTTTACTTGTAAGAATAGTATTTTCCCTTGATACAGTCTTAAAGATGAATTAGTCTTTAATGAGTTAAAGACTTTGGATGACAAAGACAGGTTTATCAACAAAAATAATACATTTGGGAAATAATAGATTTTTGAATATTCTTTGAATTTTAACTTTTGTAAAAAGCTGGGGGTGGAGACTAGCTTATTTTTATTTATATGTGTTTAGCAGAGTTGTCGACCCCGGCTGTACTCTTAGAGAGTTTTAAAAAGCATCAGTGCCTGGGTCTCACCCTCAAGTGATTCTAAATAAATTGGTCTAAGGTAGGTTGAAGGCATTTGTATTTTTGAAAGCTCCCAGAATAATTCTAATGTGCAGCCAGAGTTGAGAATCACTGGTTTGACATTATCTATCTATTGATTTAATTCATTAATTGAGGCTTTGTCCTTTTCTCTAGATACTCATGGCTCATTACCCAGCCTGTTAACATTTCCTGCTCTCACTTCACCTGCTGCTATTTACTTTTCACTCTCTTAACTTTGCTGCCCCCTATGGCTAATCAGCTGCTTTCCTGAAGGGGGAGAATGCTGTTGGATTCTGGAGTTTTAGGTGTGATCTATTGGATTTTGTTGTAGTTAGCGTAATTAAAACTCCTCTGTTATCCTTTGATACAAGGTGATCAGGTTTGTTTAAGGTGATCAGGTTTGTTATTTTCTGTGATTTTTGGAGCTGTGGCTGAGTTGTCAAGCAGAAGTGAGAACATAGGAAAGCAGTTTGCCTAGTTTTAATCCCATCATTCAGGGTAACATCAGTTCAGTCAGTCGCTTAGTCGTGTCCGACTCCTTGCGACCCCATGAGTCGCAGCACACCAGGCCTCCCTGTCCATCACCAACTCCCGGGGTTAACTCAAACTCATGCTCGTCGAGTCGGTGATGCCATCCAGCCATCTCGTCCTCTGTCGTCCCCTTCTCCTCCTGCGCCCAATCCCTCCCAGCATCAGGGTCTTTTCCAATGAGTCAACTCTTCACATCAGGTGGCCAAAGTATTGGAGTTTCAGCTTCAGCATCAGTCCTTCCAGTGAACACCCAGGGCTGATCTCCTTTAGGATGGACTGGTTGGATCTCAGGGTAACATAATCCCAACCAGTTTGAAATGTAAAACTATTTGCTGTATATTCACAGCATTGTTCCACCTCTTGAAAATTTAGAACTAATATAACTACTGTATAAATTGACTATTTGGTGTTGAACAAATGAGATACTGTTGATCATAACTGTGTTTTTGGTAACGCCTTATATTTATTTAGCATCAAGTAATGTTTTTCTTGTGGTTGCCTTGGCAGCACATATACTAAAATTGGAACTATAGAAGATTAGCATGGCTTCTGCACAAGGATGACACATATTTGTGAAGCATTTCAGAATTTTGCAGAATAAACAGAGCATTTTGTGGGGGGGGGGAAGAGAGAGAAATTTTTTCTTAGAGGGTTTTCACATCTGTCCTCTAAATTTTTTTTTTTATCCTCTAAATCGTGACCGTGACCGTAGTCTTTTACTGAAGGTAGGGCAACAATGACCTGGGGCCGTTCACATTTTATAACCGTCTCTTGTCTTTGGTCTTTGTATCAGCCAGTTTGAATAATAACCGTATTTGTTGATTTGTTGTTTTGAGTCAGTGTCAGTCGTTACGTAGTGAAGTCCTCTCTCCAGAATGAGATGGTAAGATTTTTGTGAAAGCAGAAGTCATCTGTGTTTTCATATCCTGTTATAGTACCAAAATACAGTGTTGTGTGCATAACAAGTGTGATCATGTAGATAGTCACTGTTTTGATTAAGAAATTACCTGTTAGCCCTCCCTTTACACCTTTATTCAGGGTTTTTTTAAATAAATTAATTTTGGATTTTTAATACCATGATAAATAGTAGATATAGTTTTGAAACAGATGATTGCTCCTGTATTTGGGGCTTTGCCAGTAACTGGTGTGACATGGAACATTATTGCTAGGGAAGGTATTGTGTAAGATCTGTGTGGAAAAGTAATACTGGGTTGACTTCCAGATGTGAACAGCTGTATATAAATACCAGATAAACTGAAATAACTAATTTCCAGTAATTTCTAAATTTAAGGTCCAGTCTTTATTTATAAGGATGTCCTTGGGGAGATGAAAGGAACAGATTTTAAATATATAATTACTTTTAGTGCATTATTATGTAACAGGTAACACCGTGATGTATCAAAAGAGTTTTACATGACAGACTACGTTTATATGAAATAAGCTGTACTTGTCTGAGCAGGATATTCACTAATAAGCAGTTTCAGACCACTTTTTATGTATATGTTTTTGAACTCTTCCCTGAAGAAATTTATTCATGTGGGTTTTTGTGTGAGTAATGGTGCATTTTAGAAATCCTGCAGTTTTGATCAGATTTCTTAAAGAAACCTATTAGGATTTTCTGGTAGTTTGCTGAGTATCATAGGTTCACATTATAAAATCCAGAGAACCTATTTCTAACTTGGGTACTGAAGGCAAGGGATTTCTTGGGCACTCACTCCTCCTACTGGAATGGTGATGCTAATTGCATTTACTATTGACTTACTGTGCTGTTGTATCTAGTTGAGCCTTCCAGTGCTGAATGGGACCTCAGGAGTCATTCTGGTTTAGCTTTCATTGGGAAAGAGTTTTACTGTTGTTCTTTAAAAAAAAAAAAAAAACACATCTATGCAGGAGACCTGGGTTTGATCCCTGGGTTGGGAAGATCTGGAGGAGGGCATGGCAACCCCCTCCAGAATTCTTGCCTGGAGAATTCCCCATGGACAGAGGAGCCTGGCGAGCAACAGTCCATGGGGTCGCAAGAGTCAGACACGACTGAGCGACGGAGCGCACACACACACACACACACACACACACAAAATAAGTAGCTATCTTATTTTCTCACCAGAAGAGCCTTCTTTAAGATAGGGAGAAAAAGTATAGGGTTTTTAAGCTCTTAGACGCTCCCTCAGAATTTGCTTAGTTAGTGAGTAAACTGCACAGACAATAACTAAAAAAAATGTTATCTGTATGAAACCAGAATTTTTTAGTGACTGGACTTAACTTGTAGTAAAGGAGTATAAAATATTGACTCTAGCTTCAGAAATGATACATTTTTTCTGTTTAATTGGTCTTTGCCTTTGATTCACACTCACTGATAAAGGTGGAGAAGGAAGTAGCCCCCCACTCCAGTACTCTTGCCTGGAAAATCCCATAGATGGAGGAGCCTGGTAGGCTACAGTCCATGGGGTCGCAAAGAGTCGGATACAACTGAGCGACTTCACTTTCACTGATAAAGGATGTTCTAGAATTATAATTATTATCAGAAGATGATGATTATTTGAACTTATGGTTAATCCTGTGCCTTTAAACTTATAAAGTAAAAATGATGAGACAGTTTTTGTCATAAGCTCTGAATTTTGATTTAGCAAAGCTGGGTGTCTTTAAAACGATTTTCCAAACAGACTTTTCTAAAGATAAATATTTGTTGGAAGTCATAAGTAAAATAAAATATAACTTCTATAGGAATATATGCTTTTTTCCCACTTGCAGTACCATTCTTCTTTTAATTAGCCAGAGGAAAAATATTTTGTTCGCCTGCTGTGAAACTGGAAATATGCTTTGCTTTCAAAATCTAGTACAGAAATATTTTCCTCTTTGATGTTCATAGTGCTTAAATTTTAGGTGAACCATTGTAGAGGTTAAAATTTATTCAGTAAAGTTAATAAAACGATGAATACTTTTTCTTTTGAAATGTCTTTAGGAACTTGTGGTCTGGTGGGGTACATCTAGACATGTAAGCTGGTGGTTTCAGTTAGCGACAAGTGTTGTGATAAGAGTAAGCAGTAAAAGCCTAGGGGAGTGTCTGAGGGACCCAACTCAGTTTTGTGTGTGAGGAGAGATCAGGGAAATCTCCCTGGAGGAAGTGATAGGTAAGCTGAGACTTGCAAGGCTAGACGTATTAGACCAAGACAGATGGGTTCTAAGAGGCCTGTCAAGGACAACGTGGGCATCCTTAGAGGTAAGTAAGTGGCTGTGATGTAATTCATCTCTTTGCATGCTCATGGGCTGTGGCCATGGGATTCTCCAGACAAGAATACTGAAGGGGGTTGCCATGCCTTCCTCCAGGGGATCTTCCTGACCCAGGGATTGAACCCTGGTCTCCCGCATTGCAGATGGGTTCTTTACCATCTGAGCCACCAGGGAAGCCTGTGACTTTGATAAAGAATGTTAGAATAGGGAACTGGCTAGAGAAGAGATTGGAGCAACATGTAGGATCTAGGTAACAGCCTTGATGCTGTGTCCTGCAGTTATTCCTGACAGTAGTGTGAAGAATGTATTGGGAGATGACAGTGAAGAATCCTAGTTAATGCTGGCACAGTAATACAAGCAAGAGATAATGGTCTCCTTGTCTAAGTGGGGATGAGTGGTATCACAGCAGGGGCTTGGAAAGAGGAAAAATCAATGATGATACATTCCTGACTTGGGCAACTAGTTGTATGGCAGCAGTTTACTGAAAGGGAAAAAGAGTAGAAGATCATATGTGGGAGAAGATAGTGGTTCTACATGTGGGACAGGTTGAACTACCTATGGAAATAGAAGTGAAGAGTCAAATAGGAAATTAGATATTTGGATCTGGAGCTAAGTAGAAAGAGCTGCGCTAGGAATCAGCATTTAGAAAGTTTAGATTAAAGATGGTTTTTGAAGAGATGCAAGTAGAAGCAACTGCCTACTGGAAATGTATAGACCAAGAAAAGGGCAAAGAATATCATCATTTAGATGATGATCAGAGGAAAAGGAGCAACAGCTTGAGTGGAAGATAGGAGAGAGTAGGGACAAGGTGGTCAAAGGAAGAAAATGTTTTTAAATAGGGGTGGGGTTAGCAGCAGTCAGAAGAGCTGCTGACAGGTCAAATATATAAGAACTGAAAAGCTTCCATGGGTTTGGTAGTCTTCAGGCATCACTGGTGACTCAAGATGCATTTCAGAGGGTTGATGATCTTGAAACCAGAGTTCTCTAAGGTGGGGAGTGAATGGAAATGGAGAGCCAAGTCAGTAAGTATGGGCATCTCTTTCAAGAAGCTTGACAATTAAAAAAAGTATCACTCAAGCTGCTGGGTGGAGAATGGATTGTAGCAGAACTAGATTTTTAGAAGGAGGACCAGTCAAGAGTTTGTTTTAATAGGCTAGATGAGATATGATATGGCTAGGGCTGGGAAGGTAGCAGTAAAGATGGAGAAAAAGAGATGTGTTCAAAGTACAGCTAAGCTGGGACCTGTCAATGAATTGTATAGAGGAGATGGACAGACAAAGGTAGGTTATAGTCTGCCTTTAGACTAGAAGTTGAATACTTTAGGACCTAAGATCCATAACTTCCTTCCCAGTATTTAGGCAGTTAGTGCTTGGTTTTAATATTTATTGAGTGAAATAATGAAGCAAATGCTATTGATTGATTTAAAGAAAAACACCATTTTGTGCCATGCAGTAATTTATAATTTTATAATGATTTATAATGGAGTGCTAGTTTACATACAGCTCCAAATTGAGCATTTTGTTGATGAAGAAACCAAAACATATAGGTTATATTCTTGTGCAAGTCATTTATAACTTCATCTTCTCAATTAATTCCTCCTCTTTAATGTGAAGCTGAAGATATGTATTGTCTGCAGTAAAGCAAAATTAGCACTTTATTTTTTAATTTTTAGCACTTTATGTTCTAACAGTGCAAAGGAGAAATAGTTGAAAGCCTTACAAGAAAGATACTGATTTCTTACAGGACCTGGGCAGGTAGGCCAGTACTGAACATAGGTTTATCCAAGACCCTGTAAAGCAAAAGATCTTTACGTTTTAAATTCTTCTGGTATAAAAATGCTTTGTTGATCTTCTTTGCAGATCTTCCTTTTAGCACAGTTCTTCCATTTTTTAAGTAATGTAAAGTTTTTCTGTAGAAGAAATTGGAGAGTATCTGTTTTATGAATGAGTACTGAGAAGCAAGATGAAGTGAACTTTTAAATCGGTTAGAACATTTGTGTCAGCTAGATTTATAATTTGGTGTCTCTACTCAGTTAAAAGTTATAATCTGTAATTAGCAGCTTTGAGGAATTATGGAATTGTTATGGGATATCACAAACTTATTAGATTCTGTCCGCTTATTTTTTCCTCTCTGTTCCCTGCTAACACATGCTACGTACAAATAATTTTTGAAAAATTTTTTTTTACCTGTGACCACGTTAACATTGTACTTTCTAATCATTATTTCCCAATTCAAGGAAGGAAAATAAATTGGAGTCAGATAACTGAGACTTGAATATAATAAAAGTCAGTTGGGCCAATTCATCTTATCACTTGACTGATATTATTCTCCTGCTAAATTCCCCCCAAAAACTGAAATTAGACAATATGTCATCTCATTAAGTAGTTATCTACATACATTTGTGCTCCCAGACTAAATTTGAATCCGAAGTGGAAATAAAGTAGCAAATGTAACAGTGAAATATTTTTAAGGTGCATTTAATTTTCACAATTGTGTTTTCTTAATTTCTATGATTCATGTAAGACAGGTTAAAAAAATAACCCAGCTTTTATCTACCTACCAGATACCTAGGCACTGATTTTGGTACTTCATAAAGTTTGATAATTCTGTTTTTAATTTGTACCACCTGGGTAAGCTTACACATAACATATTTTAATATTTTGAGAACTGGTTTTAAAAAAATCTAGAAAAGTAGTTTCTCCTGTGGAATAAGAATGACTATTTTAGGATACAATACTTGCAATGAGTCATGAGTAATCTCAGTTTTCATGGTTTTCTAAAATAAACTCATTTAAAGACTGTGCAATGAGAAATATCATATTCTTAACTTCCCTATTTTTTGTATAATGGCTTTATTATTTTTGTATAAACTTACAGACTCACTCTTAAAAAACAAGCCAAAAGAGAGTCTTAAAAGATAGAAAGTAAAAATCCCCAGCCAGAAGAAACTTCTAAAATTTTGAGCATCTTCTTAGATTTTCCTATTAGTGAGATCATATAATGTATGCTGTTCTATAATTCATTACTTTGACTTTAATAAAATATTATAAATAGCACATTTCTGAAACAGTGAAATCTGTTTAGAATTGTTTCTGAATATATTTTATTATTTTTGGAAATGCTGAGTCAAATAATTTTAAACCTTGATTATGAAAATTCCTTATATTATCCATAAAAGGAGAGGAAATAATTTCTAAGAGTAGTGGTACTTTATTTTAGGGAGATTATACATGGATCTCGTAGTAAATCTAATTAAAGGAATCCATTATCTTTTCAGAAAATATATACAGTATTTTATATATAATTTCAGGGTCCTTGAATTGTACTACTGTCACCACCACCCTGAAGCCCATCTCTGGTCAGATGAGGAGGGGAATGGGTAGGGTGTTTTGTGGACTACCATAGGCCTTGCTCTGGAAACTTCAACAACCCTGTTAAAGTAGGTAATCCTTTTTCTTAACACAATAGCAGGTGTTTCTCAGGGAGTGCAGGTAGGGTTAGCTAAAAGACGAAACTCATCACAGCTATCAGAACCATCTATAAAAATGCTTAATACTTCTTGTTCCCCAAAGGCCCCAAATGAAACAGTTCAGTTCAGTCAGTCACTCAGTCGTGTCCGACTCTTTGCGACCCCATGAACCACAGCACGCCAGGCCTCCCTGTCCATCACCAACTCCCGGAGTCCACCCACACCCATGTCCATTGTGTCGGTGATGCCATCCAACCATCTCATCGGACTCTGTCGTCCTCTTCTCCTCCTGCCGTCAATCATTCCCAGCATCAGGGTCTTTTCAAATGAGTCAGCTCTTTGCATCAGGTGGCCAAAGTATTGGAGTTTCAGCTTCAACATCGGTCCTTCCAGTGAACACCCAGGACTGATCTCCTTTATAGGATGGACAGGTTGGATCTCCTTGCAGTCCAGGGGGCTTTCAAGAGTCTTTCCCAACACCGCAGTTCAAAAGCATCAGTTCTTCAGCATTCAGCTTTCTTTATAGTCAACTTTCACATCCATACATGACCACTGGAAAAACCACAGCCTTGACTAGACAGACCTTTGTTGGCAAAGTAATGTCTCTGCTTTTTAAAATGCTGTCTAGGTTGGTCATAACTTTCCTTCCAAGGAGTAAGCGTCTTTTAATTTCATGGCTGCAGTCACCATCTGTGGTGATTTTGGAGCCCCCCAAAATAAAGTCTGTCACTGTTGCACTGCTTCCCCATCTATTTCCCATGAAGTGATGGGACCAGATGCCATGATCTTAGTGTTCTGAATGTTGAGCTTTAAGCCAACTTTTTCACTCTCCTCTCTCACTTTCATCAACAAGGGTGCTTCTAAAAACCTTTACTGTATTTAATGAATAGTAGGCTTTATAATCAAATTAAGCAGATGATAGAGATATTCCATTTATTCTCCTAGGAGTCTGTTTTTCAGTATTCTGCTTCTCAAGGTTCTACATGCCAAGAAATCCATCTAATATGCCCCACTAACTTATCTTCCTTTCTTGTTCTTATCTACTTTAAAGTGGTTTTTTAATTTAAAAAAAATGGTAACAGTGAATTGTTTGAGATAAAGATTGAGCAGTTACGTCAACCCTTCTGTAGTGTAGTAATTCTGGACATACTCATATTTGAATGGTAGTTGAGTAAGACATGTTTAATATTTATGTTCTTTAAAGTTTTAGATAGTGTTCTAGGGGTTTTCTTAAAATGGTATATACAGTTGTATATTAGAATGCATTATCAGACTGGTAGGGTGCATATATTCAGATTCCTAAAATGTGATATCTACAATTTTCCCAGCATTTTCAATTTTAATGAAATCATAGACCCTTAACTAAGTCATATTTAGTTACAATGCTATGAATCATTTGTTAATAAACATTTCCGTTGTTACTTTGTAATAGCTTGATCCTCTAAAGTTTCAAATAAAAGCTGATTTTAGACTCCTGGTTATTAATGTTCTAGGGGTATTGCCAAAAAAAGCTACATGTCCTATATTCTGTGCCAGTTTCTTAAATTAGAATCTTGGATTGCATCCTCAGCGTGTCACTGTAGTGGTATTGCTGGGTTGCTATGATACGGAGCTTGTTCTATAATTTGTAGCATGAATCTTATATGAGAGCCTACTTAAGATTTCAAATATGTGAGCAGCAGTAATTGGGAGTATGTTACCTTTTTTCTTTTAAGAAAAATTATACCTATAAAACTGTTATTTCTGTTACGAGTTCTGATACCTAGACCTTCAAACTGTTCTTAGATGTAAAACAATGAACAACTTGAAATAATTTAGTCATCGCTAAGAAATTTAGTTTATCATATTAACTTTTATGAAAATGGACAAGAGAAAGATTTTATAATAATGAATATTTTAAGATTTCAATGTTCTCGGTATTTGAGGTCTTGAAAGAAATGAATGTAGACTAGGTTTTCTGATAATAGTCATTTAAGACAGTACCAGTAAAACCATATGACAAGGGAAAACTCCAAGCTATAATACTGTTCTGAGTGTAATTATTTTTATTCAGTAAACTGTTCTTAAAACCAGCCTTACATAGCCATTTTAATAAACTATTATTATCATCTCTTTTAAGAAAAATGTTATTGAAGTATAGTTTTTTTGCAATGTGTTAATTTCTGCTGTATGGCAAAGTGATTTAGTCATACATGTATATATATATATTAACTTTAATATTATGGTTTAATATTATGGATAATATTATATATTATCATTAATATTACGGGCTGTGATCAACCTAGACAGCATATTAAAAAGCGGAGACATTACTTTGCCAACAAAGGTCCGTCTAGTCAAGGCTATGGTTTTTCCAGTGGTCATGTATGAATGTAAGAGTTGGACTATAAAGAAAGCTGAGTGCCAAAGAATTGATGCTTTTGAACTGTGGTGTTGGAGAAGACTCTTGAGAGTCCCTTGGACTGCAAGGAGATCCAACCAGTCTATCCTAAAGGAAATCGGTCCTGAATATTCATTGGAAGGACTGATGTTGAAGCTGAAACTCCAATACTTTGGCCACCTGATGAAAAGAACTGACTCACTAGAAAATACCCTGATGCTGGGAAAGACTGAAGGTGGGAGAAGAAGGGAATGACAGAGGATGAGATGGTTGGATGGCATCACTGACTCGATGGACATGAGTTTAAGTAAGCTCCAGGAGTTGGCGATGGACAGGGAGGCCTGGCGTGCTGCAGTCCATGGGGTCGTGAAGAGTCAGACTCGACTGAGTGACTGAACTGAAACTGATTATGGTTTATCACAGAATATTGATTATAGTTCTCTGTGCTATACAGCATGACCTTGTAGTTTATCCATCCTATATATAATAGTTTGCATCTGCTAATCTCAAACTCCCAATCCTTCCCCTCCCCACTCTCCCCTTCCCCTTGGCAACTACAAGTCTGTTCTCTTTATCTATAGCCTGTTTCATTTAATATGTTCATTTGTTTCATATTCTAGATCCCACATGTGAGTGTTATCATAGGATACTTGTCTTTCTGTTTCTAATGTACTTCATTTAGTACAGTAATCTCTGGGTACATCCATGTTGCTTCAAATGGGATTATTTCATTCTTTTTATGGCTGAATAATATTCCATTGTGTGTGTGTGTGTGTGTGCGTGCGCGCGTGCACACGTGCATGTGTGTGTATATATAAAATACTACAGCTGCTTTACCCATTCATCTGTTGATGGGCAATTTTGATTGTTTCCATGTCTTGGCTATTGTAAATAATGCTGCTATATGAACATAGGTGTGCATGTATCTTTTCAAATTAAAGTTTTGTCTGGGTATATACCCAGCAGGGAGATTGCTGGATCATATGGCAATTCTAGTTTTTTGAGGAAACTCCATACTGTTTTCCATAGCAGCTGCACCAATTTACATTCCCATCAACAGCGTAAGAGGGTTCCCTTTTCTCCACACCCCCTCCTACATTTATTATTTGGACTTTTTGATGATGGCCATTCTGACCTGTGTGAGGTGGTACCTCATTGTAGTTTTGATTTGCATTTCTCTAATAATTAGTGATGAGGAACATCATTTCATGTGCCTTTAGGCCATCTGTATGTCTTTGGAGAAAAGTCTACTTAGGTCTCCTGCCCATTTTCCAGTTGTGTTGTTTTTTTGTTACTGAATTATAGAAGCTGTTGGTTTAATATTTGTTTATTTTAGAAATTAAACCCTTGTTGGTTGCATCATTTGCAAATATTTTCTCCCACTCCATGGGCTGTCTTTTCATTTTGTTTATGGTTTCCTTTGCTGTGCAAAAGCTTATAAGCTTGATTAGGTCCTGTTTGTTTTTGCTTTTATTTCGGTTGCTTTGGGAGACTGATCAATCACTGATATTATTTCTGTCAGAAAAGAAAAGAAAGTTAGTTGCTCAGTCATGTCTGACTCTTCGCGATCCTGTGGACTGTAGCCTGCTAGGCTTCTCTAGGCAAGAATACTGGAGTGGATTGCCATTTCCTTCTCCAAGGGATCTTCCCAACCCAGGGATCAAACCCCAGTCTCCTGCATTACAGGCAGATTCTTTACAGTTTGAGCCACCAGGGAAGCCCCAATAAAATTTCTGTCAGAGAATTTTTTTAAAACTGTTTATTTTCTATTGTGATATAGCTGGTTAACAAAGAGTGTTGTGATAGTTTCAAGTGAACAAGGAAGGAACTCAGCCATACTTATGTATGCATCCATTCTCCCCCAAACTCCCCTCCCATCCAGGCTGCCACATAATGTTGAGCAGAGTTCCATGTACTATATAACTTAGGTCCTTGTTGGTTATCCATTTTAAATGTAGCAGTGTGTACCTGTCCTTCCCAAACTCCCTTACTATCCATTCCCTCCAGCAACAATAAGTTCATTCTCCAAGTCTGTAGGTCTTTCTCTGTTCTGTAAATTCAACTGTATCATTTCTTTTTAGATTCTATATATAAGGAATGTCGTACAGTATTTCTCTATCTATGTCAGAGAATGTTTTGCCTGTGTTCTTATTATTAACTCTTACATGATGGTTTTTAATTTTCATTTACATGTTCCATGAAAATTTCCAATTTAGTATGCTAAATTAGTATAGGCAACATAAAGACAAAACAAGAATATTCTAAGCATCTGTTGTAAACATACATTTATGGTGGAATGAAGTTTATGTGATTATTATGTGTATATGATCGTTAAACTGTAATTGATCTTTAAACTTTTACTATCTTTGAATAATATCTTAGGTATTTGACATATAAAAGTATTTTAGAGATCAGGACTGGATTAAATTTTTTTCCATTTATTTTTATTAGTTGGAGGCTAATTACTTTACAATATTGTAGTGGTTTTTGTCATACATTGACATGAATCAGCCATGGATTTACATGTATTCCCCATCCCGATCCCCCCTCCCACCTCCCTCTCCACCCGATTCCTCTGGGTCTTCCCAGTGCACCAGGCCCGAGCACTTGTCTCATGCATCCAGCCTGGGCTGGTGATCTGTTTCACCCTTGATAATATACATGTTTCGATGGGGTTCTCTCTAAACATCCCACCGTCGCCTTCTCCCACAGAGTCCAAAATTCTGTTCTGTACATCTGTGTCTCTCTTTCTGTTTTGCATATAGGGTTATTGTTACCATCTTCCTAAATTCCATATACATGCGTTAGTATACTGTAATGGTCTTTATCTTTCTGGCTTCCTTCATTCTGTATAATGGGCTCCAGTTTCATCCATCTCATTAGAACTGATTCAAATGAATTCTTTTTAATGGCTGAGTAATATTCCATGGTGTATATGTACCACAGCTTCCTTATCCATTCATCTGCTGATGGGCATCTAGGTTGCTTCCATGTCCTGGCTATTATAAACAGTGCTGCGATGAACACTGGGGGTGCACGTGTCTCTTTCAGATCTGGTTTCCTCGGTGTGTATGCCCAGAGGTGGGATTGCTGGGTCATATGGCAGTTCTAATTCCAGTTTTTTAAATCTCCACACTGTTCTCCATAGCGGCTGTACTAGTTTGCATTCCCACCAGCAGTAGGTCTGCTTTTCTTGAGTTTCCGTAATTCCTGGATTCCATTCCTTTCCCTCTCTCCCTATTGCTGTGTCATGTCCTCAGAATTTCCTGTGAAAGGTTGTTTGAGGGTGCTAAGTTTTCCAAGGAGTTGCATGTCTGAAAGCGCCGTTTTTGAACCTGTATACCTTGTTGATACTTGGCTAATTACAGCGCTCTAGATTGGCATAAGAATTCTAATGGCAGAGTCCCATCATATGCTGGCTTCTTCCTTGCTGGTAAGAAATCTGGTGGAGATCTGCCTCTGGTTCTTTTGTGAGTGACTTTTTTTAATTTGAAGGCTTTTAGTCTTTTTACCTGGGCATCTGAAATTTCAGTGTTAGCTAAATTATCCCTTTGTTTTGGTTTTGTGATTTTTTTTTTTCTGTTTATTTAGTTTTCTTTCATGTTAAGGTCTTTTCCTTGAATATCTGGTGATTCTTTATAATCTATTGATATGTATGAGTGAACAAAAAAATGACTTTAGAAGTTGGGTGGGATTTATTAATGGTCTAGTTTTGTTTACAGTAATTGGGCAGGGAACTAGTTAAAAGCTAAAATGTATGAATATTTCTCTGGGACTGTTTGGTTTCTTTAGGAGCAACTTTCCAAGTTTGGTTTTTCTTTGTGTTTGCTTTTTTTTTTGGTGGCAGCGGGTCTTTTTGTTTTTTCCTGGAGCATGAATGACTGTCTTTTGGAATGGGGTAGTAAACTGTTTAGCACATAACAGCTTTATATACTGCCGCTCCCCCCCCCCCCCCGCCATTTTCAGTTCAGTTCCCATCCTCTATTTCACCTGGCTTTTCTGATCTGGAGTTCTGTAGGAACCTCACCTGTAATCCCTTTTTCTGTTTATTCTAGGATGTGACTTCCTCTCTTTTAGTTTTGTCACTTACCACTTCATATACTTTAAATTTTCTAGAAATTTGACTAAGTCTGTTGCATAGGGGACCATTCTTCTATTCTCTTTGATATTGTGAATTTCTCTCTCTCTCTGTCTCTGGCCTAATCATTTACAGTAAAGGGAAGGAGATAAACAAATTTGCCATTTTTAAGTAATATGCATTGTGATCGCTAAGTGGGTGAAGATGTAGAAGATAGCTGTTAAAGGAACACTTGATATTTCAAAGACAGTAGTCTTATACTTACTCTCTTTTCATTCTAGGTAATTTGAATCCCAGTTTCTTTTCAAGCATTCTTTGTGATCTTGGGCATACTATGTAGTGTGAGGTCTTATAGTATTAATACTTTACATATTGTAGAGCTGTGGTTTTCAATTTGTTTCTTGACTGAAAACTGTAATAAAAAACACATTTTACTTTACAGCTCAGTTCTCATATAGTGTTTCATAAAATAACACTCTTACATACAATATGCTGATATTTTATATTTGTTTTTAAATTCTGGTTGTGACCCTTGATTCTGTGTCTACCTAAGGCCATGCAAGGATCTCAGTAGCGGTGAGAATTTTTTAGTGGGATCAAGTTTCAGTCATAATAAAATAGAATACAGTTAAGTTTTTTAAAAATTCATCTTTCAGCCAAATTTAAACTAATTATGTGTTTTGCAAGACATACCTGATTTTTAGATGATTCCTTGATCATGTAGCTTTTCTTGTATCTCTAATAATTTACATGAAGAGCTTCTTATATTGGGGATTTAATAATATTTTTTAAAAGAGCACAATATCCTTACCTCTGATATTGATAACAATATCAGAGGTATTTTGAAGCAATGACAATAAGTATGACTATATTGATATTTCAAGTCTATTACATTGGCCTAGTAAAAATACTCAAGTAAAAACAATATGTGACCTTACCACCTGAAATTAAGACATTGCCATATTGAAACACCACTGAGTATGCTTCATTTGCAAGCATGCTTGTAATAGGGAAACTGAAGTATAACATGATCAATGTAGACACTGTCAGTACTTTTTACATTTAGTGAACAAAATTATTATACATTCTTTTTCTCACAAATTACTTTTTACTCATATTTATGAAATACAGCCAGGCTGTCGTCTTATTTTTTCCGCTTATTGAAATAAATTTTTTGTCTCTTTTTCTTATGAGAAAATTCTGAAAATTGATGTTTCAGAAAGATCCCTAAGACTTAGGCTATATTAAACATCTGCAAGTGCAAAATATTTTCTAATTTTTGAATGATGTAAACATTGATCTTTTCTTACTAGGATAACCATTATAAAAATGTTTTTGACCGATGTAAAAATGTTACATGTCTTGAACCTAGAAGTAGGCCAACCAACAGTAGACAGGAGCATCCTCTCTTCTCTCACTTAAACCTTTTACAATCTGATCAACTCTTCCACCATTGTTTTACCTTGGCTTCCAAGAGACTCAACACAAAGTGCTTAAATACAGCAGTCAAATACCTTGTATAGCTTTCCTCCTTTTAATTAATCCTGATTTTATTTTTAATTGTTCTGTTTATATTTAATCTTGCAAGCACTCTCAAATTCTTTTTGACTCCAGGTTATATAGAAAATAGATTGTGTGGGTGTGTATATGTGTGTATATATGTGTGGTAAACAGCAATATCTTTTACATTTGTTTGTTGCCTGATAGCATTATTTTTTAAGGTTTTATATCTTGCCTTTTCAACTTGCTTCTAAGCTCTTGAAGACAGGAAATCATCTCTAACTTTCAAAACTAGCCTCAAAGGACTGCTTTAAAAGTTAAATAAATAGACATAGGAAACACTTAGAATTGTATTTGGCATGAAGGAAGTGCTAATGTTTTGTTATGTAGCACGCAGACTCTCCATAGAACATGTACTTATAGGAGGGGTTTAGGTAAGAAAAGATTTTTCTATTCCCCAGTACCTACAAAAATTTGAGGACTGGACATTTCTATTTTAACTCAGTCCAAACAAGTTGAAATGTTAACTTCTTTCTAAATACATCTAATGTTTGGTAAAATCCAAAGGTGACCTCTCCCATCCAAATATTAGGTAATGCTGGGACATAATTCTGGAGGAGAAAGCAACTTGAAAGAAGTCTTTAGACTAAGTAGCACATTACTGAATGGAGAAGCTATGAAAAACATGAATTTCTTCTGAGAGGAGGTTGAAGAGATAGGTGCCCAGAAAAAGAAACTTCCTTTTTATATGTAACATGTTCCTGAATCTACTATTTGCTAGTCTTGAAGATCATATTGTGTCTTCTGACATGTTAGCGGTAGGCTACTAGCCTGTTATGTAAGAGAACCCCATGGACTTTAGCCCACTAGGCTTCTCTGTCCATGGGATTTCCCAGACAAGAATACTAGAGTGGGTTGCTATTTACTCCTCCAGGGGATCTTCCTGACCCAGGGATTCAACTCGAGAATCCTGCATTGGCCAGTGGATTCTTCAGCACTGAGTCAACCTGGGAAACCCTCTATATATCCCATGTTAGTAGTAAAAGAGATGAAAAAGAAAGCCTGCTCAATGAATGATCCTTGCCCTTGAGGAACCTTCTCTGAGTTGGAAAGACCCCTTGGAGTAGGGCACTAGTAGGTGGTGGTGATGGTGGTTGTTTAGTCTCTAAGTCATGTCTGACTCTCTTGCGACCCCATGGACTGTAGCCCGCCAGGCTCTTCTGTCCATGAAATTTTCCAGGCAAGAATACTGGAATGGGTTGCCATTTCCTACTCCAGGAGATCTTCTCAACCCAGGGATTGAACCTGTGTCTCTTGAGTCTCCTGTGTTGGCTGGCAGATTATCACCACGTCATGTGGGAAGCCCTAGGATGTCACAGCTATAGTCTAAATGATGAATGTGTGAGTCATTAAAGTGGCAGAGGGAGTGACAAGAAGAGGACAGATTCCAGATAAAGAAATGGAATCAATAATATTTAATGATTTATTATGGGTAGTGAGAGAGGAGGAACGTAAAATTTTATTCCTGGCATGAATAATGGGATTATATGGTAAATTTCTCAGTAGGCTTGTGAGAGAAATTTTACTTTATGTATGTGAATAGTTTCTACACAATAGTAAACATATGAAGGTAACTTCTGAGTAGGTCATTTCTAAGTTTCTCTTTATTTTTATTTATAGATGCCACCTCAAATGAACAGCAAGAGCTTTTCTGTCAGAAGTTGCAGCAGTGTTGCATACTGTTTGATTTCATGGACTCTGTTTCAGACTTGAAGAGCAAAGAAATTAAAAGAGCAACATTGAATGAACTGGTTGAGTATGTTTCAACTAATCGTGGTGTAATTGTTGAATCAGCGTATTCTGATATAGTAAAAATGGTAAGCTTCTAGACTTTAAGTTCCTCAGATTTATATAAATTCAAGTAAGATCTGAGGTGTAATTATAATTTCATGAGATTGATTTTTAATAAATGTACGATAGTTGATGTACTCAAAAGAATGTTTTTTTAAAATGATCCATTTGAAAGATACATTCCAGTGATGCTGTCATTGCTTTATAATAGTTTGGAAATTCAGTAGCCACAATGACTGGTGGCTACCACATTGGAGAGTGTGGATATAGGGCTTAGGAGAAAGACGTAAGCTCAAGATTATATGGGTTGGTAATTAATGTCATGCAGCTGAATGGAGAAAGAAGATCTAAAGGGGGAAGAAAAGACTAGTGAAAAAATATGGGGCTCTCCATATCTCAGAAGTAGATAAGGGAGTCAAATCTAAACCACTCTTATTTAGGACATTTTGATATCATACATGTAGATTCTGTAGCACTGAATTGTAATCAAAACTCAGGACCCTTAAGTTAAATGATATAAACAAACATTTGAAATATCTGATGTGAAAAAAAAAAGTATTGAAGAAAGATTGTTTAGGGTACTATTTATGAATTATTTAACCATATTCTTCAAACTGTAGAAATTTGTTTAGGACATATGATTTTTGTATTTTAGTGCATAACAAAATATAAAAAATTCATTTGGAATAATTAGAGTCACCAGGCACACAGTTTAAACTTGTGTTGGTTATAAAAAATTTCAAAAGAGTCAGATATGACTGAGCTACTAACACACAGAAGGTTATAGCAAGTATGATCTAAACTAAAGTATACTCTTTGCATTGGTCACTTAAGAAGGCTTTCTTATCTCTACTTGCTATTCTCTGGAACTCTGCATTCAGTTGGGTATATCTTTCCTTTTCTCCTTTGCGTTTTGCTTCTCTTCTTTTCTCAGCTATTTGTTAGGCCTCCTCAGACAACCACTTTGCCTTCTGGCATTTCTTTTTCTTGGGGATGGTTTTGGTCATCACCTCCTGTACAGTGTTACAAACTTCCATCCATAGTTCTTTGGGTAGTCTGTCTACCAGATCTAGTCCCTTGCATCTATTCATTACCGCTACTGTATAATCACAAGGGATTTGATTTAGGTCTTACTTGAATGGCCTAGTGGTTTTCCCTACTTTCTTCAATTTGAGCCTAAATTTTGCAGTAAGGAGCTGAAGATCTGAGCCATAGTCAGGTCCAAATCTTGTTTTTGCTGACCATATAGAACTTCTCTGTCTTCGGCTGCAAAGAATATAAGCAGTCTGATTTCAATACTGGCCATCTGGTAATGTCAATGTGTAGAGTCATCTCTTATGTTGTTGGAAGAGGGTGTTTTGCCAGCATATGCTGGGTCATAGAAAAAGTAAGGGAATTCCAAAAATAATCTACTTCTGCTTCATTGACTGTGCCAAAGCCTTTGACTACATGAATCACAACAAACTGTGGAATATTCTTAATGAAATGGGAATCCCAGACCATATTACCCACCTCCAGAGAAACCTGTATGCAGGTCAAGAAGCAGTTGTTAGAACTGGATATGGAACAACAGACTGGTTCAAAATTGGGAAAGGAGTACATCAAGGCTGTATGTTGTCCCCCTGCTTATTTAACTTACATGCAAAGTACTTCATATGAAATGCTGGGCTAGATGAATCACAAGCTGGAATCAAGATTGCGGAGAGAAAAATCAACAATTTCAGATATGCAGATAATACGACTTTAATGGCAGAAAGTGAAGAGCAACTAATGAGCCTCTTGATGAAGGTGAAAGAGGAAAGTGAAAAAGCTGGCTTAAAACTCAACATTCAAAAAACTAAGATCATGACATCTGCTCATATCACTTCATGGCAAATAGATGGGGAAACAATGCAAACAGTGACAGACTTTATTTTCTTGGGTTCCAAAATCACTGCAGATGGTGACTGCAGCCTGAAATTGAAGGATGCTTGCTCTTTGGAAGAAAAACTATGACCTACCTAGACAGCATGTTGAAAAGCAGACACATTACTTTGCCAACAAACGTTCGTCTAGTCAAAGCTGTAGTTTTTCCAGTAGTCATGTATGGATGTGAGAGTTGGACCATAAAAAGTGCTGAGTGTCAAAAAATTGATGCTTTTGAACTGTGGTGTTGGAGGAGACTCTTTATTTATTTATTTATTTTAATTGGAGGCTAATTACTTTACAATACTGTAGTGGTTTTTACAGTACATTGACATGAATCAGCCATGGGTGTTCATGTGTTCCCTTGGACAGCACAGAGATCGAACCAGTCAGTGCTATAGGAAATCATGCTGAAGCTCCAATACTTTGGCCACCTGATGCAAAGAGCTGACTTATTGGAAAAGACCCTGATCCTGGGAAAGATTAAGGACAAGAAGAAAGGGGTGACAGAGGATGAGATGGTTGGATGGCATCACTAATGGACATGAGTTTGAGCAAGCTCCAGGAGATGAAGGACAGAGAAGCCTGGTGTGCTGCATTCCATGGGGTTGCAAAGAGTCAGACATGACTTAGCTGCTGAACAACAACAAAATAAACTATACTAACATATTTGAGTCAAATTATTCTGTAATTTGCCGTATGTTAATAAATTCTGGGATTTAATTTGTTTTCTCAAGCATAAAGGTGTGTGTGTGTTTTGTTTTTTTTTTTGTCTTTTAAAAAAATTTCTTTTAACTTCTGGGTACTTCATTTCTAGTTAAGAAGCCTACTCACTCACTCAGTTGTTTAAAGCTTTTTGGTGTATTTGCAATACACAGTTAATTTTATTGGTGGCTACAAGGTTTACTTTTTCTTTTACTACAAACAATAATGTATGATTTCAAAGGCAAATTATGCCCTTCTTTGGGATGTATTCCCTTTTTGAGTTCTAGCTATGACTTTCTGCCACTTGTGAAATTGATATTTATTAAATTGTCTATTGGCTCTTCCCCATATACAGGTTTTGAGTTTTAGAAAATCAAATTTTAGATTTTTACTTTCTAAGTCTTACGGTTGTGTGTGTGTGCATGCTAAGTCAGTTTAGTTGTGTCCAACTCTTTGCAACCCTGTAGACTGTAGCCTGCCAGGCTCCTCTACCCATGGGATTCTCCAGGCAAGAATACTGGAATGGTTTCCATGCCCCACTCCAGGGTATCTTCCCAACCCAGAGATAGAACCCACATCTCGTGTGTCTCCGTGTGAATATGCTTTGCAGGCATATTCTTTGCTGCTGAGCCACTGGGGAAGCCCCTTATAGTTAAAGTAATTGACAGTTAACAGTTATTTGGCATACCATAGATGACTTTATTTTTCTGGGCTCCAGAATCACTGCAGATGGTGATTGCAGCCATGAAATTAAAAGACGCTTACTCCTTGGAAGGAAAGTTATGACCAACCTAGACAGCATATTAAAAAGCAGAGACATTACTTTGTCAACAAAGGTCTGTCTAGTTAAGGCTATGGTTTTTCCAGTGGTCATGTATAGATGTGAGAGTTGGACTATAAAGAAAACTGAGCACCGAAGAATTGATGGTTTTGAACTGTGGTGTTGGAGAAGACTCTTGAGAGTCCCTTGGACTGCAAGGAGATCCAACCAGTCCATCCTAAAGGAGATCAGTCCTGGGTGTTCATTTGTAGGGCTGATTTTGAAGCTGAAACTCCAATACTTTGGCCACCTGATGCAAAGAGCTGACTCATTGGAAAAGACTCTGATGCTGGGAATGATTGAGGGCGTGAGAAGGGGACGACAGAGGATGAGGTGGTTGGTGGCATCACCAACTCAATGGACATGGGTTTGGGTGGACTCCGGGAGTTGGTGATGGACAGGGAGGCCTGGCGTGCTGTGGTTCATGGGTTCGCAAAGAGTTGGACATGACTGAGCGACTGAACTGAACTGAAGATGCCACTTCATAAGAATCATTGTGAATTTGCTTACACCACCAAACAACACTTGTCTCATCCTATTCCCCAAATAATTTATCTTAAGTGACTGATGCCTCAAGTGTTAGGGCTTTACGTGTTTACTGAACCATTTGGTCTATCAGTCTGTTCATCATTCTTCAGAGAATTTTGAGTTGGGCTCATAATCTATTCTTTACTAGAGAAGAAGGATTGTAGCGTACTTTGGTACTAAGACAATGTGAGAGATGAGTTATAATCTAAAATGAAGAGTTTCAAAGCATACCCTTATTTCAGAGAGATTAGTATTTTTTAAAAGGCTCAGAGTAAATGAAATCAAATCATCTAAATCAAAGCATCATGGGGTATTATAAACTACGTCTGTAATGGCTGTGAAAATGTTATACCCCCATCCTGTGGAGTGTGTATAAGAATAGAGATATTTACCAAACGCTTTTGAGTTATAAGGTAAGTAAAAGTCTGGGTTAAAGTATAGGAGAAATTGTGGAAAGATGAATAAGTTAGGGATAGGGAGAGTTAGGAACTTTATGCTCCCCTCCCCCAATTTCCTCCCCTCCACTTTTTTTTTTTTTAAAGCAGAACTTTGAAAAACAAAAATTTGTAATTTAAGGAAGCAGAATCTGGAGGTAGTCTGTATGAAATTTGATGTCTGTAGAGATCAGAGTTACGGGGTAGAGAAAAGAAAGAAATGGCTGCCTTCATATCTTGAAGAGGTTTATAGGTTTTCAGTTAAACTTACAGTCACAACTTTTTTCTTAATGTTATCTTTAAAATATTTCATTTTGCATTTTTAAATTTAACTGAACAACAGAATAGAAGTCTAAATGTATTTTTCTTTACAGATCAGTGCTAACATCTTCCGAACTCTTCCTCCAAGTGATAATCCGGATTTTGATCCAGAAGAGGATGAACCCACACTTGAGGCCTCTTGGCCTCACATACAAGTATGGACCATAATTTTATGTTGACAATTTTTACATTTATGCTGTTCTTCTGAAATCATGGAACTCTGTTTTAGATTTGAGTGTCTATTTAAAGTACTAGATTTTTAATACATTTTCTTAACATTTCCTTTTCCCAAAGTACTGCTTTTCATTTTTTTTTTTACTGTAAATTACACTTAACATTTACCTTTTAAACTGTTTTAAAGTATATTCCATAGCATTAAGTACATTCATAATGCTATGCAGTTATCACTGTTACCTAGTGTAGTAGCCACTTTTTCATTACCTTTTCATCATTCACACTCTTTTCATCACCCCATATGGAAACACCCTTGTCATTAACAGTCAGTTCCCATTCTTTACCCACCCCCTACCTCCCAACCACTGGCAGCTATTAATCTACTCTGTGTGTGTGTGGATTTGCCTGTCCTGGATATTTAATATATATGGACTCGTAATATGTGACCTTATATGCTTAACATAATATTTTCAGGGTTCATCAATATTGTACCATGTATCAATATGTCATTCCTTTTAATGGCTGAATAATATTCCATTGTGTGGACATACCACATTTATCCATTAATCAATAAATGAACAGTTAGGTGGTTTCTACTTTTTGGCTGTTGTGACTAGAACTGGTATGAATGTGTAAGTTTTTGTTTAATGTGTTTCCTATAAGTTTTGACATGTTGTGTTTTTATTTTCATTCATTTTAAAATGTTTTCTAATTTCCTCTGTGACTTATTTGGCCCATTAGTTATTTAGGAATGTGTTTAGTTTCTGGGCTTCCCTTGTGGCTCAGCTTGTAAAGAGTCTACCTGCAAGGCAGGAGACCTGGGTTCCATCCCTTGATTGGGAAGATCCCTTGGAGAAGAGAAGGCTACCTACTCCAGTATTCTGGCCTGGAGAATTCCATGGACTGTCGTCCATTGGGTCACAAAGAGTCAGGTACGACTGACTTCCCTAGTAGCTCAGCTGGTAAAGAATCTGCCTGCAGTGCAGGAGACCCTGGTTCAGTTCCTGGGTCAGGAAGATCCACTGGAGAAGGGATAGGCTACCCACTCCAGTATTCTTGGGCTTCCTTGATGGCTCAGCTGGTAAAGAGTCCCCCTGCCATGCCAGAGACCTGGGTTTGATACCTGGGTTAGGAAGATCTCCTAGAGAAGGGAAAAGCTACCCACTCTAGTATTCTGGCCTGGAGAATTCCATGGACTGTATAGTCCAAGGGGTCACAAAGAGTCGGACACGACTGAGCGACTTTCACCTTAATTTCTACATATTTGTGGCTCCCGTATTTCTTTCTGTTATTGATTTATAATTTTATTCCATTGTGGTTGGTGAATATACTTTGAAATTTTCAATCCTTTTAAATGTATTGGGCCTAGCATATAGTTTATCATGGAGAATGTTTCATGTGTGCTTGAGAAGAATGTGTATACTATTGTTATTGGATGGAGTGTTGTGTTGAAATCTCTTAGATCTAGTTGGTTGTTTAAGTTTTCAATTTCCTTGTTGATCTTCTGTCTAGTTCTCTCCACTATTGGAAATGAAATATTGAAATTTCCTACTGTTACAGTTGAATTGTCCGTTTCTCTCTTCTGTTACGTCAGTTTTTGATTCATGTATTTTGGGGTCTTATAAATTATGTTTATAATCATTTTATAGTTTTTGTGTTAAAATTCATTTTGTCTGATATAGTATTCTGCAATCTCTATTTAAATACTATATATAAATGCTATATAAATTTATATAAATACTACATAAATTTATAGCCACTATATAAATACTATATATAGTATTTGACAGCCACTGTATAACTCTCTTTTGGTTACTGTTTGCATGATATATCTTTTCTGTACATTTACTTCTTATCTATTTGTTTCTTTTAATCTAAATTGTGTCTCTTGGGACTTCTTTGTTGGTCCAATGGTTAGGACTTTCCAGTTTCACTGCTGAGGGCCTAGCTTCAATCAAGGGTCAGGGAACAAAGATCCTGCAAGCCACACAGTGTGGCTAAGTAAATAGTGTCTCTTGTAAACAGCATGTGGTTGAAACCTGTGGTTTTTTTTTAATCAGTTCTGACAGTCTCTGCTTTTGATTGATGTTTAATCCATTTATATTTAACGTAATTGCTGGCAAGGTAGAACTTAACGTTCGTTTGCTGTTTCGGCCTTCCTTGGTAGCTCAGTGGTAAAGAATCAGCCTGCAATGCAGGAGATGTGGGTTCTATCCTTGGGTTGGGAAGAACCCCTGGAGAAGGAAATGGCAACCCATTCCATTATTCTTGCCTGGGAAATCCTATGGACAGAGGAGCCTGGCAGGCTCCATGGGGTCACAGAGTCGAACACAATCTAGCGACTAAACAACATTTTGCTGTTCTATGTCTTATGTCTTTCTCATTCTTCTACCCCTCCATTATTGGCTTTTGTATTAAATAACAGATTTTCTGGAGTACCATTTTAATTCCCTTGTTTCTTTAACTATACTTTTTTGAGATATTTTTTGAGATAAAGTTTCTTTAACTATACTTACCCTAGGGATTACACTTTAAAACGAGCTAGTTTGGTTGAATAGTAGTAGCATACAAAACTTTGGTCCAGTATACCTCCATTCCCTCCCCCTTCTTCTGTGCTGGTATTGTCATACAAATTGGATCTTTATGCAGGCATTTTATTGAGCTTTGCAGATATTGCATTTTTTTACAAATTGAAGGTTTGTGGCAACCTTGTGTCAAGCATGTCTACCAGCACCATTTTCTTACTTCATGTCTCAGTGTGACATTTTGATAATTCTTGTAATATTTCCAGCCTTTACATTGTTATATTTTTATGATGATCTGTGATCAGTGATCTTTGATGTTATTATTGCAAAAAGATTACAACCTGCTGAAGACTCAGATGATGGCTAGCATTTTTAGCAATAAAGTATATTTAAATTAAGGCATGTACATTGTTTTTATAAAACATAATGTGATTGCATATTTAATAGACTATAATATAAACATAACTTTTATATACATTGGGAAACCAGAAAAATTCATATGACTGCTTTAGTGCAAAATTCACTTTATTATGGTGGCCTGGAACCAAACCTGCAATATCTCCGAAGTATGCCTGTACATTGTACATCCATCAACCCAGTTTTGTAATTATTGCTTTATGTGGTTGTCTTGTAAAACAAAATGAAAGAGTTATAAATAAAAGTACATTTACATTCTTTGATATTTACCTATGTAGTTACCTTTACCCATGCTCTTTCTTTCTTTCTATGAATTCAAGTTACATATGGTGTCCTTTTGGCTCAGCCTGAAGGATTCCCTTTAATATTTCTTGTAAGGCAGGTCTATTAATCTGGGAATATCGTAATTTTTCGTTCATTTTTGAAGGACAGTTTGGCTGAATATAGAATTCTTGGCTAACTGCCTTTTCCCCTCAACACTTTAAAGGTGTCCTCCCATTGATCCTCAGGTGTCTATGGTTTTCTGTCCAAGTCAGTTATTAATCTTATTTGGATCTGATGTATGTGATACATTATCCCTTGCTGCTTTGAAAATTTTCCGTTTGTCTTTAACTTTTGTCAGTTTGATTATGATATCTCTAGATATGGATGTCTTTGACTTGATTGTAGTTGGAGCGCCACTGAGCTCCAGTTGAGTTCATTGTATAAATTAATACTTTTCATCAAATTTGAATTGTTTTTAGCCATTTCTTCAACTATTATTTCTTCCTCCTTCTCCTCTCCTGAGACTCCCATTATGTGTAGTATGTTGGTGTGATTGATTGTATCCCACAGGTCTTTGAAACTCTGTTCATTTTGTGTTCAGTCTTTCTTTTCGCACCTCAAACTAGATAATCTCTATTGACCTGTCTCTGCCAGCTCAGTGTTTTTCATTGTTTTTTTTTTTTTTTTGTGGGAAAGCAACTTTACTGAAGTCCTCACTCTGCCATTGCAGAAGTCCTCTCTGAAGCACATCTTTTTAGTTGAGACTGAGGGAGGGATAGTCTTCCTGCCTTAGTGCCATTGTGTGACAACTCACTCCTCATAATTATTGGAAAACTGGTAATAAAAACTTACTATTTAAGTAGGACCAATTCTTCCATTAAACCCTCTTCAGCTAATTGTTTCTAGCCCTAACTTCTTTATTCAAACATTCCCCTCAAATACGTGGCTTTAATAAAAGGTCATCTAAGGTTCACTCAGTTAACTGAATCACATTGGCGCTACCACACTTAATACTTAAATAACTAGGGCTCTTCAGATAAGATTCAGAGCAGAACATATTGTAACTCTTATGCTGTATTTAAAAACTGTTACAAAGTTTCCATTATAGCTATGAAATATACTTATGTGTGTTTAGGGTTTCTTCTGCATGGGTGTGTGTGTGTGTGTGTGTGTGTGCGCGTGCGCGCACGCTCAGTTGCTCAGTCATGTCCAACTCTTTGCAACCCCATGGACTGTAGCCCCCAGGCTTCTTTGTCCATGGAATTTTTTGGCAAGAACAGTGGAGTGGGTTGCCGTTTCCTTCTCTAGGGGATCTTCCCAACCCAGGGATCAAATCCATGTCTCCTGCATTGGCAGGTGGATTCTTTACCCACTGTGCTGCCTGGGAAGCCCTTACAGGGTTTCTTTGCACATGTTCTTATATGGCTAGTCTTTATGATTATTGGCTTTTTTATTGTATACATTAGGTTTTATTTTTGTTCTCCAGATTGTCTAATTAAAATGCTCTGAGAAGACCCATATTATGCCTTCAGGTTACAGATATTTTCTTACTTTTAAAATAAGCAAAGCTCTGAGGGAGAAAGTAAAAGGAACTCTTGCCTAATGCTTCAACTATAATGACTTTAATATTTTTTATTGGGGTATAGTTGATTTACAATATTGTATTAGTTCCAGGTGTATAAATAGTGATTTGGTATTTTTATAAATTATACTCCATTTGTAGTTATAAAATATTGGCTATATTTCCTGTGCTATATAATATATTCTTGTAGCTTATTTACATTATAAATAGTTGTTTGTACCTTGTAATCCCCTACCCCTTTCTTGCCTCTTCCTACTTTCCTGTCCCTAGTGTAACCACCCGTTTGTTCTTTATATCTGTGAGTCTGCTGCTTTTTTGTTATATTCATAGTCTGCTTTATTTTTTAGATTTCATGCTTAATTGATACCATATTTGTCTTTCTCTCACTTACTTCACTTAGCATAATACCCTCCAGTTTCATCCATGTTGTTGCAAATGGCAAAATTTCATTCTTTTTATAGCTGAGTAGTATTCCCTTGTATATATATACTGTATCTTTTTTATTTGTTGATCTGTTGATGGATACTTAGGTTGCTTCCATATCTTGCCAATTTTAAAACTGCTGCTATGAACATTGGGATGCATGTATCTTTTCTAATTGGTGTTTTTGTTTTCTTTGGATATATGCCTAGGGGTGAAATTGCTGGGTCTTATGGTAATTTTGTTTTTAGTGTTTTGAGGTACCTCTGTATTATTCTGCACAGTGACTTCATCAGTTTACATTTCCACCAGTAGTGCAGAAGTCTTCCTTTTTTTTCCATATCCTCACCAACATTTGTTGTTTGTGGTCTTTTTGATGATAGCTATTCTGAAAGGATGATTTGTGTATTTTTAAGATAGTGACCTAAAATCTGCAGGCAAGCACAATGAAATGTTATTCTAGAGAATTGAATGTATTTGCCTACATACGACCAATAATATTGGTTTATCAGATGGCTTGCTGATCGTGCTTAGCTAATTAAATTATGTATGTCTGTGTGTGTGTGCTCAGTCATGTCCAACTCTTTGCAACCCCATGGACTATAGCCCGCCAGTCTCCTCTGTCCATGGGATTTTTCAGACAAGAATACTGGAGCGGGCTGTGTAATAACACTATAAAAAGTAGATATTATTCATATTTTATGGATAAGCTTGAGATTAAGCTAAAATAGATTCAGAATCCTGCCCAAGATTATACAAAAAGTAAGTGGTAGGATAAGGTTTATAGCAAAATATTGCTCCAGTGTCTTTGTCCTACATTATTAAAAGCTTTACTGCCTCCCCTAGAGTCCATCTACGGTCCAAGACAGATACATACAAATTCCTATGAAGTTTTAATTCATACCTTTTTAGCTTCATTTAACACCAATAAATAAGGTCTCCCACTAGCTGTCACTTTTTTTTTTAGCCCTCATAAATGACTTTTTAAAGGTATAATTATACAGGTACAGATGTGCCTTAGTTAAATGGTACAGAAATTTATATATACAATTCTAACAAGATATAAGAAAATTATTATTACAAAGTATGGTGAAGTGGAAATGATTCTGGTGACAGACATCTACTCACATCTCAGTTTCAGTAACTTTCCTATGGAAATGATCTTAATTAAGCTGCTAAATTTCTCTGCATCCTCCTTTACAAAGCTGGCATAAAACAGAGTTGTATAAAAATTGAATGGGATAACACATGCACAAAACATAGCACAATTTTTTTTTAACTCTAGTATCTGTTTTCTTTGCATTCCCCCCATTTTTAAAAAGACATACTTTTGATATTAAGAAAGAAGTATATATATCAGTTCAGTTCAGTTGCTCAGTTGTGTCCAACTCTTTGCGACCCCATGAACCACAGTACGCCAGGCCTCCCTGTCCATCACCAACTCCTGGGTCCACCCAAACCCATGTCCATTGTGTCGGTGATGCCATCCAACCATCTCATCCTCTGTCATCTCCTTCTCCTCCTGCCTTCAATCTTTTCCAGCTAATGGTTGCCTTTATGCTGATACCTTAAGAAATACCCTTGGTGCCTTCTTTTGTAGCTAGTTTATTGATTCTCTAGAATGAACAATATTGAAATTAGTAAGTAGTCTTTTCTTCCTCCACTTCCTGCCTCTCTAGCTCTAGTGTAAAGCAATACACTTTTACTCTCACAGTAAATACCTATATGCCCATCACTTGTCATTAGTTATACAGGAAATGTATTTAATATTTACTGTTAATCCTTGAAATCTTGTTTTTCTTATCTCTTTCTTCGTTTTGTTGAATTGTTTTTAATTTCTCTTTTTTCTTTACTCTTTCATTTTTCCATTACTCTAGTTGAAAGGCAGACTGACAGAATGAATATTTAGTTTTTCCAGTTTCAGTAGTAGAGACATACAGGGGGAAGGGAATGGGTGTTATATTGGCTTATCTATAATGCCTGCCACAGGCTTGAACCATTGGAGGCAAGAGTCCGTCCTGAATAAAATGAAAAATGATAGCTTTGTTAATGACAATAGGATAGATAACATCAGCTATTTTCTACATAGTTCCTGGCAGATAGAGAAGAACCTTGCTTTATATATGGGTACACAGTGTTGCTTCAGATTATACTGTTTGGTTTGGGGAAGGTTGGGGTTTTTCTGGCCCCATCATGTGGCTTGCATGTGGCTCTTAGTTCCTCCTAGGCCTTTGTCGGTGAAAGCACAAAGTCCTAACCACCGGACCACCAGGGAATTCCCCCAGATTGTATTGTTGATTTTTATTTTGCAAGGACTTGAATTTTTTAGTGACATTTCATTTTATATTTTATTATAAAAGACAAGAGAAAGGAATTTATATTCTAAACTGTTTGGGACATTTTAAAGCAATAGTGTGCTTCCTTATTTATTTGATTTGTCTAGCACCTATACAGAGAAGGAAATGGCAAACCACTCCAGTATTCTTGCTTGGAGAATTCCATGGACAGAGGAGCCTGGTGGGCTGCTGTCCATGGGGTCACACAGAGTTGGACACGACTGAAACGACTTAGCATGCGTGCATGCATTGGAGAAGGAAATGGTAACCTACTCCAGTGTTCTTGCCTGGAGAATCCCAGGGACAGAGGAACCTGGTGGACTGCTGTCTGTGGGGTCACACAGAGTTGGACATGACTGAAGCAACTTAGCAGCAGCAGCAGCAGCACTTATACATCCAAATAGAATGAAAGAGGAATCCTAGGATTAGTGTAAATTGATAAAACTTTTATCAGCACAATAGAGCTTATGGAATAGAAAATCTGAAGTGGTAAACTACTTTTTAGTAGCACTGCACACAGTTCATCTGAAATTTATGCCACGGTTTCTGTAAAATTAGCAATACTAAGTTAAATAATACAGAGATTTTAAAAGCACAAAATTCTTATTAGTTGGTAAGTTGTACATGTTTTTAATCACATGTAGTTGGATAATCTCAAAAGAATCTCCTCAGTCTTTGAATTTTGAAAAATAGTTTTTCCATTAAGATATTTGTATATGCTCTTGAGCATTAACAGTAAAAATTCAGCCATACATACAGTGTGCTTTCTGTTTTTCACTGGTATGATTTGAAATTTCACTTAAATTTGCTGAAACTAGTGGTTCTTAAATTTTAGGGGATGGTGAGTTACTTTCAAAATATGATTTTTTAAAAATGGGTTTTCTCTGAGACAAATTCACAGAGACACACAAGAAATATTATACACCCATCATCTTCTGATTAAAAGCTCTGGTCTGTATATATGTGTTTATAGTTTAAAATATTTCTAGTAATTAAATTTGGTATACAATTTTTAAATCTGGCAGTCAGATGGCCTGCTAAATATGAAGTGAACTGATTGATAGCATTTGTTATTATTTAGTCATCATATTTTCTTTACAGTAAAATGTTGAAGCTGTTCTAATGAATGAAATTATAGTGTAGCACTTAGGAAATTTGCTAATTAAAATTTCTGTCCTGGTTTTTAATATTATTTGAATCAATTCACCTGAAATTTTTTGTTTTGTACTAAGTTTGCATTTTATTAATTCATTTAGCTTATTGGATCTTTGCTGCTAGAAAATAACTTGGTAGGGTGAAAAATAAACATTAAATTTAGTTAATGAGAGGAATAATTTCAGATAATTTCAAAACCTTTCAAAATTTTGTTTCTTCAACCTTTTCATGAATTTTCTTAAAATGTGCTAATTTACAGTTTCTTTTTACTTTTTTTTCCACATGGTAATGGAAATACTAATGAACAATGGAATAAAGAAACACAGAAGAAAAGAACAAAAGAAAGGCCATTTCAGTACTAGGGGATTGGTGGATTGGTCATTATCTTTTAATTTACTAAATATTATATGATAATTATTAATATAAAAGTTCTGTTACTTTAAAATTTTCTTTCCTAAATATTATTGCTTTATATTTATTGAAGACCAAAAAGATAGTAATTTTCTATGTACCTCCTTTTAGATAATTAGAGAAGCATGACTGTTCTACTAGCCTGGAATACTGGCAGATTATGTCGTATTTTTGTTTTCTTTTATCAATTCTCTTTTTGGCACAGATAATTAAGATGCAATTATGGGATGCAAGGATTCTTCAATATCTGCAAATCAATCAGTGTAATACACCACATTAACAAATTGAAAAATAAAAACCATATGATTATCTCAATAGATGCAGAGAAAGCCTTTGACAAAATTCAGCATCCATTTATGATAAAAATCCTCCAGAAAGCAGGAATAGAGGGACATACCTCAACATAATAAAATCTATATATGACAAACCCACAGCAAACATTATCCTCAATGGTGAAAAATTGAAAGCATTTCCCCTAAAGTCAGGAACAAGACAAGGGGGCTCACTCTCACCACTACTATTCAACATAGTTTTGGAAGTTTTGGCCACAGCAATCAGAGCAGAAAAAGAAATAAAAGGAATCCAGATTGGCAAAGAAGAAGTAAAACTCTCTCTGTTTGCAGATGACATGATCCTCTACATAGAAAACCCTAAAGACTCCACCAGAAAATTACTACAGCTAATCAATGAATATAGGAAAGTTGCAGGATATAAAATCAACACACACACAAAAAATAAAATAAAATCAACACACAGAAATCCCTTGCATTCCTATACACTAACAATGAGAAAACAGAAAGAAATTAAGGAAACAATTCCATTCACCATTGCAACGAAAAGAATAAAATACTTAGGAGTATATCTACCTAAAGAAACAAAAGACCTATATATAGAAAACTATAAAACACTGGTGAAAGAAATCAAAGAGGACACAAATAGATGGAGAAATATACTGTGTTCATGGATTGGAAGAATCAATATAGTGAAAATGAGTATACTACCCAAAGCAATCTATATATTCAGTGCAATCCCTATCAAGCTCCCAACAGTATTTTTCAGAGAACTAGAACAAATAATTTCACAATTTGTATGGGAAAAAACCTCAAATAGCCAAAGCAATCTTGAGAAAGAAAAATGGAACTGGAGGAATCAACCTGCCTGACTTCAGTCTCTACTACAAAGCCACAGTCATCAAGACAGTATGGTACTGGCACAAAGACAGAAATACAGATCAGTGGAACAAAATAGAAAGCCCAGAGATAAATCCACGCACCTATGGACACCTTATCTTTGACAAAGAAGGCAAGAATATACAATGGCAAAAAGACAACCTCTTTAACAAGTGGTGCTGGGAAAACTGGTCAACCACATGTAAAAGAATGAAACTAGAACACTTTCTAACACCATACACAAAAATAAACTCAAAATGGATTAAAGATCTAAATGTAAGACCAGAAACTATAAAACTTCTAGAGGAAAACATAGGCAAAACACTCTCTGACGTAAACCACAGCAGGATCCTCTATGACCCACCTCCCAGAATATTGGAAATAAAAGCAAAAATTAAAAAATGGGACATAATTAAAATTAAAAGCTTCTGCACAACCAAGGTAACTATAAGCAAGGTGAAAAGACAGCCTTCAGAATGGAAGAAAATAATAGCAAACGAAGCAACGGACAAAGAATTAATCTCAAAAATTTACAAGCAACTCCTGCAGCTCAATTCCAGAAAAATAAACGACCCAATCAAAAAGTGGGCCAAAGAACTAAACAGACATTTCTCCAAAGAAGACATACAGATGGCTGACAAACACATGAAAAGATGCTCAACATCACTCATTATCAGAGAAATGCAAATCAAAACCACAATGAGGTACCATTTCACACCAGTGAGAATGGCTGCTATCCAAAAGTCTACAAGCAATAAATGCTGGAGAGGGTGTGGAGAAAAGGGACCCTCTTACACTGTTGGTGGGAATGCAGACTAGTACAACCACTATGGAGAACAGTGTGGAGATTCCTTAAAAAACTGGAAATAGAACTGCCATATGACCCAGCAATCCCACTCCTGGGCATACACACTGAGGAAACCAGATCTGAAAGAGACACGTGCACCCCAATGTTCATCGCAGCACTGCTTACAATAGCCAGGACATGGAAGCAACCTAGGTGTCCATCAGCAGATGAATGGATAAGAAAGCTGTGGTACATATACACAATAGAATATTACTCAGCCATTAAAAAGAATACATTTGAATCAGTTCTAATGAGGTGGATGAAACTGGAGCCTATTATACAGAGTGAAGTAAGCCAGAAAGAAAAACACCAATACAGTATACTAATGCATATATATGGAATTTAGAAAGATGGTAACGATAACCCTGTATGTGAGGCAGCAAAAGAGACACAGATGTATAGAACAGTCTTTTGGACTCTGGGAGAGGGCGAGGGTGGGATGATATGGGAGAATGGCATTGAAACATGTAAATTATCACATGTGAAACGAATTGCCTGTCCAGGTTCAATGCATGATACAGGGTGCTTGGGGCTGGTGCACCGGCATGACCCAGAGGGAGGGGATGGGGAGGGAGGTGGGACGGTTCAGGATGGGGAACACATGTACACCCATGGTGGATTCATGTCAATGTATGGCAAAACCAATACAATATTGTAAAGTAAAAAAATTAAAAAACTGAAAAATAATTTTTAAAGAAGATGCAATTATGTAGGATACTGAATAGAACATAGACCTTTTTAAGATAACTTGGCTTTAGGGCCTAGAGGCTCTTCTTTATGATCTGTTTAAGTAGAAATTTAAACTGGGGACATATATGTTTTATAATGTACACCTTCATGTTCAAATACTTCTCAACCAGATACTATATTTTAAATATTTGCATGTTCTCAGAATCTAAAATTGTAGGAACCATAGCTTAATGTACTAACACTTACACACAGAAATAGAAAAGAAACATCTTTTATCCTTATTTAAGATTGAGAAATATTTTTATTACTTTAAACTTTTTATCATAGTTATATGTTGTTAATTATCTTTTTTATTATTATAGTTAAAAGCTGGAGGAAAACAGGTTGATCCTATACAAGCTGTTCAGGGTTCACGCAGAATATGTCTTACTTTTAAAAGGATTACAGAGGGGAGAAAAAGATTCTTACACAACTAGGATTTTGTTAGTGTTTGCTATGTCCTTGGCAACAGGTGGCACTAGTGGTAAAGAACCTGCCTGCCAATGCAGGAGATGTGAGAGATGTGGGCTTGATCCTTGGGTTGGAAAGATCCCCTGGGTTGCATGGCAGCACATTCCAATATTCTTGCCTGGAGAATCCCATGGACAGAGAAGCCTGGTGGATTACAGTCCATAGGGTCACACAGAACTGGACATGACTGAAGCGACTTGGCACACATGCAGGCAATGTTCTAGGCACTTACTGTCTCTAATTTATTTAGTTTAGTGTATGTTAATTCTTACATAAATTCAATCAAATATTAGATGAATTTTTAAAACTCCATTTAAGTTAGCTTCCTCTTAATAGAGGTTGGAAAACGTTCAGTCAACATATTCCTTGAAAAAAGAGCCTTTTGTATATTTGCAAATCATTAAAGTTGCTTTTAAATCTTTGCCTTTCTAGGTCAAACATTTCTAGTTCCTTTAGCTTTCTGTATAAGTCTTATTTTCAAATACAGTAATACATTACAAATACATTAATAATTTATGCTGTTCTGTGTTGTACCTTCTAGAACCTTTTATTGGTTAAGACCAGAATTTTATATATTTTAACTATCATAGGAAATACACAGTACTGAGTAGAAAGGGAAGATTATCCTTCATTCCTTATAGTTTTTAGTTGTCTTAGTTATCAGTTTTTAGGGTGCTTTTTGGCTTATAGGGCTAGGAAGACCAGCCATACACTGAGCATGCATGAAGTTTGCCATTTTGTTAGAGCATTAAACTCATTGCTGAAAGTATCTGTTCTCTTTTGCAGTATGGTTTCTTAGGTTCTTGGGGCAAATCAATTTTTCATGTGGAAGAAGATAGAGAAACTTTAATACAGAAATAGTTTCTCAGCAGCCGTGAGTTTTCATTCAGCAAATACTTATCTGTTGTTTTTAGGCATTACTCTAAATATTGGGGGTAAAGTATTGAACTAATAAGCAAACTGTCTTACATTCTTGGGGGAAAGAATAACTAATACTATGTCAGGGTGTGATAGATACAATAAAATAAAACAATAGTTCAGGATAAAGGGTATAGAGAGAGTGACTGTGGAGATAGGATGCAGTTTTATAGAAACGTAGTCTTAGTTGTGCCAGTCTTAGTCTTAGTCTTAGCTCTGTAGATCACTCGTGTTTATTCTGCTCCTGATTGGGATTATTCAACATGTGTTTAACTTTTTGTCATCATCTCTTCAGTGGTGCTAAGTTGGTAGCGTAAAAGCAATTCGCTGCGAATCCTGACTGGTTGCTTAATTAATGTTCACTGTGTCAGGTAAACAATGCTGATGAAAGCTCTATAAGAAATAACATGTCATATCTGTGATAAGTGCAGGTTTCAACTGGGTATGTGATGTAGAGGGTGCATTTTGATCTGGAGCTTGATGTCATGTAAGTTTCCCAAAAGACATGCTATTACTGTTAAAATTAATTTCTGATGCACATCTTAAGAGGGAGAGTATATAGGTTAATGTATGCCATCCTTGACTCAGGATTGACTTGGTCCCACCTTACCATGGCTTTTAACTTGGGATCTGCATAAAGATTCTGCATCTCTTGATTCCATACCCACCAGCTTCTCCCCTACACTATCGTCTTCTTGAGACAGGTTCTACTTATCTTATAAAAGCCCTCCTCTTTCTTCTTGTCCAAAATTAAATCTCATGCAGGACTCAAATTGTGTGTCCTCCTTAAAACTTTCCCTGTTGACCTTATGCCACAGTGATATAGCCCTTTTCTGAATATCTCCTGCACTCATAGTTCTTATGTATATACCATCTTATATGTTTTTATTTTTGTCTTACCTCCCCAATAAGTGAATGAGCTTTACCGTGCCTACTATCTGTTCATACTAAATGTAGCTAAAGGAAGACTTGTTTTTTCTACCCCCAACATTTCTGATGCCAAATATATAGATTTTCCACACCAAGAAATTCTCCAATTCTCACTGGGTGTCCTATAGTTTATTCATTCTGATACTAACTACCCGCAGTTAGCAAGGACCTCTAGGGTGAAGGGCTCAGTCCAATAAGACTGTTCTTCACTGAAGATGACAGTCATGATTCTGGGCCTCCCATCCGTCTAACTAACTGGCTATAAATCTGAGGTTACCATGACCCACTCTTCCAGTTCAGTAATTTGTTATAAGAGCTCACAGACCTCAAGGAATCACTTTACTTACTGTTACCAGTTTATTATAAAGGATAAAACTCAGAAACAGCCAAATGAAGAGAGGCATGCATACTGTAAGGTGCGGCAAAGGGCTTGGGTTTTCCATGTGCCACCCTCTTAGCACCTTGATGTGTTCACCAACCCAGAAGTTCTTAAGACCCCTTTGCTTAGGGTTTCTGATGGTGGTGATTGTTGTTCAGTCACTAAGTCATGTCCAGCTCTACCTCTGTTACCAAATTGACTGTCATGGTATTGCACTACTTGTCTTCAAGTAACCCTGATTTTGGGGCTAAAGTATGCACCTGCCAATGCAGGAGTTTGATCCCTGGCTTGGAAAGATCCCTGGGAGAAGGAAATGGCAACCCACTCCAATATTCTTGCCTGGGAAATCCCATGGACAGAGGAGCCTGGTGGGCTACAGTCCATGGGTCGCAGAGCTGGACACGATTTAGCGACTAAACAACAACAACCTTTAGGTATGCCAGAGAGAAGCTGTAAAGTGCTTTAAGGAAAAGGTGAAAGTTCTCAATTGAATAAGGAAAGAAAGAAAGCATATGCTGACGTTGCTAAGATCTGTGGTGATAAGTATTCTATCTGTGAAATTCTGAGGAAGGAAAAAAAAATCACGCTGGTTTTGCCGTCACACCTCAGACTACAAAAATTATGGCCACAGTGCGTGGTGAGTGCTCAGTTAAGCTGGAAAAGGCATTAAATTTGTGGAGGGAAGCCATGAACAGAAAAGGGTCCAGTGCCATTCAGGGTTTCAGTCATCGGGAGGTGGTGCTTAGAACTTAGCACTGAAGGTTAAGAGGGAAGTACTGTATTTTTAAGATGCTTAGCACTTTTTAAGTAGAGGCTTATTAGGGCGTTTAGTTTATTCGCTGTGGTGCACAGACATTTATTTCTGAGCCCTGCACTTATGTGATTTGGTTAATTATTTCTAAAGTGCGGATTAGATATCCTGGTTTCGATTTAGTTACTTTTTTCCCACTGTAGTTTTATATAGAAGGACTTGAAATTTTTCTCTTTTTTAAAACTGATACTGATACACTGTCCCTTACAATTCAGTTTATTCTTATCTGGAGGTTCCTGATCCTGCATTTAAGGAACTCTGGAAATTAAGCTGAGGTAGTTTGGTAGACCACTGAAGAAAGGTTCCCAGTGAGTATGGAGTGCAAAATAGTCTTCTGACTTAAATATTTTATGGGCATCGTCTTTGTTTTCTGGCTCCTGTAAGTTAATATTTTCAATGAATGATGCAAAGCAATAAATCCAAAATGTACCAACTTAGGAGAGCAAATTGTGCGTATATATTTAGTTTTGAAAAAACTGTTACCAATTCACCCCTTTTTATAATGAGATCTGAAATCTCATTACTGAGTTGTTAAAGGAGGTGTGTTTTTGATATGAATTCACATAGGGTGAATTCTATGATAGGCTTCATCTTGGCTTTTATTTCATTTTGTCCTTCAGTTGGTGTATGAATTCTTCTTGAGATTTTTGGAGAGCCCTGATTTCCAACCTAGCATTGCAAAGCGATACATTGATCAGAAATTTGTACAACAGGTAAGGAATTCTTCTGTCTTAAATTTCCTTACATTCATTTCAGCAGTGATTTATTAACTTGGGATTAAAATGGTCTTTCAAAACTTTAAGGATTTCTTTTTAACAGCACCTAATATTCTTGCCAGATGATGAGAATAAAAGTAAAGTAGCTTTGAGAATACAGGAATATTTTTAATCAAGATTCGCCTTCTCTTATATCAATTAAATTATCCTGTCTAAATCCTAAATTTTCATAGTTGTTTTATGAAGACCAGAAAAGCAAGCCTTGTTGGAATATCTAACTGAGAAAATTTGGTATAACTAAGGGGAAAGCATTTTTTAAATTTTTAAGTCTTTGAGCTTGAACTTGACATATGGTTCTAAGCACTGTGACAGAGAGGGGGAAAAATAAATATGGAATTATTTTTAGAAGTTTGGGCTTTATGTCACTATGTCACTTTTCTCCCCTACTCCTTCCCACCTTATGAATTCTAGCCTCCCAGTTCCTGAACCACAGATAAAATACTTAGGAAGGAAGGGCGCTAAATATATGTGATACCTTCTTTCTTTTTATAAGTTGATTGTTAGCTGGGGCTTGGGGTTTTTTTTTGTAACCTAATACTTAAAATTAGTTTCTTAGAATGTGTTCATTTTTATTTTCAAAATCTTTCCAATAATTTACAGGCATCTTTCCCAAAAAAAAAAAAAAAAAAAAAAGGCATCTTTCAAATACAAAGGACTTTGCTGGCCCTAGACAAAATTGTGAATTTTTGGACCAAACTTCTCTGAGTCCATTTTCTCTTTTGAAGTACTTAGCTGTGAGTGAGGTCTCATTAGGAATTTGATACTCTCCTTTTCTAAAGTAATTAGCATATTAAAGAAAGGCAGAGGATGAGTGGAAGGGTAGTGATGAAGTGCTGAGGCCAGGATTTTTTTTTTTTTTTTTTTTTTTTTTGAGGCCAGGATTAAAGATCATTACAAGGACCTTTGCTGCCTTCTTCCCACCATTGTGTGTCCCCTAGAATAAAGCTTATACCAACATGAGCTCCACATATTGGAGTTAATTTCTGGTCATCTGCCGTAGTTACCACGTAAAGTATTTTCACTAGTTGCTGTGAAGTATTGATAAATGAAGAACATTATCATTGTCCTTTAACCTTTCAAGTATTTCTTCAAGAAATACTAAGTGTGTGTTAACTGTAAAATCTTAATCTCATTTCAATACCAAGTTAGAAGCAGTCATTAAATGGAGCTATGTTATTTTGGTATTAGAGATGAATGCATGTTTCCTTCTGTAGTTCTCGTGTGCTATGGAGGAAATACAGTGTATTAAGGAACTTTAGTAATGCTGTGTTAAATTGTATTTAAGATAATATCAGGTTGAGTGGAATAGTTGCCGTAGGGCTTCTTCACCCTGGAACTTGAGGTATTTTGGCTGCTGGATTATTCAGGGGTTTTGAGGGGGAGCAGGAAGAAAGCTGGTAGGATAGGACCCATTTTCTACCTTCTACTCTAAATGCCTGAATTATCCGAGAAGCCAAGGCCCCGTAATTTGTTTCTAGCAGTTTATATCACTGTGCTTTCACAGATCATTGCTCTGAGGTATTCATAGTGTGTTGCTTTAATAAATACTACTATGACATTTCTTGGCTTTTATATTTTGAAATTATTTAATTAGGTGGTAAGTTTAAGACTTAGAAGTACAGGAGAAAAATCTGAAGTATAAATTTGGACGTTTGTTATTGTAAGAGAAGAAAACAAGTATATAATTCCAGGTTATGCTCAAATCATTTCCCAAAGGAGGAAGCTAAGAATTGTTTAGTGCTTTTTATGTGCCAGGCACTGCCCTTATCTGCTGTTATGTAAAGAGCTAGATCATGTCCAAATTTGCAGAGCTGGAAGATGGCACAATCAGGATTTGATTACATATAAATAGATTATAAATTTGATCATATAAAACAAATTATTTTATTTATATTATAATATTTCAAAATATTTACTTAAATAGATTTTCTACTTAGCTAACAACTGTTCTCTAATACTTCACGTTGACCCCGAGGATCAACTTGTATTATATTATATTTGTTCTTGAATTAGACATAGTGACCTAAATAATTAAGGATTCCTTTTATTAATTTCAAAGCATATTTTCCAAGTAAACCCAACATCAGAAACTTGTATTTGAGTGTCTTAAGTGAATAACTTAGCTATTTTAATTAGAATAATTTGAAGTGACTTAATTAGGTATAATAATACAAATCCTTATGCTTTATGGATTATTTTTAGCTGGAACCTCATGCAGTACTTAATAATCTGGCAAACACCAAATGCAGACAATAAGCAAGACACTTTAGGATTATGACTGAAGTTATCACTGCTCTCAAAGAATACCCACTCTTGTAGAAGAGATACACAAATTAACAATTACATCTAATTTAATACAGAATGGAAAAAAAAACTTAAGGTTCAGAGGTTGCTATCATGACAGTAATTATTAGATTGATGAAAAAGTAATTGCAGTTTTGGACTGTGAATTTTAAATCATTATAACTATGCTCAAATACATCTTTATTAATAAAATAGGAACCATTACAAATCAACACATTTTTGCCAGTGAGATATGTTTGTTTATTCCTGTAAAAATCCATGCTTTAGGATTCAACGAAGTCTTGAAAAGCATTTTTTGCCTTCTGCTGGTTGTGGAAGCATTTTCCCTGAAAAAAGTTGTCGAGATGCTTGAAGAAATGGTAGTGGGTTGTCAGGAGGTCAGGTGAATATGGCAGATGAGGCAAAACTTTGTAGCCCAATTCATTCAACTTTTGAAGCATTGATTTTGGGACTTGCAGTCAGGCATTGTCATGGAGAAGAATTGGGCCCTTTCTGTTCCAATGCTCACTGCAGATATTGCAGTTTTTGGTGATCTTGTTGATTTGCTGAGCATACTTTTCAGGTGTAATGGTTTCTCTGGAATTCAGAAAGCTGTGGTGGGTCAGACTAAACAGTGACCATGACCTTTTTATGGTGCAAGTTTGGCTTTGGGAAATGCTTTGGAGCTTTTTCTCAGTCCAGCCACTGAGCTGGTCATCAGCAGTTGTTGTTTAAAATCCACTTTTTGGTGCACGTCAACAATCCAATCGAGAAATGGTTCATTGATGTATTATAGAATAAGAGAAGACAACACTTCAAACTGACTATCTTTATGATTTGCGGTCAGCTCATGAGGCACCCACTTACTGAGCTTTTTCACCTTGCCAATTTCCTTCAAATGCCAAACAACTGTACGATGGTCAACGACGTTGAGCTCTTCAGCAACTTCTCACGTAGTTGTAAAAGGATCTGTTTCAATGTTGCTCTCAACTGATCATTGTCAGTTTCCAGTGGCCAGCCACGGTGTTCCTTATCTTCAAGGTTCTCATCTTCTTTGCGAAACTTCTTGAACCACCACGGCCTGTACATTTGTTAGCAGTTCCTGGGCCAAATGCATTGTTAATGTTGTGAGTTGTCTCTGCTGCTTTACGATCCATTTTGAACTCAAATAGAAAAATCGCTCGAGTTTGCTTTTGGTCTAACATCATTTCCATAGTCTAAATATAGAATAAACAGCAAGTAATAAGTCATTGGGCTTTATTAGCAAAAAAACATAAAGCAAGAAAGATGTGTTAAAATGATATATAACATAACCACATTTACTTAAAAATGTATTCCAATATCAAACAGCAGGTTTCAACAGTGCAAAACAACAATTACTTTTGCACCAACCTAATAACAATCCCAAAGTACAGAACATAAAATTCCTTGATGACTTTATAGGTAATTGTATTTTATAAATAGGTATATATTTTTTCTTAAGAAAATTCAACTTTTCATTTAAAACACAGTAATTTAAACTTATTTTTTTAACAATTTGCAATCTACAAGCTTAAGATTCTATGTGTAGTTTTGACATACTATCAAAAAACATTTTAAAAAAGTCTCAAATTTCAAGTTTAAAATTATGAGCTATGTTTAGTAGTCAAGAGTAGGACAGAATTTTAAAATGAGTGGGAAGGCAAAAAAAAATTACACTTTATTTTTTGAAGTGTTTATTTGATTTATTGTGCCTTCTTTTTCAAAATGAAATAAAAGAAATACTCCTTAAGCTTTTCTTTAGTGCCATTATTTAGCAATAATTAAGTGAATCTGATAAGGCGCAGAGTCTTTTAAAAAAATACAAAGATTTTTGTGGGTTATCTTAAAATCAAAATTAGAGTGAAGTGTTAGCTCGATTATTTTTAAAAAGTAATTTCTCAGATTTTTTTTAAAGCTCCTGGAGCTTTTTGATAGTGAAGATCCCAGAGAACGTGACTTCCTGAAGACTGTTCTACATCGAATTTATGGGAAATTTCTTGGATTAAGAGCGTTCATCAGAAAACAAATTAACAACATTTTCCTCAGGTATATTGTTTGTATATTCATATATAGCACTTTTTTTCCCTTCCATATTTTTTTTATTCCAATTTCTTTAGGTTAGTTTTTAATGTCTGAAACTTAAAAACAAACTTAACTGATAGTAGTTGAGTCATTTCTAGCCTATTTTGTGGATATCATTAGATTGCATCTAACTTTTTCTTGTAACTTCTCATCTAAGTGGATAGTACTAATGACAGTTTCTAATAGATAATACAAATGTTATTCATGTTTAAATTTTATTGAGAAGAATTTGTTTGAGCACTTGTTTAAAAAAAATCTGTATAAATACTGTTTAAATCAATAGCTCTTAAAGTATTTTCAGTTGATGTTCTGACAAAGCTAATTAAATGTATGTGGACCCTATCTTGACTACTTTATAAATGAAATCATTAAGTAGGTGCTTCAGAATTAGGTTTTTCTTTAATCTTTGTACCGTCTTGCATCTTTCATTCAGTTTAGTTTTCTGGTATTTTTCTTTATATCTTTGTTTTAAATTCAGGTTTATATATGAAACAGAACATTTCAATGGTGTTGCTGAACTCCTTGAAATTTTAGGAAGGTAAGTTAGTTTTTTGTTCTTTTTAAGAATTAAGTAGCTTTGAATGCTTTATGTATGAAAGTATTAGCTGGGATTAGAGAAATTATTTCACATTTTAGAATTTGAATATATGGTGTAAGGCATAGTTTCTCAACTGAATTCTTACTGTAGCTGTTTAGGGGGTCAGCACATTAAAGTGGTCCACACAAAGCGTCTGTTTCAGAGCAGACGTCCTGCTTTTGAAACTGTGGCGTATTTTATGCCTAATCTTGCCAGACCGCCTCAGAAGTTCACAGGATCTGATTGGGAAGAGATGAAATAAGCTATAGTGAATCTTTGATGAAGTTATAGGAGTTCTTGTTCCAATGTTGATGGACCATTCCCATACATCTGTTCTTTTTAGAAGAATCTATAGCCTTTGATTTTAGTTCTGTGAACTTTTCTGCCTTCTTGTTCACCACATAGCAGTATTAACCTGAGAGTTTAGACCCTCTATTTAAAGAATGGTTTTAGTCTCCTCTGTTAATATTTACGGCATGATTACGGAGAGAACTGTTCTTAATTTCAGAACTTCCAGTAAAGTAAGAGAAACTACCCATTTACTTCAGCATATATTGAAAATTCTAACAATATTGATATTGACTCTCCTGTGCTTTAGAGAAGAAAAATAAAGGCATAAATAAGTGATAGGCTTTATAGAAAACGTAAAATTTCTTACTGGGACATTAAATTGGCAGTTCTCATTTTCTTTGGGGACCACTGCATGACTTAGAGGAACAGGCTTCCTAGTGATAGTCTGTCTAACTTAGGTTGCAGATAAGTAAGTCATTCAACACCAGGCCTGAAGCAGAGCAATTCCTATGTACTTGGGGATGTAATAACTTAGAAATAAAGTAGTAACTACGTAACCCTTCCCCTGCCTTTTTTTCCCTCCAGTATTATCAATGGCTTTGCATTGCCACTGAAAGCAGAACATAAACAATTTCTAATGAAGGTTCTTATTCCTATGCATACTGCAAAAGGATTAGCTTTGTTTCATGCTCAGGTAAGTAGCAGATTTCAGGTGAAATGAACATTGTTTCAAAAACCGATATAAAGGCAGAGAAACTGAGAAATACTGAGGTGGAAATTTTAAGTATACTTAAGCAATTTGCTTTGTAAGTTGCCCAAAGCAAATTTTTAATTATATCATAATTTTTAAAGCATGATGGTATTTAGTATTCTTAAATAAGCTCAATGCATTTTAAGTATAGATATAGGAAAAATCAAGTTCTTTTCTAGTCGAGACCCTGACCTAATTAACTGTGTGACTTTGAATACATCCCACATATTTGCAGAATGTTCTGTCTAGCGTCCATGACCTAGTTAGAGAATGATTTTGGTTTCTTTTATTAACACTCAGAGAATATCATATCAGCATAGGCATACATGTTAGAAACATGCTAAAAAACTAAAATGTTAGCGCTAGTCTTATTTCACTCAGCCTTACTCATCTATCTGTTTATTTAGTGGGCTATGGTTACATTTCTGATTTATAAGACAAAGACAGTTACTTTTAATTCCCCAAAGAACTGGTCTACTGCCTCAATGATATCAAAAGATTGATATGCCCAACTACATTTTCTTTAATAGTTCAGTTAATATTCAGAAGTTACTACTGAAAAAAGGACATCTTTTTAAAGTAGAAGTTATTTATATAATTATGGGTATATTTATTTTTATATATTGCCATAAACTGAAGTTTGTTAAAATGAAGTAGTTTTGTTAGCTAAATATAAAAATCCTGCCTTACTAAATGTTATTTCATTCAGTAATATTTATAAACTGTCCCTTGCATTTTAGCTAGCCTACTGTGTTGTACAGTTCCTGGAGAAAGATACAACACTAACAGAACCCGTAAGTGTTTTATTTATTTTTATGGTTTTGGTCTATATCATAGCATTTTGTTTTAGCTTCCTTTTATACCCTTATAGTTCTACCAAACAGTTGTAGTAACATATTTTAAATTAAAATCAGGAAAGAAGGAAGAAGGAAAGTGAGGTTAATCTGTATTTAAAGAATGAGAATGGGATGGCAAGTTCTCATGAATTATGTGTCTTGAATAACAAATATAGGTTAAAATTAATATATAGTAGTTAAGATGTGTGATGACAGGCTCAAATGACTACAGTGAAATCTTTTATACATTTACTATCTTCAGTGGTGGTCTTTTTCATCTTCATTCACCTTTTAAAATTAAAACATACTCTAAGGGTTCCAAAACTATTTCCTCGAATTTTGTTTTACCTTTAGAAATAGGATTTTCCCTCTTATTTATGATAAACCATGTGATAGGGATTGAAAATATTTCCTTGTCTTTGGTGACTGAGCTATAATCTTGGAGTAAAGATTATTTACTTTTTCAGCATAGCAATTTAGTCTTAGAATTCTCCTGCTTACTAATTATCTATTAATACAAAGATTCAGGAGAGAATAAAAATGTTACCATGAAAATTGACTGAAGATTCTAGAAAAACAAAAGATAAGTTTAGGGAGAAACAGGAAAGGATAAAAACTTAGAAAACAATGTTTCAACCTTGGTGAAATTCTGAGAGAGTGTCTTCTAGGTATTCTAAGTCTAAATAGTTAAACTAATAAGAGTTCTTGACAAATAGCACAGGGCTTGAAGGATTTAAATTATATGATTTTCTTCGTATTAGAACTTTCTGAGGCTAGGGGCACTTGAAAAAATTACATACTTAGTCTTCCTTTGACTTGAGTTTTTTGTGTGTAGAGGAACAAAAGGTATTTTTCCACTTGCTGATATTTAGAGCTTTAGACTTTTTAGATTTGCAGTTCTTTCTGAAATAGCTAAAAACAGTTTTTAAAGACAAATAGGAGAATTAGAAGCCCAGTACTTACATAAAACCACATTAACCTCTAAAGTGGATTAAAACTTAATAGAAATCCATGATAACATATTAGAACTAGAGAAAGAAAGCCCATAATATGGTTTATGTTTGGTGGCTAATAAACAGATATACATTAAATATGATTAAGTTAATATGGAGTGGATTTGGGAGATAGCTGATTTCTTTTTAAAGAGTGAAAGGTTAGGGAGAGGGATTAGGGCCAGACATCTGACTTAGGTGAATTGAGTTAATAGCAATAGGAGCAGCACGAGGAGGTAAAATGTCCAAGTTGACAAAGGAAAATATTTTTCAATTCATTAAGATCTGCAGATAGTAGAGATCTTGGAATTACTACTCTAGGCCATCCTAGCACCAAAATTATGGCCATAGTACTTGGGTTTGAGCCCTAATAATCATTTTCTAGAAGTCTGGCATTCATATCAAGGCTTCCTACAAATTGTAAATAAGTCAGAAGTTTGGCTGGTTTGTTACATTTTTCATGTTCCTAGATCTTGTATTGAAATTATTTTATTTTCCAAAATGGAAATGACTTTATTGTTACATTCATTTATCAAAGTAATGTGTCGATTCACACAAGACAAATCATAAAGCATAATGTGAAGGAATTCCTTGAAATCTGATCCCCTAAAGATAACCATACAAATTGGTGAATACATTTCTATAGATTTTTTCTGCATGTATATTTATGTGTAAACAGTGGGAGATGCTGACTGGGTTTTTTCACCTCTCAGTATAACATGGATATCTTGCCATATTAGTCTGCTTCATAGTTTCATCAAATTCCATTATATGAATTGCCATAACATATTTAATTAATCCTCAATTCATGGACACTTGAGTTACTGGAGTTTTTGTTGTTATAAACATGTTGCTGGGTATGGAGATGTTTTAGTGTGTTGGAATTATTCTTTGTCGTGTCTGTAGTGTTGCAAAAAAATCTTAATGTGTGTATTAAAATAGCCTCAGAACTGCACACCAGAAAAAGATAAGGTTTACTGTATGTAATATTTTTAATAAACCAAGTTACTGAAATTAAAACCTGTTTCTGGGTCAGAGTATAGTATGTGATAGTGCCTGTTTCCCCACATCAACCAGTATTTTAAATTTTTGCTAATCTGATAGGTATGAAATATTTTAATTGGATTTTTAAAATTATCACAGCCATTCTCTTATAAAGTTATTGGTCATTTATATTTCTGTGTCCTTTGCCTACTTTTAAGCCTTTGCCTGTTGTGTTTTGCAAGTATTTTTTTTAACCATTTAGAGTTTTCCTTTTAACTTTGAATATACTGTTTTTAATATTTGCCTCTTTAAAGAACTAAAAAAAACTTGTAATGTTGGTAAATCTATTCATCATTATAGCTTCTGGCTTTGGTGTCATGCTAAGTAAAATCCTTCTACCTTTTGAGATTCTAAAAAGACTCTCTAGTATCATGTTCTAGTTATTTTACAGATTTAGTTTTTACATGTAAAAACTTTATTCCATCTATAATGTTTTTCTAGGGCTGCCATGACAAATTACCACCATCTTGGTGGTTTAAAATGACAGAAATAAAAAAATAAATAAATAAAATAAAATGACAGAAATGTGTTCTCACAGTTCTGAAAGCCAGAGTCCAAAAACAAGGTGTCATCGGGGCTGCGTGCCCTCTGGGTGCTCTGGGGGGTCATTCGGTTCCTTGCCCCTTGTAGTGTCTGGTGTCTGCGGGCGCTCCTGGTTTGCGGCTGCATCTCTCCAATATCGTATAAGGATTCTCGTCATTTTGGATTTAGGGCCCGTCCAGATAACCCAGAATGATTTCACCTTGAGATCCTTAACTTAATTATTCTGTAAAGACCCATTTTCCAAATAAGTCACATTAGTAGATTTCATAGAAATTAGGACATGAACATACCTGATTGTGGGCCACCATTCAACCCACCACACTATTGGAAACTGAAATTTTCATGTGACAAGGACAAGAAATTGTATTCGTCTTCTGTTGCTGCATAACAAATTGTCACAAAGTTCAGTGGCTTGAAACAACAAACATTTATTATTGGATGGTTTCTGTAACTCAAGAATCCAGGCATGACTTAGCTGGGTCCTCTGTCTCAGGGTCTTTCATAAGACTGCAGTCAAGGCGTTGGCCAGGTAAAGTCTCAGATGAGGGAGGAGCGGCTTCTGAGTTCATGTGATGGTTGCTGGTAGCATCCAGTTCTTCACATGCTGTGGGACTGCTGTTCCTACTGGGAGTTGGCGAGCAGCCACCCTTAGTTCCTTGGTACCTGGGCGTCTCTGGCTTCCCAGGTGGCGCTAGTGGTAAAGAACCTGCCTGCCAGTGCAGCCGATGTAAGAGTCATGGGTTTGATCTCTGGGTGGGGAAGATCCCCTGGAGGAGGGCAGCACAACCCACTCCAGTCTTCTTTCCTGGAGAATCCCGTGGACAGAGGAGCCTGGCGGGTTACAGTCCATGGGGTCACAGAGTCGGACGCGACTGAAGCAACTTAGCATGAGGGGCCTCTCCAGCGTAGCAACTTGCTCCATCAAAGCTTGCAAGACAAGAAGGCCCAGGAGAGTCTGTTCATAAGGTGGAAGTCACAGTCTTTTGTCACTTTCCCATGGAAATGACATTCTGTCCCTTTTGCCACATTCTGTTGGTTAGAAGCAAGTCCCCAGGCCAGTCCACACTTAAGGGAAGGGCTACACAAGAGAGTTAGTTCAGGAAGTCAGGACCATAGGAGATTCTTTCAGGCGTCTGCCTCCTACAGGAGCTACATTTTTTTTCTAACTGGTGACCCACCAGTTCAAGTACCACCAGTTCATTGACTAATGTAGCTGTCTTCCAGGAACTGAAAGGCCACCTTTGTCACATATTAAGCCTTGTATATACTTGAGTCTGTCTAGACACTCCTCTGTGTCATATCTTTTCTGTCAGTTTCCATGCTAATACCTTAATTGTTTTAATTATTATCTGATTATTATAACTGATATTTTTTAAAGGTATTGATTTTTATATATTTATCTTTTATCTGACCACATACTGAATTTTCCTACTCATTTTAGTACTTTTTCAGTTCTTTTATTATTTAAGGGGGGTATATAATTAATATTTATACACTTAGGCAAGTAAGTATAATTCTGGTATTCCTTTCCAACATTATTTATCAAGTTCTTACTGGATCGGCTCCAGAACAGTGTTCTTCCCCAGTTTTAATTTGAATGAGTGTTCATTACTGGACAAGACCAATAACTATAAACTTACTTAAAAGGCTGTCAAAGATTTACCTCTACCAAAAGCACCAGACCCAAATGGTTTACTGCCTATTTCCAGGAATCATTATATAAGTTGATTGCAGATGGTTTCTGATAAATTCTTAGTTCAGGCTTACAAAATTGTTATCAAAATATACAGTCAGTCAAACAACTGTTCAAAATCTTTTGAGATGATCATATAGTTTTTTTTTTTTCCATCTCTTTTAACCTATAACTATAAAGAGTTGAATCATTTTGGAATTTCTGGAATAACTTATGGGGTAGATAGTATTATTCTGTTAATATATTGTTATTTTCAGTTTAATACAGATATTTTACAACTGTGTTTACTTGAATTCATGACCTCTTGTCTTGTATTTGGCTTATCAAAACTGTGCTAGCCATGAAATAAATTTGGAAGCTTTCTGGCTTTTTTGGGGGTGCTTCATGATGGTTTAAAAAACGGGAATTATCTGTTCCTTAATTTCTCTGTAAAATAACGTCCATTCTTCACCCCACCAAGTCATTATCTCATACTTACTTAGTAGGAAGTAGCCCTTACTACTATTAAAATTACTTTATTTATGAGTTTAATTGCTAACTATTGTCAGTCTTCCTGCTTTATGAAAATCAGGGACCATCTTCGTCTTGTTCATCAGTGTGTCCCTGATCGAGAGCAGTATTTGGTACAAAGGCACTCAACAAGTATCTGTTGAATGGGTAAAAGCCTAAATAAAGCTGAGCAGATTAAGGGGAGATGCAGAGGTGTTGAATAATACTCTTCTACTTCAGAACGAATATTATCAGTTATTTAAAATTTCTTGAGGTTAGCCAGTTTCATTGCCTAATTCAGCTAAATTTTTCCCTTTTTTGCAGGTGATCAGAGGATTGCTGAAATTTTGGCCAAAAACATGCAGTCAGAAAGAGGTGAGTTTTGTTCAACAAAAACAGTGCATTTTATTAGAACTTTTCAATCTCATGGCTATAAACCATGCTTCCTTGGGTTGCGGATATCACCACCACTACCTACCAAGTGGGAACTGTTCTGCGGGTATTAGAGACTCTTGGTAGAAGAGCTGTACATTATAGTAAGTTGCATATACTGTCAAGATATTTTTCGTCCACTGTTTAATTTGTAGATTAACCTTCTCATTTGTGTTTTCTATATTACCATCATATAATTTGTCATTATGTTTCTTAAAAGAAAATTTTTTTAACCTAGGTGATGTTTTTAGGAGAAATTGAAGAAATCTTAGATGTCATTGAACCAACACAATTCAAAAAAATTGAAGAGCCCCTTTTTAAGCAGATATCCAAGTGTGTATCCAGTTCTCATTTTCAGGTATGGTGTTTTCAGTGAAGCCATTTATATTTTATATTACTTTTCTTAGTTTTGATGTTTCTGAATGTCTTTTTTAGGTTGCAGAAAGGGCACTGTACTTCTGGAACAATGAATATATTCTTAGTTTGATTGAGGAGAATATTGATAAAATTCTGCCAATTATGTTTGGCAGTTTGTACAAAATCTCCAAAGAACACTGGAATCCGTAAGTGTCTTTTATGTCGATTGTGTCATTTTTGTTTTTCTGACATCTTTGTCATTTGATCTCATAACCCATACATAGGAAACCTATACAGATTTGGAACTCCCAAGGTTAACATCACATGGTTCTATTCTGCAATGAGTTTTATGAAGTTGTACATATATGTGGGTCTGTATGTTTGTTTGTTTGGAGCAGAGAAAGGTTTATTGCAGGGCTAAATGAAAAGAATGGGGTGGCTCATCCTTAAAAACTCTGAACTCCTGCATGTTCTTAATTCCAGTTTAGAATTGCAAACCTAGGGACTGTTTGGTGTGACATTTTGCCAGTATCCAGGTTCACCTCTCAGCTGGCTTAGCCCAGGGAGAAGTGTCAAGTGCTCAAGGTCGTGTCAGTGATGTTTAGATTGCGTATGTTCTAAATCCTGTAACATCCTTATCCTGTTGTCTACTTTTCTTCTTACAAGTCATAGTAAGTGCATCTTTTTCAGCTTCTTTTAATGCTGTTATTCAGGATTTGTGGTAGTAGACTCTAGAGCAGACAGGAAGCTGGCCATAACATTTTTAGGGTTTAACCCAAGCATGACACAGTGGGAAGGACGTTAAGTTTTGAAATCAGATAGACCATCTCTGCTACCACTGGCTGGGTGACCTTCAACAAATTACTGAACTTCTTGAGCTTCAGCTTATCCTCACTAGTGGACTGACTGAGTCAGTCAGTGTCAGAGCCACCTCAGAGGTGATAGTGTTCGCTTCCCCATCTGTTAGTGGCATCAGTGACCCAGCACTGGCTTGCTTCACTTTAG